>NW_027530500.1:295225-416222 GCF_008692635.1 Crocuta crocuta
ATTGGACCCAAAAGTACACAGCCAACTAATCTTTGGCAAAGCAGGAAGAATATCCAATGGAAAAAAGACAGCCTTTTTAACAGATGGTGTTGGGAGAACTGGACAGCAACATGCAGAAGAATGAAACTAGATCATTTTTCTCACACCATGCACAAAANTAGACAGCATATAGATGCATTTTGTTTTTTTATCCATTCTGCTACCCTATGTCTTTTGATTGGAGCATTCAGCCCATTGACATTCAGTGTTATTATTGAAATATGTGGGTTTAGAGTCTTTGTATTTTTGTAGTGTTCATGCTTGTGGTGGTGTCTCTGGTATCTTTGTTCCTTGCAACCTTTCCTTCAGAGCGTCCCCCTCAAGATTTCTTGTAGGGATGGCTTAGTGGTGACAAATTCTCTCAATTTCTGTTCATTTGGAAAGGTTTTTAGCTCCCCTTCTATTTTGAATTAGAGGCTTGCTGGATAGAGGATTCTTGGCTGCATATTTTTACTGTTCATCACATTGAAGATCTCCTGCCATTCCTTTCTNGGAATATAAAATAAATAAAAGGGTCAAAAAGCAAAAAAGAAAAGGAAAAAAGAAGAAAACCGATGGACAAAGAATGGTTTAAAGCATATAACCGGATTTCCCAGCTACAGTTAAATAGCCGTGTGTATGCAGTGCTGGTTGAAGAGCATACAGAAAGAGAGAGAAGACAGGGCGGGGATGAGGCAAAATTGGAAATAGAATGAACAGGCAGAAGGGATAAGAAGCTTTTTTCAAAGAGGTAAAGGGTGGAATATGGTTGGATAGGTAAGAGAAGGATGCTGGTATTATCCAGAGAAACTATATAGTCTAATTACTCCTGAGAGAAAGAGATGAAAGTGTCGGTAGGTGTAGAATTTACATCTACAGAATGGACCCGTTGTGATTGTTTAAGCAAGGTGGTGACGAGAGTTAATCAGGTCAGTGTTCTGGGGAAAAAAGAGAGAAAAGAGAAAGAAGGAAAAAAAGGGGGGGGAAGAAGAGTAGCTCTCAAGCAGGGATGGGCGTGGTATGATCCAATGCCTCAGGCGGGAGATCTGCCTTGACGGTTGTGGGGAGGAGAATGGGGGCGCTCCAGTCCCTTCTTGAACCAAGGGGTGCACCTCACTTTTTTGGGCGTGTAAACTCCCCCTACCGGGGGCGCAGCCAAAGTTGGTTGCACTCTTCAACTCAGGCCAGTCCCAATCTCCAAATCCCAGTCTGCGAGCCCCGCTGAAATTGCCTTAGACATAGCTTCCCAGGCAACCCCCTCGGGGCAATTCCAGGTCTCCTGCCAAGCTCTGGGGGTGGAGTCAGAATCGCTGCTTCCTTCTCTGGGTGGGGCTTGCGAGCATGGGGCGGGGGCTTGCCTGCTGGGTGGGCCAAGCCCACTGGAGTGAGGAAAACCAGGTCCCTCTATGGCTCGTCAACCGAAACACGAACTCACAGGCAAATTTCCCAGGTTTTAGCTCTTTGCCTTCCCTCTAGAGTTCCAGCCAGCCAGGAGCGCGGATGCCCTGTGTCTGCGCGCGGCTCTTTCAGGGGCCCAAGCCGCCCTGGAGGACAATGGCGGCAGGCGCGCGCCGCTACTCTGAAGTCCAGCCCACCAGGAGCAAGCACAGAGAAGCAGTCTGTGCGCTCAGCCCCTCCGGGACCAGTTGGTGCGAGGGGACCTGGCATGCAGGTATTTGGCAAGTACGGTCTTTCTATGTCCTGAGAAGAGGTTTTTCCCCCCGAGCGGAGGTTTTTCTGTTTCGGACTCTCTCTTTTTCCCCTCTCACTCCCCATAGAGGGAGATCGCCTCCGACCCTGAAGTCTCCGATCCCGCCCAATTTTATTTTCCCCAGTTCGCACTCACGTTAGAAGGCTTTCTCAGTGGATTCTGCATCCTTTTTCTCCCAATCTCTCAGGTTTTGTAAGATTTCTAATGGCTGCAGATCTTTTCCGTGTGAGGTATGGGCACTAGTGCAAGTACGGAGCTCCTTACTTCTCCACCATCTTGTCCCCTCTCTTATTTTCTTTTTTCTGAGATGTAGGGATCCTTCCTCACTCAGTCTATGAAAATAGTGTACCTATGGCACCTAGCAAAATGCCTATGCACTGAATGTACTCAACACATGGCATTAAACATTTTCAACTCTTATTTTTATTGATTTTCTTTGGATTCATGCACAACACCTATAAAAAATGGGTACTAAAAGGCAGCAACTTTCAGAATAGCCCCACATTGTTACCTTGTGTGGTAGAATTCAAGATTCCCACACAACAGTCTCCTTGTTCTTCAAACACTGATGTAGGTGCTACTATGAAAGGCATTTATAGATGCAACTAAGGTTCCAAATTAATTGACCTGAAGATAAGGAAATTACCCTTGGTGGGCCTGCCTTAACCAGGTGAGTCCTTAAAACTGAGCTCTTCCTTGAAAATGGGGTTCAAAGCATGAGTAGGATTCAACATAACAGACATTTTAATTTGCTGACTTTCAGGATGTGAAGGATCTCTAGGGACTGAAAAATGTCCCCAGCTAATTGCCAGCAAGAAAACAGGAACCTTAGTCCTATAGCCACAAGATTGAATTTTTCAGAACCACATGAGTTTAGAGGAAAATTCTGGGTTCCAGATGAGACCATACCCTTGACAACATCTTAATCCTAACCTCACAAGAGTATGAGCACAGAATTCTGTGCTTGCCCAGACTCCTATCCTACAGAACTGTGAGATTTATTCTTTTATACCTCTAAGTTTATAGTAACCTGTTATGCATGAGTAGAAAACTAATGTACACTAGTGCTTCTTTCACCAATTTTACCTAGCAAATAAGTAAATTTCCTATCTTACAACTACCATAAAAACAATGTTCCTGGAAGGAGACATCTTAACATAATTATCTGCCTTTAATACTCACAAAGCATAACAGCAGTGAGACTGAAGATAACCTCACCAAATGAGCAGCGGCCTTTCCTTTTTGTGATGGTCAGTGTATCACTTTACTTTGTTTTTATAATGTTGCTTATGGTTGGTTTTCTGACAATGAAACTGATATATATTTATATAAAAGTTTGAAGCCACAGAAAAGCAGAAATAAGAAAATATAAATCATTAATCCCACTCTCAGAAGCAATTTCTGTTAATATGTTGACAGCAATCTTGTTACTATCTATTTTTAAGTTAAAAACATAATACATACTCTTGCAGTTCTGTATCCTGATATTATACATTGCATCATTTCATGAAAATTCCCAGTGTCAATACATTATTTGGAACATTTTTTCATCAGTTTATAATTTAAAACTTACTGAAGTATCTTATTTATTTTATATTTTATATTTCTATTCTCCTATGTTTGAGTATTAGTTTGCTTCAAATTTTATAAATTGAACTGAATATTTGTTTTGCCTGTTAATCATACTTGATATATTCCTTAGCACTGATCCCAAGAAGTGAAATCACTAGTGTGTTTGTACGCTCTCTCCTTCTGAAATAGTGTGGAGTCAGATAAGGGCTCCACACTATTATGAATCACATAATTAAGTCATGTCATGCCCCTTTCCCCTGCACCCCTGCACTTGTCCAATTTGCCAGGGAAAATAGGGTCTGAAGAATAGTTTATCTCTGGACTTCATTGACCTAAAGACCAGAAACCTTTGAGGAAACACTGCGATGTGTGTGCTGATGCAGCTAAGAGATAGAGAAGGGCCCTCCAGCGAGAGGCACCTGGGCAGCCCCACAACAGTCAGCTCCAGAGCCTCGGGATGCTTTCATTGCTCATTAACTGTCAGCATTGTTAGTTCTAATGAGCGGAAGCAGGTTGGCAACTCTCTCCTCCCCAACTGGCTGCCTTCCCAAGCAGCCAATGTTCGACATAAGTGACCCCTGCAGGAGCCAATATGCTTACTCAGACACTCACCTGCCTCTCCAAACTGTCCTTCTTCCACAGCCTCAGAGACAGCCAAGGACCTCACATGTCACTCTGAATCCACTGCATCGCTCAAGTGCAACCTCTCGTGTGTGTGTGTGTGTGTGTGTGTGTCCTCCCACTCCTCTTCCATTCCCAATCAATGCAATATTTAATGCTTAAAAAAGTTACTTCTCTGTGTATTATTTCAGTATGGGTGCAAATCTCCTGAAATAGGTAGATGTTCATCTGTTTTCACAGGAGCATCTGCTCCTCTTTTTGTCACAAGGTAACACAGGCTGGACTGGGGCAGGAGTTATTTTATATGGTAAAGGCCTCTACAAGAAACCTCCATTATCTGCAGCTGAGGCTCCAAACATGAGGCTCTAAGCATGCAGTCTTATTTATGCTGTAAGACTCTGCCTAGATATTTTCTCCCAGAAATTCTTCTTTGACTTTGTTCTGCTGGGCTCCAACAGCTTCCTCATGTACCTTTCACACTGGAGTTTCTTAGCTTTTCTAATGAATGAATCATACCTTACTTTCGTATTCCCTGTATAGTGTCTGTCACATAGTACATGCTCAGTAAACTGTTTTTTGGTCATAAACTGAAAAGGTATTGAATTATCAGCTCTTAACCTGGTGGTTCCTGTAAGAAAATGGAGATGATTTCTTGTTCTCCCTTAATTCTTTTTTTTTAGTTTTTATTTAAACTCCAGTTAACATACAGTATAATATTAGTTTCAGATGTATATTATAGTGATTCAACACTTCCATACATCACCTGGTGCTCATCACAACTGCATCCTTAATCCTCATAACTTATTTCACCCAGCCCCCCACCCACCTCCCTTCTGGTGACCAGAAACCTAATCAGTTTGTTCTGTATAGTTAAGACTCCTTTTCTTGGTTTGTCTCTCTCTTTTTTCTCCTTGCTCACTTGTTTTTTAAATTCCACATATGAGTGAAATCATATGGTATTTGTTTTTCTCTGACTTATTTTGCTTAGCATGATACTGTCCAGCTCCATCCATGTCATTACAAATGGGAAGATTTCCTTTTTTCATGGCTGAATAATATTTTCTTGTATATATATACCACATCTTTATCCATTCATCTATCCATGGATGCTTGTATTTCTTTCATAATTTAACTACTGTCCTCCCTTAATTCTGATCTCTAGTTGCAAAGAGTGCCATTTGTCACAGTAGAACAGTAAAACTTCCACTTTACCTTATAATTTTTTTAATTACAAAAGCAGAAATGTGTCTCATAGCTCTGGAGACTAGAAGTCTGAGATGGAGATGTTAGCAGGGCTGCTTCCTTCAGAGGCTGTGAGGGAGATTCTTTCCCAAGCCTCTCTTGCAGGCCTGAAGATAGCCTTCTCCCTATATCTCTTCACATTGTCTTCTCTCTATGTGAGCCCTTCTCTACATCCAAATTCCCCTCTTAATAAGACACCAGCCGTATTTTATTAGAACCTTTTCTATTGACCTTGAGTTCAATTACAGGAAGCTGAGCCACATCGCAATTCTCTTAATGACACAAATTTATTACATGACTTTGGTAATTATATCTGAAGTGACCCTATCAGTAAATAATGGCACATGCTGAGGTACTGGGGTTAGGACTGGAATATACGGATCTGGTGGGGGAAGTATAATTCCACCCATAACATGTCCCAAATCAAGACAAAGAAAAATTGCTCTTCAGGGCCTCAACTCTAATTAAACCTGACATCCATCAAGTGCTTACTAGGTAGAGGACTAAAGGCAGTAGAATGGAAGAAACACAAGTTTTTCTGCCTTTGAGGAGCTGGGAGTGGGATGAATGTATATGGGAGAGGGTGTAAGTACAGCAGGGCCTAGCATGGTTCCCAGAACACAGGAGGCATCCTATCAATGCCAAAGGAATGTGGTTGTGCCGTGTCAGCAACCCCACCTTTTAGACAACTGCCATGTCACTTATTTTTGTGTAGCATTAGGAAGCTGTTTCAGCCTCTGAGACATTGTCTTATAATTTAAATCAAATAACGAATGGCATAATTACAGCAGGATTCAATGGCAACTGCAATAAAGCCATGCCCTGAGGAAAAAGCATCATTGCCTGTGACATTAATCAGTTTGTAGGTCATGTTTGCTAAACAGATTCTAATTTCTTTCCATCAAACCAAGTGAGAGTTATCATTTTTTATCATCTTTTTTTAGGAAGAAGCATTAAGGTATGTTCTCAGTTACATATCTTTCTCTTTATCAAGCCAAAGAATAATATGTTAGTGTTCAAGGATCACAAATCCATGGAGCTCATCTACTACTTGGGGCAATGGAGACACTGGCCTCATGAGACACATACTGATTCCATCTTCTAGTGGTATAAGGAAGCTGCCTGGGGGAAGGAGGTGAGCATTCTTTTCCTAGCTTAAAAAGAAATAAAACAAGCCCAACTAATGGATATGACTTACCACACTTTTGTAAGTCTTACCTCCCTGTGTCTTTCTCACATAACTTAAGTCTGTTCTAGAATCAGGCAAAAGTGTTTCCTGAATGGACTTTATGCATGGGGAAAAGAAGGTAGATAATATCTCCAAAATGTCACATAAGAAAAGCTTTCAAGTCTGGCTAGGATAAATAAAAGAATAACATTGGGGCACCTGAGTAGCTCAGTCAGTTGAGTATCTGAATTCGGCTCAGGTCATGATCTCATAGATCGTGAGTTTAAGCCCCACATCAGGCTTGCTGCTGCCATTGCAGAGCCTGCTTCAGATCCTCTCTCCCCCTCTCTTTCTGACCTTCCCCTGCTTGTGCTCTCTCTCTCTCTCATTCTGTTTCTCAAAAATAAACATTAAAAAAAGAAGAACATCAATCTTCCCATTGTAACAACTAAAAAATAACTGAGGATAAAGTAAAACAAGTATATTTTTAAATATACTAGAGAAATGTGAATGTAAAGAAACCTAGGAGAGCTACATTCACAGGAGGGATAAGCTATTCTGCAAAGAGCAGAGACCAGTAGCTACCTCCCTCTGAGGGGCAACTGCTCAGTCAAGATGTAGACAGGCAGATTTGACCTGGCTAAAAGCGAATGGATTGGTGAAGTCCCAATAGTTGATGTTTGCTTTTGTTTCCCTTCCCTTCAGCTATGTATCTAGTAAGAAGTTGTTATGACCCAGGTTAAAGGAAAAACTTATGCACAATGAAGGAAACAATCAACAAAACTAAAAGGCAGCCTACCAAATGGAAAAAGATATCTGCAAATGACATACCTCATAAAGAGTTAGTATCCCAAATCTATAAAGAGCTTATCAAACTCAACACCCAAAAAACAAAAAAACTCAGTTAAGAAACGGGCAAAAGACATGAATAGACACTTTCCCAAAGACATCCAGATGGCTAACAGACACATTACAAGATGCTCAATATCACTCATCATCATGGAAATACAAATCAAAACCATGATGAGATATCACCTCATACCTGTCAGAATGGCTAAAATTGACAACATAAGAAACAACTGGTATTGGTGAGGATGCAAAGAAAGGGGGACCCTCTTGCAGTATTGGCGGGAAAGCAGACTGGTGTAGTCACTCTGGAGAACAGTATGGAGGTTCCTCAAAAAGCTAAAAATAGAACTATCCTATGATTCAGCAATTGTCCTATTAGGTATTTACACAAGGATACAAAAATACATATTGGAAGGGGTACATGCTCCCCAATGTTTACAGTAGCATTATCAACAATACCCAAACTATGAAGAGAGTCCAAATGTCCATGAACTGATGAATGATAAAGAAGATGTTACACACACACACACACACACACACACACACACCTGGAATATTATTAATAAGCCATGAAAAAGAATGAAATCTTGTCATTTGTAATGATGTGGATGGAACTAGAATGTATTTTGTTAAGTGAAATAAATCAATCAGAGAAAGACAAATACCATATTATTTCACTAATATGTGGAATTTAAGAAACAAAACAGATGAAAACATGAGAAGGGGGAAGGAAGAGAAGAGAAGGAAACAAACCACAAAAGACTCTTAAGGACAGAGAACAAACAGGGTTGATAGGGGAGGGATGGGCTAGATGGGTGATAGGTATTTAAAAGGGCATTTTTGATGAGCACTGGATGTTGTATGTAACTGATAAATCATCGAATTCTACTCCCAAAACCAATATTGCACTGTATGTTAACTAACTAGAATTTAAATTAAAATTAAAAATGGATTGGAATCTGCAGGAGACTGAGATGCAGAATAAATTTCACGCTATAAAAGGGAAATTCTTCACATTCACCTCCAAAGGACATTTGCTGAGTGTAAGAAACGCCAGAATGGATGTCTGGGAGCTGGGTAGGTAAAGAAATGCAAAATTTTAGAGTCCTGGAGGAAATTAGAAAATATAATGTTTATTCTTCCTTCTAGAGGTGCTTTTAAACAATTTTATTGACATATCTTTGAAATATAAAAATTATGTATATTTAAAGTTTAGAACTTGATGTTTTGATATACATATACACTGTGAAAAGATCATTACAATCAAGCTAAATAATGTATTCATTACCTTTATGTAATTTTATCATTGTGTATGTGTGTTGAGATTTAATTGAAGATCTACATTCTTAGCAAATTTCAAGTATGCAATACACTACTGTTAATTATCATCACCATGCTGTGTTTTAGATCTCCAGAACTCATTGATCTTTATATTCTTTATTCATTCATCCATTGATAGACATTTCGATTATTTCCATAGTTTTGCTATTGTGAATGATGCTGCAATAAACACAGAAATGCAGTTATCACTTTGGGTTCCAGATTTCATTTCTTTTGCATGTATACCTAGAAGTATGATCATACGATCATAAACAATTAAAAGACAATTCTATTTTTAATTGTTTTAAGAAACTCCATACTGTTTTCCATAATGATTGGACCAATTTGCATCCCCTTCAGCAGAGTACAAGGGTTCTCTCTGCTCTACATTCTGCAGTGACTCTTGTTATATATTGTCTTTTTGAGAATGACTGTTCTAACAGGTGTGAGGTGATATCTTATTGTGATTTTGATTTGTGTTTCTTTGATGATTACTGATGTTGAGTACCTTTTCATGTAATACCTTTATGAACACCTTTTACGGCTATTTGTATGTCTTCTTTTAAGAAATATCTATTCAGGGGTTCAGTTGGTTAAGCGTCCGACCCTTAATTTTGGCTCAGGTCATGATCTCTTGGTCCGTGGGATCAAGCCCTGCATCAGGCTTCACACTGACAGCACAGAGCCTGCTTGGAATTCTCTCTCTCTCTCTCTCTCTTTCTCTCTTCCTCTGCTCCTCTCCACTACTGGTGTTCTCTCTGTGTCTCAAAGTAAATAAATAAACTTTAAAATAAAAGAAATGTCTATTCAGTTCAACTGCCCATTTTTGATTGGGTTATTTGAATTTTTTCTACTGAAAAAAATATTGAATTTTTTTCTACTCAGTTATAGGAGTTTCTTACATATTTTTGAAATTAACTGTTTATCAGATATATATAGTTTATAAATGTTTAACGCATTTCATAGGTTGCCTGTTCACTCTCATGACTATTTCATTTGTTGTGTAGAGGCTTTTTATTTTTTTTACCTTAAGATATATTTGCATTTCATTTTATTATTTTTTAAATTTTAATTAAAAATTAGTGTACTATAATACTTTTTATTTACTCAATCCATCGCACCAACACCTTCATTATCATTATTTTTAAAAGTCTATTTTTTAATTTGTTTTTTTACTTTATTCATTTGTATTCTTTCTTAAATCCTACATATGAGTAAAATTACATGGTATTTGTCTCTCTGACCAGCTTATATCTCTTAGCATTGTACACTAGATCCATCCATGTTGTTTCCAATGGCAAGATTTCATTCTTTTTCATGGTTGAATAATATCCATCACACACACACACACACACACAACACACACACACACACACACACTCACCACATCTTTTTCTGTTCATGTATAAATGAACACTTGGATTACTTCTATAATTTGTATCATAAATAATACTGCAATAAACACAGGGGTGCATATATCTTGTCAAACTGGTGTTCTCATATTCTTTGGGTAAATACTCAGTACTGTGATTACCAGATTATATGGTAGTTCTTTTTTTAATTTTTTGAGGAACCTCCATACTGTCTTCCAGAGTGGCTGAACCAATGTGCATTCCTACCAATAGTACAAGAGGATTCCTTTTGCTCCACATTCTTGTCAATGCTTGTTTTTTCTGGAGTTTTTTATTTTAGCCATTTCTGACAGGTGTGAAGTGAAATCTCATGGTAGTTTGAATTTACATTTCCCTGATGATCAGTATGTTGAGCATCTATTCATGTGTCTGTCAGCCAACTGTATGTCTTTGTAAGAGAAACATCTGTTTATGTCTTATGAACTATTTTAATTAGATTGTTTTTGTGTTTGTGTTTTTTGGTTTTGTTTTGTTTTTGTTTTGGGTGTTGAGTTGTAGAAGTGCCTTATATATTTTGGTTACTAACCCTTTATCAGATATATCATTTCCAAATATCTACTCCTATTCTGAAAAGTTGCCTTTTAATTTTATTTCTTTCACTGTGCAGGAGCCTTTCATTTTGATGCATTCTCAATAGTTTATTTTTGCTTTTTTTCCCCTTGGTAGATATATCTAGATATAAGTTGCTATGATCAATGTCAAAGAAATTACTGCCACTGTTCTTTTCTAGGATTTTATTGGTTTCTTGTCTTACATTTAGGTCTTTCATCCATTTTGAATTTATTTTTGTGTATAGTATAAGGAAGTGGTTTAGTTTCAGTCTTTTGCATGTAGCTATTCAGTTTTCACAACATCATTTGTTGAAGACACGGTCCTTTCACATTGCATATTCTTGTTTCCTTATCAAAGATGAATTGACCATATAATTGTGGGTTTATTTCTGGAATTTCTATTCTGTTCTTTTGATCTATGTGTCTATATCCATGCCAGTAAGCATACTGTTTTGATTATTACAGCTTTGTAATATAACTCGAAATCTGGAATTGTGATGCAAATTTTAGGATGGTTTGTTCTAGTTCTGTGTCACAGACTTTGAGTCTGGAGTTATTTTTTGTCCAGCAAGAGAGCAAATGCAGAATTGAATAAAAGAGAGGCTAATACCCAGGAAGAGACAAGAGCCCCAAACATGGGTTTTGTCTCTGTGTGTATTGAGCTCTCAGAGTTTTACATATGTGGTAAAGAAAAAACGTGCAGAAGAAATCAGTAAGATACTGACCATTAATTTAATTTGTGTGTGTAAGAATCAAAGGGCTTGGGGAGTGAGTGGCATTAGAAGTTGAGATTAAAGCACAATGGTATATTGACACCCAATGCCAAATGGACAGTGTGTTTCTGTGGGTGATACAGCCAAGTAGCTGTTATCTCCGAAGTTTAAGGTTGCTACAGCATGCTGCTTCAAAGCTAACAAGGCACCCTTTCACTAGCTAACCTGGGGCACTTTCACCTTTCACCCCATTGTGGCTTTCTGTCTCTGACTGTTCTTGGATGCTTTCATCCTATGGAGGCGGCTTTCCACTCTAAGCCTTGCTTTACTTGGATGCTTTCACCCAGTGGTCTACCTGCCTCTATGCTTTGTCTTACTTAATTACTGGCCTTTGGCGCTTTCGCCCTGTGGTGGCTTTCTGTCCTAAACCTTGTTAACACATTGGTGCTAGTGTACAGAATTCTTAAACTTATTTCCCACAGTTCTGATAAAAAATACTATTGGTATTTGGATAGGGGTTGCATTATATGGCTTTAAATGTATTAATTTAATTAATTAAATGAATTGTCTTGGGTAGTGTAGACATTTTAACAATATTTGTTCTTCCAATCCATGAGCATGGAGTGTCTTCCCATTTCTTTGTGTCTTTCCATTTTCATCTGTAATTTCTGTCATAAATGCTTCATAGTTTACAGAGTACAGATCTTTCACCTCTTTGTTTATGTTTATTACTAGGTATATTATGATTTTGGGTGAAATTGTAGATGGGATGTATGATTTCTCTTTCTGTTGCTTCATTATTGGTGTATAGAAATGCAAGGGATTTCTATACACTAATTTTGTATCCTGTGGTCTTACTGAACTCATTTATGGGATCTAGGAAGTTTTTGGTAGAGACTTTTGGGTTTTCTACATAAACTATCCTACCATCTACAAATAGTGATAGTTTTATTTCTTCCTTACCCATTTAGATGACTTGCATCCCATTCTCTTGTCTGATTGGTGTAGCTCAGACTATCAGTACTATTTTGAATAAAAGTGGTGAGAATAGACGTCCCTCTCTTGTTCCTGAGCTTAGAGTAAAAGCTCTCAGTTTTTAGCCATTGAGTATTATGTTAGTTGTGGGTTTTTTAATGTAAGGTTTTTTATCATGTTGAAGTATATTCCCTTTAAAGCTATTTTTTGAGGTTTTTATGATGAATGAATGTTGCACTTTGTCGAATGCTTTATCTGCTTCTAATGAAATGATTACATGATACTTATCCTTATTAATGTGATGTATCCTGTTGATTGATTTGAAAATATTGAACCACCTTTTTATCCTGGGGATAAATCCCACTTGATCACGGTGAATAATTTTTAAAGTATTGTTGATTCAGTTTGTTAGAATTTCGTTGAGAATTTTGCATCTGTGTTCATCAAAAATATTGGCCTGTAGTTCACTTTTTTGTCTGTCTTTATCTGGTTTTGGTATCAAGGTAATTCTGGCCTCATAGAATGAATTTGGAAAACTTCCTTCCTTTTCTATTTTTTCTAATTGTTTGAGAAGAATAGATATTAATTCTTCTTTAAATGTTTTGTAGAATCCACTTGTGAAACCATCTGGTCCTGGACTTTGGTTTGTTGGGAGGTTTTTTGTTTTTTGTTTTTTTTACTGATTTAATTTTATTGCTGGTAATTGATCCGTTCAAATTTTCTATTTCTTCCCGCTTCAGTTTTGATGGGTTATGTATTTCAAGGCATTTATCCACTTCCTCTAGGTTGTCCACTTTGTTGGAATATATTTTTTCATAATATTCTGTTACAATTATTTGTATTTTATGTGGTATTGGTTGCTATTTCTTTTCTCTCATTTTTGTTTTTGTTTGAGTCCTTTCTCTCTGTCTCTTGCGTTCACTCTCTCTGTTGTTGTTGTTGTTGTTGTTGTTGTTGTTGAGTCTTGCTAGGGGTTTATCAATTTTCCTGATTTTTTAAAAAAGAACCACTTCCTGACTTCACTGATCTGTTCTATTGTTGTTTTTTCCCCTTTAGTTTCTGTATCATTTATTTCTGCTCTTATACTATTTCCTAGTTTCTACTGGTTTTGGATTTTGTGTCTTGTTCTTTTTCTAGCTCAATTAGGTATAAGATTTAATTATTTTTTATTTTTTAAAGTTTATTTATTTTGTTGAGAGGCAAAAAGAGACAGAGTGTGAGCAAGGGAGGGTCGGAGAGAGAGGGAGACACAGAATTTGAAGCAGGCTCCAGGCTCTGAGTAATCAGCACAGAACCCAATGTCTTGAACTCAAAAACAGAGAGATCATGACCTGAGCCAAAGTCAGAAGCTTAACTGCCTGAGCCACCTAGGTGGCCCTAGATATAAGATTTATTTGGGATTTTTCTTGCTTCTTGAGACAGGCCTGTATTGCTGTAAACTTTCTTCTTAGAATAGTTTTTGTTGCATCCCAAGGATTTTAGATCTCTGTGTCTTTGTTTTCATTTCTTCTCATGTAATTTTTTCTTCTTCTTTGATTTCTTGTTTCACTTATTCATTGTTTGATAGTATGTTATTTGACCTCCACGTATTTGTGCTCTTTCCATCATTATTCTTGTGGTTAATTTTGAGTTTCATAGCATTACTGGTCAGAAAAGATATATGGTATGACTTCGATCTTTCAGAATTTGCTAAGACTTATTTTGTGGCCTAACGTAATCTATTCTAAATAATGTTCATATGCATTTGAAAACAATGTGTATTCTGCTGTTTTAGGATGAAATATTTGAATATATCTGTTAAATATATCTGGTCCAGTGTGTCATTCAAAGCCACTGTTTCCTTATTGATTTCTGTTTCTTTTTGGATGATCTGTCCATTGATGTAAATGGGGTGTTAAAGTCCCCTACAATTATTGTATTACTATCGATTGGTTTGTTATTACTTATGTTTGTTATTAACTGTTTTATGTATTTGAATGCTGACATATTAGGTGCCTAATTATTTACAGTTGTTATTACTTCTTATTGTACTTTTCCCTTTTATTATTACAGAGTGTATTTCTTTGTCTCTTGTTACAGTCTTTATTTTAAAGTCCATTTTGTCCAGTAAAATAAGCATTGCTACCCTGGCTTTTTGTCCACATCCATTTGCATGATAAATGTTTTATTCATCCCCTTACTTTCAATCTGTATGTGTCTTTCTTTCTGAAATGGGTCTCATGTAAGCAGCACATAGATGTTCTTTTCTTAATTATTTATTTATTTAAAAAAATTTTAACGTTTATTTATTATTTTTGAAAGAGAGAGACAGAGTATGAGTGAGGGAGGGGCAGAAAGAGAGGGAGACAAAGAATCTGAAGCAGGCTCCAGGCTCTGAGCTGTCAGCACAGGGCCCGGTGCAGGGGTAGAACCCACAAGTTGTGAGATCATGACCTGAGCTGAAGTCGGATGCCTAACCGACTGAGCCACCAAGGCGCCCCAGCACATAGATGTTCTTGGTTTTTGTTTGTTTTTTTGGTTGTTTGGTTTGTTTGGCTGACCCACTCTGTCACTCCATATCTTTTGATTGTAGTGTTTAGTCCATTTACATTCAACATAATTATTGATAGGTATGCTTTATTGCTATTCTGTTACTTACTTCATGTTTTTCTTCATAGTTCTTCTGTTTCTTTCTTTCCTTACTCTCTTTTCTCACAGTTTGCTGGATTTCTTTAAATATATACTTGGATTTCATTCTTTTTTAATTTTTGTATATCTATTACTGGTTTTTGATTTGTCATCACCATTAGTTTTGTTTATAACATTTTCTGCATATTGCAATCTGTATTAAGTTGATGGATGCTTAAGTCTGAATTCATTCTTTTCTTTTAATGTTTTTATTTATTTCTGAGAGGGAGAGAGAGAGAGACAGCGTGAGCAGGGGAAGGTCAGGGAGAGGGAAACACAGAATCTGAAGCAGGATCCAGGCTCTGAGCTAGCTGTCAGCACAGACCCCAACGTGGGGCTCGAACCCACGAACCTTGAGATCATGACCTGAGCTGAAGTCAGACATTCAACCAACTGAGCCACCCCTGAATTCATTCTTAACTCCTCTTCTCTCCACATTTTAAGCATGTGGTGTCACACTTTACATTATTTTATTTTATTTTATTGTGATTTTTTTAGATATAATTATTTTTGCTGCTTTTGTGCTTCCTATTTTTCCTACTCTTGCTTGTGGCCTTTCTTTTTCACTCAGTCTCTTTTAACATTTCTTACAGAGCTGGTTTAGTGGTCATGAACTCCTTTAACTTCAGTTTGTCTGGGAAACTATGCTGAATGATAATATTGCTGGATAGAATATTCTTGGCTGAAGATTTTTTCCTTTCAGCACTTTGA
Organism: Crocuta crocuta; assembly: GCF_008692635.1. Classification (NCBI taxonomy): domain Eukaryota; kingdom Metazoa; phylum Chordata; class Mammalia; order Carnivora; family Hyaenidae; genus Crocuta; species Crocuta crocuta. The sequence continues at coordinate 310,756 of NW_027530500.1, forward strand.
ATATATAATACCACTCCTTTTTGACATGCAATTTTCTGCTGAAAAGTCTACCAATACCCTATGAGGTTTTTCTTGTATATAACTGTCTTCTTTCCTTGATGTTTTTAGAATTCTCTCTTCATCACTACTTTTTGCCATTTTAATTACTATTTGTCTTAATGTGGATCGCCTTGGATTAATTTTGTGTGTGGGGGTGTGGAGGAATCTCCATGCCTCCTGAATCTGGATATCTGTTTCCTTCCCTAGTTTAGGGAAGATTAGTTATTATTTCTTCAAGTAAATTTTCTGCCCCTCCCCCTTTTTCTGTTCTTCTGAGACTCCCTATAATGCAAATGTTATTACACTTGATAAAGTCACTGGTATCAAGGTGATGCTGGCTTCAAAAAATAAGTTTTCAGATGTTTTACCTTCTATGTTTTTTATGAGTTTAAGAAGGATTGGTATTAAATCTTTAAATGTTTGATAAAATCCCACCCATGAATCCAGTTGGTCCTGGACTTTTATTTGTTAGAAAGATTTTGATTATTGCTTTTACTGTTTCAATCTCATCTGTTTTCTGGTCTGTTCAGGCTTTCTATTTCTTCTTGACTTAATCATCATACATTGGACTTTTCTAGGAATTTACCCATTACTTTGAGGGCATATAATTTCTTTGCATATAATTGCTAGCGTCCCTGATGATCTTTTTTATTACTGAAACATACATTATAATATCTCCTCTTTCATTTTTAAAATTCACTTATTTAAAATCTTTGTCCTGTTTTCTTTAGTGTAGTCAAGGGTTTGTTGATTTTGTTTACATTTTTGCAAAATAAATTATTAATTTTGCTGATTCTTTTCTATTTTTCTATTCTCTATTTGATTTTTTTAGTTCTAATCTTTATTATTTCCTTTATTCTGCCAATGTGGGGCTTAGTTTGTTCTTTTGTTGTTGTTGTTGTCCCTTGAAGTGAAAATTAGGTTGTTTATCTGAGATCATTCTTTTTTGTTGTTGGTAGTGGTGTTTATCACTATAAACTTCTCTCTTAGTACTTATTTTGTTGCATCTTATAATTAGGGTATATTATGTTTTCAGTTTTGTTTTCCTAGAGATGTTTATTTATTCATTCATTCATTTATTCATTTATAATTTTTTAAGTTTATTTATTTTTGAGAGAGAGAGACAAAGTGTAAGTGAGGAAGGGGCAGAGAGAGAGGGGGACACAGAATCTGAAGCAGGCTCCAGGCTCCACGCTGTCAGCACAGAGCCTGACCTGGAACTCGAACCAACAAAACATGAGATCATGACCTGAGCTGAAGTCAGATGCTCCACCGACTAAGCCACTCAGGTGCCCCAATTTTTTATTATTTATTTCCTCTTTGACCCAATGGTTAAGAAGGAATTCAAGAGTGTGCTGTTTAGTTTCCACATAATTCTAAATTTTCCCAGTTTTTTTTCTTCTATTGGTCCCTACTTTCATTTCACTGTGGTCAAAAAATACATTTGGTATGATTTCTAATCTTCTATCTTTGTCAAGACTTGTTTTGTAATCTAACATGTGATTTATCATGGAGAATGTTCTATTTGTAATTGACAATAATATGTATTCTTTTGCTGTTGGACATAAAGCTCTGTATATATCTGTTGCTTTCATTTGATCTATGATATTTTTCAAGCTTGCTGTTTCTTTATTGAATTTTTGTCTGAATGTTGTATCCATTAATGAAAATTAAGTAGAGAAGTCTCCTATTATTGCTTTCAATTTCTTTTCTCAGAAATTTCAATATTTGCTTTATACACTGATGTGCTCTGACATTGGGTGTATATATATTTAAAAATTATTATATATTCCTGTTTAATGCTTTAATCACTATAAAATGACCTTTGTCTCTGGAGATTGTTTTTCTCTTAAAGTCTATTTTGTCTAAGTATAGAACTCCTGTTTTCTTTTGGTTACCATTTCATGTAATATCTTTTTTAAAATCCCTTTACTTTTGCCCCATGTGTGTCCTTGAATCTAACATCAGTTTCTTATAGACAGCATATAGCTGGGTCTTGCTTTTTTATTCACTCAATCACTCTCTATAATTTGACTGGGGAATTTAATTGTTTACATTTAAAGGAATTTTTGATAGGGGAAGATTTACTGTTGCCAGCTTGTTAAATATATTCTGTTTGTCTTGTAGTTCTTTTATCACTTCTTTTCTCTCTAGCTGTCTTCTTTGGTGTTTATTGTATTCACAGGTTTGATTCTTTCAAACATAGTTTGAATTAACATAGTTTAATTATAATTATTTCTAATTATTTTACTTTATACTGGAGTTTGTAGTGACTTACCTCCACAGTTTTAGTAATACAGCAATATAATAATAAAGTAATTCTGATTTTCTCTATATATTTACACTTACCAACAAGTTTTATGCTTTCTTTTCCTCTAAAGTTACTGTTTAGCATCCTTTCAACTTAATAATTGTTTTTAGCATTTATCATAAATGATGATGATAAATGGTGACAAACACCTTCAGTTTCTGTTTGTCTGAGAAAGTATACCCCTCCATTTTTTTGAAGGATATGTTTGCTGTCTATAATAGCCTTGATTGACAGTAATTTCTTTCTTTCTTTCTTTCTTTCCTTCTTCACTTTGAATATATTATCTTTTTCTTTTTGGCCTTCCAGTATTTTTGCTGAGAAACCTGCTGAGAGTTTAATGGGGTTCTCTTGTACATAAAAAGCTGCTTTTCTCATGCTGCTTTCAAAACTATCTTTGTTTTTAAATTTTGACCGTATGATTGTGTGTCTCAATATCTCTTTGGATTCATTTACTTAATTTACATTGGGATTTATGATATGGATATCCATTTTTTAACATAGGTTTGGGAAATTTTTAGCTGTTATTTCTCTGAGTAACCTTCCTGCCACCTTTTCTCTCTCTTCTCCTTCTGGGACTCCCATAACACTTTTACTAATTTTCTTCGTGAACCCCATAAATCTCTTAAGCTTTCTTTCACATTTTATTCTTTTTTTTACTCCCCTAAATGGATTATTTCCAATGATCTGTCTTTCAGTTTGCTGATTCTTTTTATTCTGACTGATCTAGTATGCCACTTAATCCCTCTAATGAATTTTTCACTTCAGTTACTGAATTCTTTAGCTGTTTGACTTTTACTTGGTACTTTTTAATATTTTCTGTGTTGAAATTCTCAGTTTGTTCATGTATTGCTTTTCTGGCCTTGGTTAACATTTTTTATGACTTGCATTTGGAATTATATGTCAAGTAAATTATATACCTCCATTATACTCATGTTGGTTTCTCACGATTTGTCTTGTTCTTTTATTTGGAAAATATTTTCCTGTTTCTTCATTTTCTCTGATGTTGTTTGTTTCTGCATGATAGATTAAACAGCCTCCTTTCCCAATCTTTACAGACTGGCCTTATATAGGAAATGTAACTTACTAATCAACCTAACCAGAGACTCTGGGTGTCTCTCCAAACCACTTGGTTTTGTCCAAATACTGTCTTTGTTCCTAATGGCTTCCAGGAGATTATAGTACCCCAATTCCGTCAGTTCTCTGAGATAGACAAGATAGAAGCTAATTCCTCATATAGCAACCCAAAGTTGGGACACTAGATATGTGGTTTAATTCCCTCTCATCTCAGAAAGAAACTGGAACTGAAGTTTATCACCAACTTACTTTGCATTGACATAGGAAGAGGAGCTGTGGCATACATACTTTCAGACTACGTTTTCTTTAAAACTCTTGCTTTATTCTTTGTCACCCTGAGAGACATAGAAAATTCCATGAACAGTCAGCTCATAGAGACAGGTGTGTTAGAAGACAGGCCTTTGGACAACAACTGGAATAGTCAAGGAACTAGTTGTATAGCCCTATTCCTTCCAGGTAGAAGCTGGAGTCTCAGTTTTGTCATTGGAGCAAGCTGGAGGAAGAGGCTGCAGGAAGTGCTCAAACACCTGTTTGAGCTTGCAAAGGACTCAATCAGCTCCCAGTTGCAGGCTTGTTAGTAACCAGACCCTCAGGCAGCAGCTTCAAATGTTAGAGCATTAGAAATACAGTATAAACATTTCAGGGAGACCCAGAAAGCTAGACTTTATTTGTAGCTCATTTGTGTTCAGCCAGAGTTGACACAAGAGCCATATGAAGTTCTTGAATCCTCATTTGAAACTTCTACTTTTTCCTGTGGCCCTAAGGGACCAGTAAATGTTATGCTTTGTCAGCTCCCAGGATTAGGAAAGCTTGGAGTTAGTCCTTCAGGTACCACCATAAAAGTTGTAGCATTAGATTCCAGTCCTTCCGGGGAGAAGCCTAAGACTGTTTTATCACTGGAGTTCGCTGGAGAGAAATAATTGAAAACATATCCACACACCCATTTAAGTTCCCAGAGGATGCTGTCTGCTTCCAGATGCAGAATACTTTAAAGCTAGACCTTTGGATAGCAGTTAGGACATTAGATTTCCAGCACTGAATATGAGACATCCCAATGGTCTATCTTTCCCATTGTGATGGGAAGGGCAAACCATTTGGATGTTTCTTCCTTAGCCAGGCCCAAATCATAGCACAGAGCTATACTCCAGGTGTAATAGGTCAATAAGATTCATATCACAGTCACCCTCACTAAAGGTAACTACTTATAAGGCAGAGGTTCCAAGTTATGAACAGTAAGCCAATTTGGCCACCGTTATTATTCACCCACTAGTGTCCCTTCATAGAACAGTGATGTCACTCTTAAAGAAGTGGATGGTTATCTTCTGCAGAGTTTTTATCTTAAAAAGAAGCAGATAATAAAGACAAAAACTCTCCAGATCTTCCTGAGAGGAGACACTTTATTTGAAACAGAGCACTTAGAATACCTAAAGTTGTTATTTTTAAAATGGAAATCTGGATGAAGAGCAATTAAGAGAGCAGGAACATAACTCCATAATACTAATAACAACAGAGCAGAGCAACTAGAAGTTTAACATAAAGAAACAGGGAAGAAGAAAGTCAAGAAGAACCCTTCTTGGAAATAAGGGATCACAGTCAATCTTGCCACTCAGAATTCCTGCGTACAAGTAAGTGCTAGGCTGTAATCAAAGCAGAAGTGGGGTAGATGTGGAAGCATTTCTCAAGCTACACACAGATGCATCAGCAAATAGTGTAGCTCTCACTGGTACTAGGGTTTAAGCACAGTCTCTGACTAAGTACTGACTGAATAAGCTACTCTGACCCAAAGGCAAAGTCCAAGATGCCAAACTAAGAAGTAAAACTATGCACTTAACCTGGTAGTGTAGAATACTATGGGTGCATGAACAATTTTGTACTCTCTTAGGAGTAAACAGCAAAGGAAAATCCAAGTTCTTAGTCTTTGATGAAAATGCATCAAAAACATAAAGTCCAACTCAAACATATATCAAATAATAAAAAAATCTATCTTCCAAGGAAATATAAGCACAGCCATCGACAAAATTAAATTAAGCTGACCATGGAACAGTCTGTACATAATCAGGCTAACAAACAATAAATATAAAAGTAATAAATCCTAGAAAATATATTTGAAATATAGATGGGCGAATACCCCTGTATACACCATATTATAGGTCCTGAAGCAAGTCTTAGTAAATGTAAAAGGACTGACATTATACAAAGTTTATTCTCCAAACACAAAAGCATAAAATTAGAAAACAAGAAAAGGGATTTTATCAAACTTACAGGTATATGAAAATTAATCTAAACACTTCAAAATAAATGATACTTAAATCAATAGAACAAAATAGAGTCCAGACATAAACACAGATTTATATGGTTAATTAATTTTCAACAAAGGAATCAAAATATACAGAGAAAAGATAATCTCTTCAATAAACAGTATTAAGAAAACTGGACAGCTACATGTAAAAGAAAAGATGAAATCAGTTCACTTTCCTACACTATATGCAAAAATATAAAATAAATTAAAGACTTACATATAAGACTGGAAATCATAAAACTCCTAGAAGTAAACAAAGGCAGTAATGTTTTGACATCAGTCTTAACAATGTTTTCCTGAATCTGTCCTCAGGCAAGGGCAAAAAAAAAAAAAAAAAAAAAAAAAAAAAAAACCNAAAAAAAAAAAAAAAAAGATAAGCAAGAGAGACCACATCAAACTAAAATATTTTTGAATGGCAAAGAACACCATCAAAAACAAAAAAGATAATATACTGAATGAGAGAAGATGTTTTTCAAATGATACATATATATTTTTTTAATTTTTAATGTTTATTTTTTGAGAGAGAGACAGAGCATGAGCAGGGGAGGGTCTAAGAGAAAGGAAACACAGTATCTGAAGCTGGCTGTAGGCTCTGAGCTGTCAGCACAGAGTCCAACCTGGGGCTTGAACCCACAAACTGTGTGATCGTGACCTGAGAAAAAGTTGGACTCTTAGCTAACTGAGCTACCCAGGCACCCCTCACATGATATATTTAATATCACATTAAGATCCAAAATACAGTGTTTAAAAAATTCACACAACTCAATAACTAAAAACACAATCTAACTTGAAAATGCACAGAGAACCTGGATAAATACTTCTCCAAAAAAGACACAGATGGCCAACAGATACATAAAAGAAATTCAACTTCACTAATCATCAGGGAAATATATGTGACAAAATACAACATCCATTCACGAAAAAAAAAATCTCAACAGAGACAACATACTTCAACTTACTAAAGGTCATATATGAAAAGCCAACAGCTAACATCACATTCAATGGTGAAAAATAAGAGCTTTTCCTCTAAGACCAGAAACAAAACAGGAATATTCACTCACACCACTTTATTCAACATAGTACTGGAAGTCTTAGTTGTAGGAATCAGACAAAAGAAAGGAATAAAAGGCTTTAAAATTGGGGAAAAAAAAGTAAAACTTTCACTCTGCATATGACAAGATGCTATGTATAGAAAACCCTATATATAGGAAGCTATATCTAGAAAACCCTAACGACTACACCAAAAGCCTACTAGGACTGATAAATAAATTCATCAAAGTAACAGGATACAAAATTAATAGAGAGAAATATGTTTTTCCTACACATTAAGAATAAAGCAGCAGACAGAGAAATTGAGAAAATAATCATATTTACAATTACATAAAAAACAAACTACTAAGCAATAAACTTAACCAAGGGAAACAAAGACTTGTACTATGAAAACTATAAAACACTGATGAAAGAAATCAAATGTAACACAAATGGAAAGATGTTCCATGCTCATGAATTAGAAGAACCAATACTGCTAAAATGTCCATACGACCTAAATCAACCTACAGAGTTTTTAAGTATATTTATTTTGAAAGAGAGAGAGAGAGAGTATGCAAGCAGTGAAGAAAGAAAGAAGAGCAGAGAGAAAAGAAGAGAGAGAGAATCCCAAGCAGCACCACACTGTCAGCACAGAGCCTGATGAGGGTCCAGAACTCACAAACCATAAGATTATGACCTGAGCCAAAATTGAGAATCAAATGCTTAACCAACTGAGCTGTTCAGGCACCCCCAATCTACATATTTAATGCAATCTCTATCAAAATACCAACAACGTTTACCACAGAATTAGATGAATCATCCTAAAATGTGTATGGAACCACAAAAGACCCCTAGTAGCCAAAGCAATCTTGAGACAACACAAAGGTAGAGGTATCAAAATCATAGATTTCAAGATACATTACAAAGCTGTAGTAACCAAAACAGTATGGTACTGGCACAGAACTAGACACATGAATCCATGGAACAGAACAGAAAGCCCAGAAATAAACTCACACTTATCTGCAACAAAGGAGGCAAGAACATCCAAGGGGAAAAAAGATAGTCTCTTCCGCAAATGATACTGGATAAACTAGACAGCTACATGCAAAAGACTGAAGTTGGACCACTCTTTTACCCCATACACAAAAAATAAATTCAATATGGATTGGAGACCTAAATGTGATATCTGAAACCATAAATCTCCTAGAAGAGATAGACAGTAATTTCTCTCACATAAGCCATAGAAAAAATTTTCTAGATATACCTCCTCAGGCCAAGAAAATAAAATAAAAATAAACTATTGGGATAACACCAAAAATGAAAAGATTTTGCAACGTGAAGGAAATCATCAACAAAACAAAAAAGGCAAACTACTGAATGGGAGAACATATTTTCTAATAATATATCTGATAAAGCATTAATATCCAAAATATATAAAGAACATATACAACTCAAAACCAAAAAAAATTCTTTAAAAAATGGGCAGAGGACCTAAATAGATATTTTTCCAAAGATGACATACAGATGACCAACAGAGACACAAAAAAGATGCTTAACATCACTCTCATCAGGGAAATCAAAATCAAAATCATAATAAGATATCATCTTATACCAGTCAGAATGTCTAGAATAAAAAAGACAAGAAATAACAAGTATTGATCAAGATATAAAGAAATAGGAACCCTCTGGCACTGTTGGTAGGAATGTAAATTGGTGCAGCCAGTATGGAAATTCCTCAAAAAATTAAAAATTAAAATATCATATGATCCAGTAATTCCACAACTGAGTATTTATTTAAAGAATATAAAAACACTTATTTGAAGGTATATATGCACACTTATGTTTATTGCAATGTTATTTACAATAGCCAAGACATGGAAGCAACACAAGTATCAGCTGACAGATGAATGGATAAATAAAACATCACACAGAGACAGACACAAACACACACATAAACACGCATGCACTGGAATATTATTCAGTCACAAAAAAAAAAAGATCTTGCATTTGCAACAAGATGGATTGACCTAGAGGGTATAATGCTAAGTGAAATAAGTCGTATGGAGAAAGGTAAATACTGTATGATTTCATGTATATATGGAATTTAAGAAACAAAACAAATGAACAAACAAAACAGAAACAAATTCATAGATAACATTGATGCGTTCTTGAGGTAAAAGGGCTGGAGGAAAAAGCGAAATAGAAGAAGGAAATTAAAAGGTAAAAACTTCCAGTTATAACTTTTTTTAAAGTCACAGAGATGTAATGTATAGGGACTATAATCTGTTAATCTTGTAACAACTATGTATGGTGACAGATGGTGGCTAGAATTATTGTGGTAATCACTTCATAATGTATATAAATGTTGAATCATATTGTACACCTAAAACTTAACATTGTATGTCAACTGCACTTCAATTTGAAAAAAAACCCAACACTGCAAAATGGCTAATGAATCAAAGAGAATTCATGATAGAAATTAGAAAGCACTTTGAGAGGAAAAGGGGAAGATGGTGGAATACTAGGAAGATCCTAAGCTCAACTCATCCCATGAACACAACTAAATAACTATCATATCATCCTAAATACCCCATAAACTGACCTGAAGACTGACAGAACAAACTCCACAACTAAAGGGAGAAAAGATGTCACATTGAAGAAGGTAGGATTTCCAAAGACACGGTTTGGATGAGAAATGGATCTCAGGTGCTGCAGAGGGCAAGGAGGGATGGTCATAGAGAAAGGACCACACATATGGGCATAGAGAAAGGACCACACAGGGGAATGCACAAGGAGTACGTTTCCCCAAAGCCATTGGCTTGGAAAATGAGAGCGACTATATTTGGTAAATTCTTGCAACCAATGGGGTTTAAAGTTTGGAGTTATAAAAGGTAAGCAGGCATGTCTTAGATAGAGTCCTTAGGGTACTGTCCTGCTCCTGGAGAGAAGGCTTGCAAACCCAGGGCAGGCAGCCTGCACACAGTGATCTGAAGAGTGCCTGGGGCACATAGGGGAGATTATTCACTTTTCTCTAAGCTCTTCCCTGAGAGGCAGCATTCAGGGAGATGCCTCTGTGGGAACAAAGGAGCTGGTCAGGCACGATTTCCCTCCCCCACTCCTCAGCATAAACACAGAGCCACCTGCAGGAAGTAGAGCAGTCCTGACACTGGCTGCTTAATTTGCCTATACTAAGTCACACTGCCCTGCATTCTGGTGGGACTGTTCTTCACAGTCAAACTTGCCTCAGTTCCAGCATGGCAGGTCTCTTCCTCAGAAGACCAGCACAAAACCTGCTCACACCACGTCTCCTGACCAGAGTTCTGCAGGTCATCAGTTCTGATGGAAGTGATGTCAAGTCTCATTTTGCAAGCAGGCCAGAGCACACTTAGTTAAAACTCACCACATTCAGAACAGGGACCAAATACTGCACACATCAGGCAGAAAGATCCTCTGCAGATGACTGGTCTGAAGGTTAAAGTGTCCAAAACACAGCAGCACCCCTTGTAGGCCCTAGACTCTGCATGAATTCTTCATAAAGCCATTATGTTCAGGACCAAGAGACATATGTGGCTTCTCTGACATAAAAAAGGCAGAGACATGGACAAAATGCCAAGGTGTAGGAATTTATCCCAATTGAAAGAACAAGAAAAGGCCATGGCCTAAATTCTAAATAAAACAGATATAATTAACATGCTTGATAAAGCAACAACCATAAGGATACTCACTGGCCTGGAGAAAAGAATAGAAGACAACAGTGGGACCCTTACTGCAGAGATAAAAGAGTTAAATAAGAATCAGTCAGAGATGAGTAATGCAATAAACGAGATTGGAAACAGACTTGATGCAATTAACAGCAGGCTGGGAGAAACAGAGCAACAAATACGTGATATAGAAGACAAAAGAATGGAAAATAATGAAGCTGAACAACAGAAAGAAGAAATATGGAACATGAGAATAGACTTAAGTAATTCAGTGACTCCATCAAGCATTATAACATTAGTATTATAGGAGTCCCCAAAGAAGAAGAGAGAGAAAAGAGGACAGAAAATCTGTTTGATGAAATAATAGCTGAAAACCTCCCTAATCTGGGGAAGGAAACAGACACCAAATCCAGGAGGCACAGAGAACTCCCATCAAAATCAACTAAAGAGACCAACACCAAGACATATGTTAACTAAATTAGCAAAATATAGTGATAGAAAAAGCCTTAAAAGGAGCAAGAGAAAAGAAGTACTAAACTTACAAGGGAAGACCCATAAGGCTAGCTGGAGATTTCTCAATGGAACCTTGGCAAGCCATAAGGGAATAGCATGATATACTCAATATGCTAAATGGGAAAAATGCACAGCCCAGAATACTCAATCCAGCAAAATTATCATTCAGAATAAAGGGAGAGATACAGTTTGCTAGACAAACAAAAACTAAAGGAATCTGTGACCTCAAAACCAGTTCTAAAGAAATATTATGGGAAGGGAAAGGAGAGACCAAAAGTGACGAAGACAAAGACTCAGATAAAATCTCCAGAAACAAAAAGAAAACAAGTAATAAAATGACAAATTTATCAATAATTACTTTGAACTTAAGTGGACTAAATGCTCTAATCAAAAGACATAGGGTGACAGAATAGTTAAAAAAAAAAAAAAAACAGACCCATCTATATGCTCCCTACAAGTTTATATCAGTCAAACTAGACAGCAGAATATACATTCTTCTCAAGTGCACACAGGACATGCTTCAAAATACACAGTAGATCACAAATCAGGCCTCAACACATTCAACAAGATAGAAACCATACCATGCACCTTTTCTAACCATAATGCTATAAAACTTGAAGTCAACCACAAAAAATTTGGAAAGATCACAAATATATGGAGGTTAAACAACATGATAACTAAACAATGAATGGGTCAATGAGGAAATAAAAGAACAAATTTAAAACTATGTAGAAAAAAATAAAAATGAAAACACAATGATCCAAAACCTTTGGGATGCAGCTAAATGGTCCTAAGAGAAAATTATATAGCAATACAGGCATACCTGAAGGAGAAAAAGAAGAAGGAGGAGGAGGAGGAGAAGGAAGAAGAAGAAGAAGAAGAAGAAGAAGAAGAAGAATTATTTCAAATACACAATTTAACCTTGCATCTAAAGGAGATAGGAAAGTACACAAAAGAAGCCTAAAGAGAGTATAAGGAAGGAAATAATAAATATTAGAGCAAAAAAAATGATATGAAAACTAAAAAGCAATAGAATAGATTAATAAAACCAGGAGCCAGTTCTCTGAAAAAAATCAATAAAATTGACAAACCTCTAGTCAGACTTACCAAAAAGAAAAGAGAAAAGATCCAAGTAAATAAAATCACAAATGAGAGAGGATAAATAACAACTAATACCATAGAAATACAATTATAAAGCACACAATGGAAACTTTTATGTCAAAAAATGTAAAAGCCTGGAAGAAATGGATAAATTCCTAGTGACATACAAACTACCAACACTGAAACAGAAGAAATAGAACACTTGAACAGACAGGTAACTAGCAAAGAAATTGAATTAGAAATCAAAAACTCACAACAAACTAAAGTCCAGGACCAGATAGCTTGACAGGCGAATTCTACCACACATTGAAAGAAAAGTTAATGCTTATTCTTATCAAACTATTCCAAAAAATAGAAAAAGAAGGAAAACTTCCAAACTCATTTTATGAGGCCAGCATTACCAGATACCCAAACCAGATAAAGACTCCACTAAAAAAGGAAACTACAGGCAAATATCCCTGATGAACATGGATTTTAAAATTGTCAATAAAATACTAGCAACTAGAATCTAGCAACACATTAAAAAAATCATTCACCACGATCAAATAGGATTTATTCCTAACAAGTGTGGATCAATATTTTCTAATCAATGTGATAGACCACATAAATAAAAGAAAGGATAAGAACCATATGACCCTTTAAATTAGATGCAGAGAAATCGTTAGACCATGTACAATATCCATTCATGATAAAAACTCTCAACAAAGTAGGTTAAGAGAGAACATAACTAAACATAATTTAAGAAAACATAGCTAATATTATCTTTAATGGGGGAAAACTGAAAGTTTTTCCTCTTTGGACAGTAACAAGACAGAGATGTCCATTTTCACCATTCCTATTTAATATAGTACTGGAAGTTCTAGCCACAGTAATCAGAAAACAAAAAGAAATAAAAGACATCCAAATCAGCAAGGAAGAAGTAAATCTCACACTGTGTGCAGATGACATGATATTCTGTATAGAAAACCCAAAAGACTACCAAAAAGTTGTAAGGACTGATGAACGAATTCAGTAAAGCTATAGGATACAAAATCAACATACAGGAATCTATCATATCTATACACCAGTAATGAAGCAGAAGAAAGGGAAATTAAGAAGACAATTCCATTTACAACTGACCAAAAACAGTGATACCTAGGAATAAACCTAACCAAAGAAGTGAAAGACCTGTTCTCTGAAAACCATAAAATACTGAGAAAAGAAATTGAAGATGACACAAAGAAATGGAAAGACATTCCATGCTCATGGATGGGAAGAACAAATATTGTTAAAATCTCTATACTACCTAAAGCAATCTACACACATTTAATGCAATCCCTATCAAAATTACATTAGCAGTTTTCACAGAGCTAGAATAAATAATTCTAAAATTTGTATGGAACCACAAAAGGCCCAAATAGACAAACTAATTTTGAAAAAGAAAAGCAAAGTTGGAGGCATCACACTTCTGGACTTCAAGTTATAATTCAAAGATGTAGTGATCAAAACAGTATGGTACTGGTACAAAAATAGACACATAGATCAATGGAACAGGATAAAAAAGACAGAAATGAAACCATAACAATATGGTAAACTAATCTTTAACAAAGCAGGAAAGAATATTCAGTGGAAAAAAATACACTCTCTTCAACAAATTGCATTGGGAAAACTAGACAGCAATATGCAAAAGAGTGAAACTGGACCACTTTCTTACACCATACACATGAAAAAAATAAATTCAAAATGAATTTAAGACCTAAATGTGAGACAAGGAACTTTAAAATCCCCAAAGGAGAATACAGGCAGTAACCTCTGACATCAGCCATAACAACTTCTTTATAGATATGTCTCCTGAGACAAGGGAATCAAAAGCAAAAGTAAACTATTAGGACTTCATCAAGATAAAAAGTTTCTGCACAGTGAAGAAAACAATCAACAAAACTAAAGGACAGTCTTAAGAATGGGAGTAGACACTTGTAAATGACTTAGCTGATAAAGCTGATAAATCTATAAAGAACTTATCAAACTCAACACCCCCAAATAAAATAATCCAATTAAAAATGGGACAGAAAACATGAATAGACATTTTTTCCAACTAGGACATGCAGATGGCCAACATGCACATGAGAAGATGCTCAACATCATTTACCATCAGGGAAATGAAAATCAAAACTACAATGAGACTCACACCTGTCAGAATGTCTAAAACTACAATGAGATTCAATAACTCATGAGACAATGAGAATGTCTAAAAACTACGAGACTCATACCTGTCAGAATGTCTAAAACCAACAATCTAAGAAACAAAACATGTTGGTTAAGGATGTGGAGAAAGCAGAAGCCTCTTGTATAGTTAGTGGAAATGAAAACTAGTGCAGCCACTCTGTAAAGCAGTATGGAGTTTCCTCAAGAAGTTAAAAATAGAACTACTCTACAATCCAACAATTGCACTACTAGGTATTTACCCAAAGAATACAAAAATACTAATTTGAACCAATCCATGCACCCCAATGTTTATAGCAGCATTATCCCTAACAGCCAAATGATGGAAACAACCCAGTGTCTACTGGGTGATGAATGGATAAAGAATATGTGGGATATATACTATAAAACATTATTCAGTCATAAAAAAGAATGAAATGTTGCTATTTGCAATGACATGGATGGAGCTATAGAGTATTATGTTAAGCAACGTAATTCAGTCAGAGAAAGACAAGTATCAAATGATCTCCTTAATATGTGGAATTTTTTGCTTTGAGAAACAAAGCAAACCAGCAAAAAGGAAAAGACATATAGGCAAACTAAGAAACAGATTCTGAACTACAGAGAACAACCTGATGAGTGTAGGGTGTGGGTGTAGGGATGGATTAAATAGGTAATGGAATTTAGGGAGTGCACTTGTGATGAGCACTGGGTGTTTTATGGACATGAATCACTAAATTGTACACCTGAAACTAATACCACACTGTATGTTAACTAACATACAAGTGTGAGAATATCTCATTCAGTTGTATACCTTAACAATAAATAAATCAAGAATGGAATTTTACAAATCCATTTGAAACAGCGTAAACAAGAATAAAATATTTTGGAATAAATTTTATAAAATAAATGCAAGACTTGTACATGGAAAACTACAAAGCATTTTTAAAAGATAGTAAAGAAGGGGCGCCTGGGTGGCTTAGTCGGTTAAGCGTCCGACTTTCGCTTGGGTCATGATCTTGCGGTTCGTGGGTTCGAGCCCCGCGTCGGGCTCTGTGCTGACTGCCAGCTCAGAGCCTGGAGCCTGTTTCAGAGTCTGTGACTCCCTCTCTCTCTGACCCTCCCCCTGCTCATGCTGTCTCTCTCTCTCTCTCCTAGAAATAAATTAAAAAAAACACATTAAAAAAAAAAAAGATAGTAAAGAAGACCTAAATAAGAAAACATCTCATTTTCATGGATCAAAACAATATTGTTAAAAACAGCAATACTCAACAAATTTATGTACAAGCTATCCCTATCAGAATCCTATTTTGAATTTTTTGCCTATATTGGCAAACTGGTCCTAAAATTAGGAAACACAAGGGACCAAAAATAGCCAACAATATCGAATAGGACAAACAAATTTGGAAGATTCGTACTTCCTGATTTCAAACTTACTACAGGATTATAGTAATTAAAATAATGTGGTATAAGATAAGGATAGACACATAGATCAATAAAATGGAATTGATACATTTTATCATGATGAATTGAATCTATGCAGGGGAGACAAAGTAAGTCAATAGATGAAAGAATAGTCTTAAATGATGCTGGGACAAACTGGATTTTCACTTGAAAAAGAATGAATTTGGACTCATTACTTGCACCACACATAAGCGGTAACTTAAATAGATGACAGGGCTAAATGTAAGAGCTAAAATTATAAAATTCTAAGAAGACAATCTAGGGGTTAATCTTCATCTTGTTACAGGTAATTTTTAAAGTTATGACAGTAAAACATAAGCACCAAAAGAAAAACCATTATAAATTTGAGTACATTAAAAATAAAACTTTTATTCTGAAAATAGTACCACCAAAAAAAGGAAAGAAAAATAACCCATAGAATGGGAAAATAGATTTGTGAATTCTATATATGATAAAGAAAATGAATCCAGTAACATTTTAATTCAATAAGAAAAATAAGAGTAACCCAGCTTTTTAAATTGGGCAGTGGAACTCAATAGACATTCCTCCAAAGAATATATGAAAATTGCCCAAAGTATTGTTATCATGTTACTCAGCAAATCTATCCTTTGGTATATATTCAAGATAAATGTAAGCATATACACACCAAAAGCAAAACAAAACAAAAAACTTATATACAAATGGTCATAACAGCATTATTCATAAGAGCCAAAAAGTGGAAACAACTCAAGTGTCCATCAAATTATAAACAAATAAATAATATGAAATATACTCACACCGTGAATTATTATTCAGCAATGGAATGAAGTACTGACACATGTCGTGACACAGATACATCTTGAAAATATTAGGCTAAGTGAAAGAACCTACCATGAATGATCACATAGTGTATGGTTTCATTGACATAAAATGTTCAAAATTGACAAATCCACAGAGACTGAAGTTAGACTAGTGATTGCCTAGGTTTGGAGGAAGAAGAAAGGAATTAGCTGCTAATTGATATGGGGTTTCTTTTCAAGATGGTGAAAATTTTATTTTAGATTTTGGTAATGGTTGTACAACTCCTTAAATGTACTAAAAACCAATGAATTGCATACTTCAAAAAGGTAAATTTTATGATAAGTGAGTTATATCTCAAAACTACATTTAAATGATTAATAGAAGATTGTTGTAACCAACTTTATG
Source organism: Crocuta crocuta (assembly GCF_008692635.1). NCBI lineage: Eukaryota > Metazoa > Chordata > Mammalia > Carnivora > Hyaenidae > Crocuta > Crocuta crocuta. The sequence goes on from NW_027530500.1 coordinate 327,653, forward strand.
ATAACTAATTTGTCAGTTTAGGTGTAATAGACAAATTACTTAGAAAACACAATTTATCAAAACTGACAAAAGAAGAATAGGATGTCTGAATTAAAAATATGAAAACACAAATGACTGTTTAAGAAATTAAATACCTGATTAAAATCTTTTTATGAAGAAAACTTTAGACCCAGTGGTAACACTGGTGAATTCTACCAAATGAGGAAGAAGTAAAACCATTATCCCACAAATTCCTTAACAGAAAGAGAAAGTGGGAGAATTCCCCAGTGCATTTTTATGATTTCTACATAGCCCTGTTAAAAAAAAAAATCTTACCAAGGTATTTCTAAAAAGAAAATTAGAGATCAATATTATTCATGAATGTAATGCAAAAATCCCAAACAAAATATTAGCAAAAGTTAATTAAACAATATCTTAAAAGTATAATGCATGATAATCAAACAAATTTTAAGACAAGAATAAGACATTTTTTACGTTTACTTATTGTGAGAGAGAGAGAGAGAGCATGAGCTGGGGAGGGCAGAGAGAGAGAGAGAGAGAATCCCAGGCAGACTCCACACACTGTCACTGAGGAGCCTGAGGCAGGTATCAATCCCACAAACCATCAGATTGTGAGATAGCTGAAATCAAGAGTCAGACCCTTAACCAACTGAGCCCCCCAGGTACCCCAAGAATAAAACTTAAAAAAAATTTAATGTTTATTTATTTTTGAGAGAAAGAGAGAGATTGAGAGAGAGAGAAAGAGAGCAGGGGAGGGGCAAAGAGAGAGAGGGAGACACAGAATCCGAAGCAGGGTCCAGACTCTCAGGTGTCAGCACAGAGCCTGACGTGGGGGTTGAACTCACAAACCATGAGATCATAACCAGAGCCAAAGATGGATGCTTAACCAACTGAGCCACCCAGGCGCCCCTAAAACATCTTTAATGTAAAATTAAATTATATTATCAGAATAAAGAAGAAAAATTATATGATCATCTCAACAGATTTGAGAAAGTACCTGATAAAATTCAACACCCATTCATCATTCAATTAAAAAAAAGTTTTTAGCAATTTATGAACTTGTGCAATTTACATACACAAAATAAAAAGATAGATAATATAGATAGAGATACAGAGATAAATGATAGATATATAGATGGTGCTGCTGCTGATAGAAAGATGAATGATGATAGAAGATTAGATAGATAGATAGATAGATAGATAGATAGATAGATAGATAGATAGATGATAGATAGATAGACAGATAGATAGATAATAGAGAGAGAGAACAATGCACCTATCATAGGGAGCTTTCACACTTTTCCTGTGGTCTGGTATAGTAGTGGTTCTCAGTCTTAAGTGTACATCAGAATTACCTATTAGGTTTGTTAAGCCACAAGTTGCTGGGTGCCGTCTCTGGGGTTTCTGATTTGGTAGGTTTTGAGGGGCTGGAGGACATGAGAATTTGCATTTCTGCTGGTCTGGTGACTACAGTGAGAGTAACTATGTTATAGTAAAAATAACTATAACTAGCTGGGATGGCATATGACTTAAAAGATTAGGTAAACAGCTGTATAGGGTCTCTTCATATAGTCTCTGCTTAACAGTACCCTGCTAGACATCTTTCCACCTTTTCATTGGGAACTGGCTTTATTCAAATTTTTTACTTCTTTTGAATTTTTGATGCTCTTTGTTTTTAAAGGAAATTATCTATTTTCTCTTTTTCTTTGGGCCAGAATTACACAAACTATTCTCATAATTTTGTTCTTCTAAATATGATATTTTATTTTGCTCTTTCTTATTCCAAATCACTTTTTTCCCCTAATTGACCTTATAGAGTCACCTATTTGATTGGCCTTTAAGAATAAACAAAAAAGAATTAGTCTTTTTTTAAAATTTTCATTTAATTATTTTCAAAATAAATTCCTCTCTTTACTTTTTCTCTATTTTGCTTTTACCTTTAAAATGTGTTCTTGTTCCCTTTATTGTCAGTCAATAGTAATGAAGACATTTGAGGTTTTGAGTTTATATCTGAGTATAATGTTATGTGTGGCTCCTGGTATGCATTCCCTTTATTTACTGATTTCTGGTTATGTGGTAATTTCTGTTGTATTTCTTCCTTGGATCCTTGGGCATCTACAAATGCCTTTCCTCTGGCTTGGCTAGAGAATGTCATCAGAACTACATGGAGGGTATTTGTATTTTTATCTATTTTCTTCAGTGATTTATAAGGTCTTTACACTGGCTTTTAGTTTCCACTGCAGCAGATGAGAAAAGATCCATTTTCTTTTGTTAGTAAGTTGCTATTGCAGTCTGAATGCATGAGATTCCTTTTAACCTTAGATTTCAGAAATTTATCAAGAAAGGTTGCATCTTGCCTAGAACCTTGTCTATTTCATCACTGAACACTTTTTCTTCAGATCAGTGACTATTTCCTCTTTTATGTATTTAATCATTGCCTCCCTCTTGTCCTTCTGAGGATTTCCATGTGATGGATTTCTGGATCTGTCCTGTGGGTCTCTCAGTTTCTCTCCCTCATGATTTTCATGCCTTTGCATTTTTACTCTGAGATTAGAGTCTGAGTCTCTGAAGGCCAATTCTATTTCTGAGAGCCAACAGTCTTCACCCCAAGACTTGGCTGCTCATCCCCACACTTTTCTCAGGAAATAACACATCCCTAAGAATGTTCTCCCTCACATAGAGGCTGACAGACCTTAGCCAGATATACCCCTCCTCAGCCTAGCTGTCATCTCCATCCTTTCAAGGGAGGGGGAGCAAAGGTCTCCTTCTTACTGCAACCCCACCTTTTTAAATCATATCCAGTTGTACAGCAACTGGGCAAGACTTTTGGATAAACCCTGACCCCTACTAACCAGAATCTGACAACCCAGGGGAATTATAGGGAGGCTGAGTCACAAGATCAATCTCCCACAGAAACATTCCAGGTAGACCCCTCAGGTGCTCACATTAAGGAGGGAATAATGAAGGGAGGATGCAGATCTGAGCTCTGAGGAAACAGTTGAAATAATGAAGTATTTCCCTGACCCTCTATACCAATGTGTTTATGTTTTGTTCTGCTTAGTGGGTACTAACATATACAGTGTCTGTATGTAACTACTATGTGCTGGGCACTCAACACACCTTATCTTACTTGATCTTTATAATATCACAAGAATAAGTTATTATTGCCTCCACTTTGTAGACAAGTAACTAGAAGATGACACAGTCTCTAAAGACTGACTCAACTTTCTAGACAATGCTGGAAGTAGAAGTGGATAAGAAAAAGGTAGGACATAGGTGGTAGATGATCAGGAACCCAGTTATAAGGACAGGCTAGGTAGATATTTGTTATGGCTCTCTGAATGCTTTTCTTTAATGCACATGATTTTCATTAGCTTGTGAATTTCTACTTCCACAAATCCCCTTAACTTTCCAAATCACTCTGATAACCATCATTTCCTCAAGTCTTCTGCAATCTGTGAACCAGAAGGATAAGGTATTTTTAGCCTAATCTGTCCAGGGGAGGAACATGAAGCCAGAAATCAGACTATTTGTGCAAACCCTCACAGTTCAGGGGCAGTATCACTGAGGAAGGAGCTCAGGTCTGACTCATGTTCCTACATATGCCCCACCACACCTGCTACCTTACCTCCCTTAGCTTACCACTCTAGGCACAGGGCCAACAAGTGATGAGGGCACTTTCTAGGCCATGACAGTCCACTTGATGTTCAAAGCACATTTTCAAGATTCTAACAGTTTCTGTTTAATTCTCAGATTAATGGACTCGTCCTGAGGCTTTCTGGAACAATCACCATTTGTCTTCCAAATGCTTGCCCTGAGGATGGGAAGCCTAACCTGGGTGGACTAGGTCACCAAGAATTAATTTCCAGATAAGACATGAAGAGGTGTGTCCAGATTCAAAGAAATTACAAGTTTATCATCACTCCTGCACCTACTGATTATCCTTATTTTTTTTTCAAAGATAACATGGGCAGGTAGAGATGAAATTTGTCTTCCTCTGTTTAAAATTTCAGTTACAAGTCATTGAAAATGAGACACTTGGAAAGACAAACTTTCTATGGTACCATTGTCCATCAAAAATTGTCAGTTACATTCAGGTTTTTTAAACATATGAATATAGTCACTAGGATGGGCTCTCCCATGCAATGGCATAGAAGCCTTTCTGTTTCTCTTGCAACAAAGACAAATAGCAAACCATTACGTGGTTTACAGAAGCTGACAGCGCTCTTAGCCATGTAAATGTCTTGTTAGAAATAACACTACACACACACACACACACACACACACACACACATCATAAAAGCGACTCACCAATAAAGGGCCTCCAGCTCTCTGCTTACTCTATCCATGTTATTTACTCTGTGATTCAGCTTTCCGAATGACAGCTATTGCAAATTGGTGCATCTACAAGATGTATGCTTCCTACTGGAGGATGCTACAAGATTGTTTATTAGTGGGACATTAACACGGGGGAAAGGGAGAAATAGACATATTTTGCTAATTGAAATGAGAGATGCATAAAATATGAGTTATGAGTGTGCCTTTTCTTGCAGGTGCATTGGAGCTTCAGTTGCACATCATCTCTTGTTTTTCCTTGAAGACGTGGACTGATGATGCATGGTGGAGCTATAGATTCAATTATTAACACTGAGAAGTAAATTGGCTTTTTAACAAAGGTAATAAATAATCTATACATGGTTTAATGTAAAGCAATAAGTATCCTATTAGCAAAAAGATGTGTCTTTTTGTGAGAACCCTCACACCACTAAACCAGAGCTAACTCTACAGCAGTTTATTTTTGAGGATCTTTTTGTGTTTTTTTTAAAGGGACTGGGAAAGAAACCACTTAAGCAATGGCACAGTGCAATAGGGGCCCTTGTGTAAAATCACACCTCTAATGAATGCATCAGGCTAACAGACCATCTGTGAAACAATGTTGAGCTTCAAATGAAAATGGTTTCCTGGCACTCTGTGCAAATGTGCTTGTGTTTTTTCTTCTGGGAGCCAACTACCCTAATGCTTTTGCTTTTCTTTGGAGTAGCTATTGTGTATGACTGCAAATTCCTTGAACACAAAGCCCTTTTAAAACCAAAGATATTAAGCCTGCTTATATCCTATATTAAAGAAAATCATACTCAATCCTCCTTCTTAATAAAGGTGCTGATAACACTGACAGATGATAAAAGCATCGTAGAAGGTGTGACTAATGGCATTATGATCAGGTTGCTCATGGCCCCTTTTTTGGCTCCAGCAAAAGGGCTAGCATGGCCATCGAGCATCCCCAGACAGCTAGGAGTAGATAATTCCACCCTTTGGAACTTTAGGGGCTGCAGAGACAAAGAGCATGGACAACTGCAATTCTGTATGAACTCATGTTTTACTGATTAAAGAAATGATTGGATAAGGTCTTAGGTAAAAAGAAAGACTGAATGAGGAGCATCCCTTCTTTATGTTCCACCATAGGTTGAGATGTCTCTCATTGTTCTATTTGAGAGACTGTGGCTGCTATTATTAGTAGCTGTCCTGGCATGCTATTCCTTTTGGGTATAAGCTTCAACCCGATGATCACAACAGTGGTCTGCTGACCCAGTGTGGAAAAAATTATACTTCTCCATTTTCTTGAACACAGTAATAGCTCCAGATATATAAATATTTTGAGTCAGTCACAGAAACAATAATTTTTTTTGCCAGAATTGGGAAATTTGGAATCTTGGGGGAAATAAATCTGGGGAAGCAAGAAGTATTTATCTTCTCCTACTACCTGGAAGACTCAATCTGCATAATGAGAATGAAAACACAGAGAAAAAAAAGGACCAAGCGATTGAGAAATGCAGAGCAAGACAGGGAAAAGTGGCCAGATGGCATTATCTTGGATTTCTGGATTGAGCCATGCCTGAAGCTAAACCTCTCTGTGAATTTGATATCATGAGTCAACATATCTCCACTCTGCTCATGCATATTTGAGTTGTGTTTTTCTTCTTCACAATTGAAAATAGTCCTGATTAATCAAGTCCTAGCTCCTGGACGTGGGAAACCTGAAAGAGGACCTCTATATGCCTCTGTTTTAGAAAACACACATTGCAACACTTACTAAGGCTTTAATAGCAATAGTTGGCATGCAACCCCCCCCACCAATCCAAATGTACAGTTCACTTCCCCCACCCTTGGCTATACCTCCTCTATAACATTAAAAATGTAATACAGGAGGGGTGCCTGAGTGGCTCAGTCGGTTAAGTGTCTGACTTTGGCTCAGGTCATGATCTCACGGTTTGTGGGTTCAAGCCCCATGTCGGGCTCTGTGCTGACTGCCAGCTCAGAGCCTGGAGCCTGTTTCAGATTCTGTGTCTCCTTCTCTCTCTGACCCTCCCCTGCTCACGGTGTCTCTCTCTCTCTCAGAAATAAATAAAACATTTTTAAAAAAATTAAAAAAAAATGGAATACAGGAAGGAAAGCAATAAGATCAACCCACAAGCTGCAGAATTAGGTTAAAAACCCAGTCTCCAAAGACTTACCTATAGAGCTAACGGAAAGTGATCATTTAGCATCATTATGCTGTAAAGAGAAGCAGTTTCCCAGGAGGACACGAGCTACTGACCAAGGATTGGAGATGAGTAGGAAGGAGAGGCAGGACGCTGAAGTCAGGATTACACATCAAGTCCAGGATCAAGGAAGGAGGTCTGACTACATCTCCAAAAACCACTTAGAGACAAAATCAAATCTAGGAATTCATAGATAGGAACTAATCAATAAAGAGCAAATAAAGAATAAATGTAGTTAACCTTGGGTAATTTGCTACACAGTGTTGTCCACTGCTGTCCTTTGCAAGCCATCAGCAGAATGGTACTCAACTTACAGCGGCAAGAAGAGAGAGGGAAGGGTAGAAAGGCAGGTAGGGTCTTTTAACAACAAAGATATTAAGCAAAACCCTTGATAGACCCAAATGAAACACAGAAGCTCCTCAAGAGCACAGACCTTAACATCTGGAAGTAGTCTTGGTGATTGAAAAAGAAGCATGATGCAGAGAAATCACAGGACCACATCCCAGTTCCCTCTGGGATGCCTGCATTAGAGAGCAACAATCAATTCTCATGAAGGCAGCATGTTCTGATGGTCATCGACTGTGTAACATTAAAGGATTTTTCATGGTACAGTTGTGATTATACTGAGCATAAAGCTCACAACAGCATTATGAATGAAGCTCTGGTCTGGAATAGATGGCCTCAGCTAGCCATCCAGATCCTATTTTGTCTGCAATCAATACAGTAGAAGTCTACAGGATGTGCAGGGAACTCCGGCAAGTAGAATCTCTAACATGTCACACCTGAAAAGTGGGCACAGGATGTGAATCTGCCTCCTGCTTGTGTCTCTCATAGGGTAGGACACAACATCCCAGTAGAAGGGACTGAATGGTTGTTCTATGCCACTGGATTGGAAATGAATACCTGCAGGCAAGCCAGGTATGTGCATGGGCTCATGGACACATAGCTCAGCAAATCTGCCCGTGGCACCAGAAAAGGAAAGATATCACAAACAGCTCAAGCATTTCCTGGACAAATGAACAGGGTTATATTGAACAAAGTGATACTCACCATTTTTTGAGTGGCTTTCCTAATTAAGAAAAGCTTCAGAAAGTACAAATTAGTGCACTGTGGAGTAAGCAATAGGAGGTGACAAAGAAGGAGGGAGGGTGACAGTCAGGGAAGGGAAGAGAAGCATATGCAGCCCTGGAATGCTCTAATCTCAGCAAGTCATTAGCCTCTCTGAGCTCCCTTGCCTGAACCATAAATTGGTGGGAGGGTGGCTGGGCTAACATCCAGCGAGGACCTGGGTCTCTGTATTTTGATGCTGTTATCACTTGTATACAAAGTCGCTGTTGTGAAAGGTCACCCACCTGCCTGTTCCGCACTGTCTCAGTAGTTGAGGCAGGACATTGTCACAAACTTGACACTACCATGCTTTTTTGCACAGAATGTGCAAAGGGGAACAAATTAGGCAATTACAACACCAAAAATTCTTGAAAGAGTCTTGCTCACTCTCAAACTTTCTCAGCCTTTTGCTGATGCCAGGAATTCCATCATCAAGCCCTAGACATGGAATCAGGTTGACCTGGATTTCCAAGAGGCTGTACCACTGTCATCTTTGAGAACTTAAGCATGTTACTTATGCTTTATAAACCTTGTATTGGAGTTAAGAAAACTTGAGGGGGGAGGTGAGGCAAGATGCCAGAGAAGGAGGGAGCTCCCTACATTTTGCTCGCTTGCATCTCTCAAACAAAGAAGGCCTGAAGCCATAGGACACTTGCCCACAAGAGTCTGGGAGGAAAAGAGACAGAGTCCACTAAGAAGACAGCCTTGTAGGTGTGTGATTGAGAACTGGGGAAGATAAAAATGGTCCTAGACCTGGAGGCACAGAGGGGAGGGAGCCCCCTCCGCAGAGAGCCACGGAGAGATGGGGAAGAGAAAGAGTGGCTGAAACTGCTCATAGAACTGTCCCTGGAGAAGAGAAAAAACTTCGGCCCAAGATGGAGAGGGATCCTATCATCCCATCTCTAACAGCAAGGCATTCAGAGAGTGATCCTATCTCTCTAGTTGTGCCACGTTCTTAGGGCTGGGTGCCCCTATCCCAGGCGGCACCAGGAGAAACTGCTTCTCTGCTCCTCCTACTCAATCCCCAGCTAGGAAGTGGCCTGGCCTGCAGGATTACATTTACGGTCGTATCAATAAAGCATGGGGACTAAGATCTGGAAATGAGGCAGAGCTTGGGACATAGAGCACGGCCCATCTTGGCTACACCTGTGGCACAGGGAGATCAGACCCAAAAGAGTGATTTGCAACTTTTGGTTCCAGAAGTTCTGGAACTCTTGGTTCCAGACTGGGGCGCCGCCATTTTTCTCCCCACAGCCACCAAGGTAGGGCTTCAGGGAAGTGGCCCCACCAGATCAGCAGTGGGGGTGAGGCCTACCTACACCAAACCACACCCATCCACACTGGAGAGCTGCTTCTTCTTCTTCTTCTTTTTTTTAACCGGAGCCCAAGGCAAGACCAACACTGATGCATTGCCATGATTAACTCTAGATCAATTTTGGCAATTCAGATATATTTTCTCTTAACTCATTCTTATCTCTCTCCTCTGCTGGACTGGGCACACTGGTCATTGGTTTGCTAAACAGTCACATTTAATCCATTCTCTTGATGCATACTCTACACCTCCATTGTTACCTTCCTTTCTTTCTTTCTCTGGAATAATCAGACTATATAGTTTCTTTGGGTAACATTATCTTTGTTTCTTTCTCTTTGCCTCCTATCATATTCTCCTCTTTCTGTCTCTGAATTAAGACTTTTAGTCTCTCTGCCTGGTCAATGTTTAATTTCACTTTCTCCCCACGCCTGTCATTTCTTTCTTTGTATATGCTCTTTCATCAGCATTTCTCTCTTTGTATATGCTTTTTCATCAGCACTGCCTCCACCCTGTTCTTTATTTGTAGACAGGATTTCTGGTTTTATGCTTTTAGACTCTCCTTTGTCTTTTGTTTTTGTTTTTGTTTTTCCCTTTTGATTTGCTTGTTTGTTGTTTGATTTGTCTGTGTGTTTGCAGGCTTTTGTTCCCTGTGTGTTTGTCTGTCTGTTTTCCTTTTTTAGGGCTACATCAAGAGACAAGCCAAAGTACACATGGTGGAGAGTGCCAAATATCACTGAGTGGGAAAATAAAATAACCGAAGGCACAACAAGAGAGACCAAGGGACACCATTGAAAGAACACTTCCTGAATGGATAGGCCATGGAGAGTCAATGAGCCTCCTTTAATATAGCAGAACTCACAGGTGCAGAGTGCATAACAAGCTTTTAAAACTTATAAGAGAAAGAAAGCTAGCCAAAATGACGAAATGAAAGAACTCTCCTCTAAGGAAATTCCAGGAAGAATTGACAGCTAAAGAGTTGCTCAAAACAGATATAAGCAACATAACTGAGCAAGAATTTAGAACAATAGTTATAAAATTAATCTCTGGGGCTGAAAAAAGCATGGAAGACACCAGAGAAGCTATTGCTACAAAGACTATGGAGCTTAAAAATAGTTGTGATGAATTAAAAAATGCTATAAATGAGGTGCTTAATAAAATGGGGGTGGCCACTGCATGATTGAAGAGGCAGAGAGGAGAATAGGTGAATTAGAAGATACAATTATAGAAAAATAGGAAGTCAAGAAAAAGAGAGATAAATTGATCTAGGAGCACGAAAGGAGAACTCAAGAACTGAGTGATGCAATCAATGGGCACAATATCTGTATCAGGAATTCCAGAAGAAGAGAGAGAAAAAGGAGCTGAAGAAGTACTTGAACAAATTATAGCTGAGAACTTCCCCAATCTGGAGAAGGAAACAGACATTGAAATCCAAGAGGCACAGAGAACTCCCCTCGGACGTAACCTGAATCAATCTTCTGCACGACATATCATAGTGAAACTGGCAACATATAAGGATAAAGAGAGAATTCTGAAAGCAGCTAGGGAGAAAAGGCCTTAACATACAAAGGGAGACATATCAGAGTAGTTGCAGACCTATCTACTGAAACTTGTCAGGCCAGAAAGGAATGACATAAAATCTTCAATATGATGAACACAAAAAAATATGCAGTGAAGAATCCTTTATCAAGCAAGCCTGTCATTCAGAATAGAAGGAAAGATAAAGATTTTCCCAAACAAACAAAAATTGAAAGAATTCATCACCACTAAACCAGCCCTACAAGAAATCCTGAGGGGGACTCCATGAGGGAAATGTTGCAAGGAACACAGGTATCAGAGACACCACCACAAGCATGAATCCTACAAGAGAACACAATGACTCTAAACTCATATTTTTCAATAATAATACTTAATGTAAAGGGACTAAATGCTCCAGTCAAAAGACATCGGGTATCAGAATGGATTTTAAAAAATCCATCTATTTGCTGCCTACAAGAGATTTATTTAAAAATTTTTAAATGTTTTTTAAATTTATTTCTGAGAGAGAGAGATACAGCATGAGCATGGGAGGGTCAGAGAGAGAGGGAGATACAGAATCTGAAGCAGGCTCCAGGCTCTGAGCTATCNCAAATTCAGGAGCACCCAAATACATAAAATAATTAATCACAAACAGAAACAATCATATTGTTAAGTTCATGGGTTCAATCCCCACGTCGGCTCTATGCTGACAGCTAGCTCAGAGCCTGGAGCCTGTTTCAGATTCTGTGTCTACCTCTCTCTCTGACCCTCCCTCACTCATGCTGTGTGTGTGTCTCTCTCTCTCAGAAAAAAAAGAACCTTAAAAATAAAAAAAGAATGTTTTATAAACCATAAAGCATTAAACAAATGCCATCACCATTACTATTCAAAGGTAATAGTTCAGGACCTGGTAAGATGAACAATGCTGTGTCAGTAGCAGCACAAGCTTATGCAGTTACAAAACATGAGATCCAGAGATAACCTCATAAGTTTTTCCAGTTCATGCCCTTAATCTCACGACAAAGAAAACTAAAACCCAACAGAGGTCAAGTGACCAAAATTACATGGCGAACGACAGACTTGCTGTAGACTTAAGAGCAGGGTCTCTTCCACCCCTGGATTTTTGATAGTTGGGAACCATGGCCTCTTAGATGGTAGAACATGAGAGAATTGTAAGTGAGAGGAAAGAATTTGTAGGCTAAGTCATGCACAACTGATTTCACTGCTCTTGTATTTGATATAGCCACAATCAGATGGCTCTCTCTGGTCCAAAGACTGATAATGGCTGCTATGAGGCACCAGTGCAGGCTAGCAAGTGTCCATGGATCAGAATTCAAACTCTGTCACTGAATCTCTCTTCACAGATTTCTCATATATTCAACCCTGACTATTGTAACAGCTTTATGGGATTGCAGTGAGGACCAAATTCAGTAATAAAATTGACCACAAGGTCTGACTTTGTATTTTCTTCACAGAAGTATATTAGAGGCATCCAGGACCCCATATGGGGCTTGAACCCACAAACTATGAGGTCATGACCTGAGCTAAAATCAAGAGTCAGCACCTAACCAACTGAGCCACCCCAGCTCCCCCAAAATCATTTTTAGATGAAAGAGTACCTCATCAAATTGCAGAAGGCTAATTGTTTAAGACACCAGAGTCAGAGTCAGACTCTGGGGACACATGCCAGGGCTCTGTGTGCACCTATCCTATGCAGTGCTGTGGTCTGCAGAGAACATTCTCCAGCCATTCCCAGTTCTTCATTTCAGGCCCCTCCTCACAACTGACAGCTCCTAAATCTGTCCACTGACCAGGAAAATAGTTTGGTTTGCTTTGATTTGATGTTGTTGATAAGTAACCACCTCTCTGAATTTAGGGGGATACAGAATCTATCAAAAGCTGTTCCATGAAATACCATTTCTTTAGGATTGTTCTAGAATACTCTATTAGATTCATGAAATCTTAGTGCTGGATGTGCCATAAAACAGATAAATGCCACTTATCTCTGATGATTGTGCCATCTCTGAATGCTTACAAAAAAAGGAGTTCATTCAGCTGTTGAATAGCAGCATTAAACACAAAAGGGAAATGGCTTGGATAAGGTGAAAGCATACTCTGTGTAGTCAGTGTGTGTTTCACATTTCAGCTCTGTCTATTGGTAGCTCTGTGACCTTGTAAATGGATTTAACCTCTCTGATTCTTCTTCCTATTACAATGTGGGTAATAGGGGTGCCTGAGTGACTCAGTTTGTTGAGCTTTTGACTCTTGATTTTGGCTGGGGTCATGATCCCAGGACTGTGGGGTTGAGGCCTACATCAGGCTCCATGCTGAGCATGGAACCTGCTTGCAGTTGTCTCTCTCCCTCACCCTCTGTCCCTCTCCCCTGCTCATGCTCTCTCTCTCTCTATCTAAAAATTTTAATTTTAAAATAAAAAATGAAATAAAATGTGGGCAATAAATCCTACCTACAAGGCTGTCATGAGAATTAAAGATTATTTATATAAGCTACTTATTTCAGTTTCTGCCACATAATAAGTGCTCAATAAATGATGGCTTCATAATAATTCCTTTTCTGTTCCCCTCCTTTTATGTTCTTCCTCCTTCCCTGCTCCCCTTCTCCATGGTGGTGGTGGTGGCGGTGGTAGTAGTAGTAGTAGTGGTAGTAGTAGTAGTAGTAGTAGTAGTAGTACTGGTGGTAGAGTTAGATCAAATGTCTCACTGAAATATTTTGTCTTCTTTATCCAGCTCTGCCTTGTGAGACCCCACAACAGCAGCAGGGCCATGGTCAAAACACCCAACCAGACCCAGATTTGAATCCTGACAATTATGTCTAGTTGCTTATTTTAGAGGGTAAAAGGTAAGCATACAAATAGTTTTCTTAAAAAACTTGGAAGAAAGGAAGGAAGGAAGGAAGGAAGGAAGGAAGGAAGGAAGGAAGGAAGAAAGAAAGAAAGAAAGAAAGAAAGAAAGAAACAAAGAAAGAAAGAAAGAAAGAAGAAAGAAAGAAGAAAGAAAGAGAAAGATGGAAGGAAGGAAGGAAGGAAGGAAGGAAGGAAGGAAGGAAGGAAGGAAAACTGATTTCATAGCTGAGAGGCAAAGAAACCACTTATGTAAGTATGTAAAGGTTTTCTAAAACAGTTTAAAAACAAGCCCAATAAATCAAATAATCAAATAAGTAATACATCAAATAGAGGCTCTTTTTCCTCTTGATGTGTGTGTTCTGGTTTCAACACCAGTGTTTCGCCTGTGCCACTGATGGATCTCCCATATCTGAAAAGCAAGTCAGGTAGAGACAGGACCCACAGAAATAATGTGGCATAGTTAGTTCTCAGCAGAAGATGGACTGGACACCAGCCCCAGTGAAAATCTCTGAGTATGGATGTCTCTAATCAGGTCAGCCCTTCTCTCTGATCTTCCTTCATGTCTCCCACAGGAAGGACCAGCACCCTTCCCAACAGGGCCAGATAGAGTCCCTTTTCTGGCCATTCTGATTTGGGAACAGGAATGAGAGTTAACCCCTTGGAAGAGAGCAGAGCAGTGACCTCCATCTGTGGGCTGCAGGCTGTCGTGCCCCCTGCCATATTTGAAGTGATGAAAAAGTAAGCATACACTGAGAGATGAAGGAACAACACACAGGCAAAGCGCAAGGCTCTTTGTGTGCAAAACAGGTTTGCAAGTATTAGCAGTGACTTTTCATTTGCAAAACATTAGTTATATTTCTATTATCTATCTACATGTGTGTATGCACACACATATACATTCATAATGAGTGTGTGTAATTACCCAGATTAGCCAAAAGTAGATTACAACCTGTGGCCCAAATCTGGCTCCAACCTCATTTTGTATATAAAGCTTTATTGGAACTCTGACAGCTTATTCATTTGCATATTGTCCATGACTGCTTTCAAGCAACAGGAGAGTGAGTAGTTATGACCCAGGCTGTACGGACAACAGTCTGAAATATTTACTATATGGTCCTTTGCATAGAAAGTTATCCATCCCCTGGCTTAAATAGCCCCCATAATCATAAATAACAAATCTTCTGAATATCCATGTGTGGCAAGCACCAACATCAGGTGACAGAAAAACTACACACATAATGTCACCTACACTTGTGTTTTTACGTAATGTGTTTACAAGACACCCAAACAGTCACTATAAAGAACGGGGAATGTTGATGACAGTAAACTGGTTTTCTTTACTTTTTTCCATACCTTCCTAAACAGCTAATGCTTGTATGTTTTCACAGAATACAAAAGCTCTCTTGCTGTTGAATAAACCCAATTCATTGTGGAATTAGGGGACCATTTACTGCTTTCCCCAGTGAGTTTCTTAAAAATGTGCAATTCAAAACTGAGGCAGTGCATGTAGTCATTTAAAGTACAGCATCTGGCATCAGACTCAAGTTGGAATCCCACCTCCATAACTCAAGAGGCTTTCTTTTTTTCCTTTTTTAAAAAGTTTTTAAAATGTTTTTATTTATGTATGAGAGAGAGAGAGAGTGAGAGACAGCATGAGCAGAGGAGGGTCAGAGAGAAAGGGAGATACAGACTCTGAAACAGGATCCAGGCTCTGAGCGAGCTGTCAGCACAGAGCCCGACGCAGGGCTCAAACCCACAGTCTCTCTGATCCTTTCTCTTTTCCCCTTTGGAACTCCTACAATCCATGTTGTCCTACTCAAGGGTGTCCCACGGCTTGACAGGCTGTGTTCACCCTGTCCCTTAGGCTGTGGTCACTTTTCCTCAACCTTTTTTCTTCCTAAATTATTATATCTTTAACAACATTTTCTTGCTCTGACCATTCAAATCTATTTTTAAATACTGTAGTACATTTTTTTTCAATTGTACTCTTTAGCTCCACAATTCAGTTTTGGTTCTTTTTTGTGTTTTCCTTATTGATATTTCCATTTTTTTTTAAAAAAAAATAATGTTTTATTTGTTTCTGAGAGAGAGAGAGAGACAGTGTGAGCAGGGGAGGGTCAGAGAGAGAGAAGGAGACACAGACTCTGAAGGAGCTCCAGGCTCTGAGCTGTCAGCATAGACAGCGGGGCTCGAACCCACGAACCGTGAGATCATGACCGAGCAGAAGTCAGACACTTAACCGACTGAGCCACCCAGGTGCCCCTTGGGAAACTTTCTTAATCTGGCTGTGCCTCAGTTTCCTCATCTGTAAAGCAGGATTATAAAAATGTTGAAATGATTATATGAGTTAATGCATATAAGGCAGTTAGAATTGTGCCTGACACAAAACACATTTAACTAAGGTTAACTGTTGCTATACTAGAGAAACTATGCCAGCAAATATCAACAGAAATGATTATGGAAGCCTCACTAATGTGCAGGATGCTATTTCAATCCCAGGGAAGACAAACTTCCTTCCTTCAAGGGATTGTTTTATAAAGTAAATTTTAATAGGGTTTAATTTTATACAAGTATTTTTGAGCCTTTATTTTTCTCCAGCTGTATCTTGGAGGTGGGGGGTGGGGAGCGGTGCTAGAGCCATCGTCTTCTGTAATAGCATGGAGCAGAAGGAACAATGTAAGCATTGACTGAACAATTGCTAAATCCCCACAAACCACCAAGACACAGGTTTGCTGCCTCCCAGCAGGAGTGTTCTCCAGAGAGCAAGGCAGTGGGGAGCAACAGAAACCCACAAAACACCAGGTCTGTTCGTGACTGCTGGGCCACATCAGCAGGAGAAACAAAGCTTCCTAGGTAGTGAGAGTTCTGGATCCTGCAGACAGTCAAATCCCTTTTACATAAAAAGCAAGTCTTTCTCCATGTCCCCATGATACCATCCTGCTCACAACTCATAAGCAATCCCTTCTGCCCCTCCCAGCTCATCACAAATCTATTTTAAACCACCTTCTACTTAACCCTGTCTAGCTTCCCTCCACACTGTTTTCTTTTCCACCGAATGAGCTCTTCCTCATATGAAGGACTCCAATGATCTCCACAATGACAAAGGCAAAGCCCTCTCTGGCCTTGCTGTAAGTTATCTCCCAGTGGTTTAACCACATTGAGGCTCCTTCCCTCTGGAGATGCCCCTTCCTTGTCCTCACAACCCTCTGCTTTCCTGATTTCTGCTCACCCCACAGACAGCACTTTCTTAGGCTACTGTCCTGGCTTCTCCTTTCTACCTGATTACCATCCGAGCGGGGTGTCTGGAGACTCCTTCTCTCCCTGCCCTCCCGTCGCTGGTGACCTCATTTTGTCCATGGCTCTATATGCCACATCTGTACACATATGTACAAATATGTTGTCTTCATATTTGTGTATACATTTTCCTACCTCCCATGACCTCCAGCTCAGATAAACAGCTCTACCTCAGTAAATGAAGCCCTCTACTTAGTCTCTTTCTCCCTCTCCCTCTACTCTTTTTGTCCCCCCCTTCCCTCCCCGCACTCCACAGTCTCTCTCACAAACACACACATAGTCAAAGGTTATCACTCATTTCTGCCTCGCCCCTCATCCACACTCATCAATCCAGTAAAGGCCCTGCCTGGTTCTCTCCCCGAAGTATAGCACCCCGTCCAGCTCCCCCATCTCCTTCAGCCATAATGGTGATACCATGACCACATCTTCTGGGACTGCCCCCATAGACTTCCTGGCTCCCCACTCATTCCCTACTCAATTCATCTCCAAACAGCACCCAGAGTTTTAAAATCAAGATCAGATCATATAACTCTTCTGTTTAAAACCCATCGATGTTTCCCATACACTTGGAGTAAAACCAATCCGTCTCCTGTGTCCCTACTACATGAACTGGCTCCCTCCGCCTTTCCAACCTCTGCCCCAGTGGTCCAGACCCTTTGCCCCAGCTGTGGCTTCAATGTCAGACCCTTTCCCTCTCTTGGAATGGTGTTATTCACACTGGCTCCTTCTTGTCCTGTCTCATCTCAGCATGAACATCCTTTTCTTGAGAAATCTTCCCTGAAAGTATTATCTAATACTTCTCATCTACGTGACATTTTATGTTTTCTCATGGCCTGTTTCATACTTCATTTCTTTTATTTCTTTTTATTGATTCTCTCTTTACATGGTTTTGGCTATTTTCCCTCATCTTTTATTCTTTGTAGCTTATTAGTTATAAACTCTACTATTTTATAGGTAACTCATGAAGTTGAAATACACATACTTAAACCCTAGCAGTATCCTTAATCTCTTCCCAATTTAAAGAATTCAGCAAGATCACCTTTTAGCCCCACCCTCCCTCAAATTATATTACTGTTAAAAGTTTTAGAATGCTTTTACATTTGAAGCTGTAAAAAATACATTGTTTCATATGGTGAATATGAATCTCTCCAAGTTTTTGTTTGCCATTTCTTCTTTTACCTCACTTACCATTTTCCTTTTTTCTGAAGTATATACTCTCTATATATCCTTTAGTAGGAGCTATTACAGTAATATAATTTTCTTTTATTTCTCTATCTTTATTGTTTCCTCTTTATTCCTAAAGAGTTTGCAGAATATACAGTTCTGTTGTTGACACTGAAGACATTTTTAATTGTATACTGGCTTCCTTTATCCCATTACGTATGTATTTATATATACACTCTTCCATCTCCCGTGGCCTCTGGCTCAAATAAACAACTCAACTTCGATGTCTAAGTGATGTTGCAAACATAATGCACTCGCATTATGACATCCTTGATCTGTCCACCCTTCTCCTTTGAAGGTAGCATGTCTTCTCTCTGCCTGCTTTGAAGATCTCTTCCTGGAGCTCTGCAGTTTTACTGCCTACTGGTATGTATGCTGCTTCACATTCATTGAACTAAAATGGGGAGATGGAGCGTTTCATAAATTCTAGAAAATTCTCACCTCTGTCCCTTTTGCATTGTCTGTTCTTTGTATTCTCTCCTCCTAAGACTGGTCAATTTACTAGAACCTTCTCATTGTCTTCCATGCCATTTATAAGCTCATATTTTCCATTTCTTTGCCCTCTGAGATTTATTCCACATGAATGTTTTTCAATATATGTTATAGTTTGTTCTTTGGCATTACTTAATCTTACGTTTAACACATTCCTGAGACATTGTTGCTGTTTTTAATAAACTTTAAAAAAAATTTATAATTGAATTTACATAAAATATGCAAAACTAGTCCACAAAGTTCCCATACACCTCCTACTCACTTTCTCTCATTGTTAGCATCTTACATTACCATGGCACATTTGTCAAAATATAAACACTGCCACCAGTGCAATCCTATTAATTAAGCTACAGACATTATTTGAATTCAATTGGTTTTCCATGAAAATTGTTTCAGGATCCAATCCAGGACACCGCATTGCATCTAGTCCTTGTGTTTCCTGTCTCCCCTAAAACTTTCTCAGCTTTTCCTAGTTTTAATGCTGTATAGTCTTGAGCATAGTGTCCTTCAGTTTGGTCTTGTCTGATTGTTATTTTCATGTCAATACTGGATTTATGGGTTGCTGGGGACTGAAAGCACAGAGGTAAGGTGCCCTCCTCAGCACATCCTACCAGGAGCTGCACAACACCCCACAGGGCATCTCTGGTGGTGTTAACCTTCCTCATGGGCTTAAACTGGTGCCTACCAGGCTTCTCCACTTTACGGTGACTATTCTTCTTTTTCCTCATCTTCAGAAGAGAGTCACCATGTCCACCCTGAAGACAGAGGTACACATTCCTGATTTTTTTTACTTCAATTATTATCTTTCATGTTTTGCAAGTCCTATCTGACTGTCTTGTATTCCCATGCAGACTTTTAATTCCCTATTTTGACTCAAAGATCCTCATATTTTTGTGTTGTAGCTGGTTAAGTTCAGCATCTGAAGGGTCTGCAGGTCCGATCCTGTAGTTTTTTGTTGTTGTTGTTTCTGCTGACTTGCATGCATGGTAGCCAGTTTCCTTGTGTGTTTGATGATTTTTAAAGTTGTGAGTTCAAGTTCCTTAAAACTTTACTTTTGAGAGTTCCTTCAGGATGATATTTAAAGTGATTGCTCCAGACATTATTTCAATTTAATTCTGATCCTGACGGTACCTTTGGATACTACCAACCCAGATCTACTTTAAGTTAAAAATTTAGCTTGAGGTTTCTAAGACCATGTCCACCTGTATACAATTACAGGCTAGGAACTACCAGTGGGAGATATTTTTTTATTTGAGATTTTCCTCTCCACCTTGAACTAAGTCTGAAATAACCAAGTTTTCTTCTGTGGAGCAGACTTTTTTCTTAGTTAACCTCTGAAAAACTTGGGGATTTATGAGGGATTTTCCTCCCACCCTTCACTGTCTCCAATCTTTCTTTCTTGAACCTCAACTATGGCCAGTTCTAGCCTATGCCAGTATTTGCTGAGCTAGAGGTCTCAACCCATTCGTTGGTCAAGAAATAAGATTACTCACTTATGACCAGGATCATTTCAACATGAAGTAAGAATAGCATAGGAAAGAGACAGATAGAAATGATACCCAGTGGTTATTACAGTACAATAGTATCACCTCATCCTTCTGGGTCACTATCCTAGCATGTCTTTAGGGATAAATCTCTGTATTTTTAAATTGATTTACCCTAGAGATTATAAAATGAATATGAGAATTTTCACAATATACTATACCACTTCAAATGAAACAAAATTTTACAGTCATGTGAAACACTTTACCCTCTCTCTTCTATGTCATGTATTTTGTATCAATATACACTGAAACTCCCCAGTGTTATGATTTTGCTTTTGATAGTTATACATATTTTAAAGAAATTAAGAAGGGATATATAGTCTGTTATATTTACCCAGATCTTTATCATTAATGTTCTCCTTCATTCCTGAAGGTCTAGATATCTCCCCGGTATGTCCCTTTTCCTTGAAGAACTTCTTAAACATTCATTTTACAGCCAGCCTTTTGGCAACAAATTCTCTCTGTTCATCTAAGAATTCCTTATTTTGACTTCATTCCAGAAAGGTAGTTTCATTGGATATGGCATTCTGGGTTAAGAATTTCATTCTTTTAGTACTTTGAATATACTATTTCACCACTTTCTGATTTTTTTTTAATTTCTGATGAGAACTTTGCATTCATAAAAATTGTTTCCCCCACAGTACTATGTTTGTATTTTCCTGAATGCATTAAACAGCTTTGAGTTTTTAGAAATTTGGTTATAATATGTCTGAGAATATTATTCATTTTTTAAAAGCTTAAATGAGATATAATTCTCATACCATACAATCACCCATTTACTACAATTCAATGGACTTTAATTTATTCAGAGTTGTGAAACCTTCATTACAGAAATTGTAGAATACTTTCATTGCCCTAAAAAGAAACCCTACCCCCTTAGTTGTTACCTCCTACTCCCCTTCATCTCCAGCCCTAGGTAACCACTAATCTTTCTGTTTCTATATTATTTGCCTATTCTGGATATTTTATATAAATGGAATTATACAAATGTGTTCCTCTCTGTCTGGCTTCTTTCACTTAGCATAATGTTTTCAAAGTTTATCTATATTGTAGCATATGTCAGTACTTTGTTTCTTTTAATGGCCAAGTAATATTCCATCACAAGGACACACCATATTTTATTCATCCATTCATCAAGCTGTGGATATTTGAATTATTTCCACTTTGGGGCTGTGTTGAGTAATGTCACTGTGAACATTAGTGTAGAATTTGTGTGTGTGTGTGTGTGTGTAGACAAGTTATCATTTTTCTTAGGTATATATCTAAGAGTGATATTGCTAGATCACGCAGTAACTCTATATTTAATCTCAAGAAAAACTGCAAGACTGTTTTCCAAAACAGCTGAACTATTTTACATTCCCACCAGCAGCAGATAAAGGTTCCAATTTCTTACATGCTCATCAATACTTGTTAATCCTCATCCTTTTGATTATAGCCATCCTAGTGGGTGTGAAGTGGTATCTCATTGTACTTTTTTATTGTCATTCTCCTAATGTCTAATGATGTTGAGCATCCTTTTATGTGCTTGATGAAATTTTATCTTCTTTGCAGAACCATCTATTCAGATTATTTTCCTATTTTTAAAAATTCAGTTGTCTTTTTATTATTGAATTGCAATAGTTATTTATGTACACTGGATACAAGTCTTATCAGATGCATAACTTGGAAATATATTGTACCAATCTGTGGGTTGTTTTTTTCTCTTTCTTGATGTTGTTCTCTGAAGCACAAAAGGTTTTTATTTTGATGATATGCAGTCTATTTTCTTTTTTGTTCCTTATACTACTTTTAGTATATTTAATAAACTACTACCTAATCTAAAGTTACAACAAAGTGTTTTCTTCTGAGAGTCTTAGAGTTTTAACTTTTACACTTACGTCTATGATGCATTTTGAGTTAATTTCAGTCTTACTTCATTCTTTCTCATGGGAAGGGTATTTTTTTGGATTAAACTTATTTGGGTTTTACAGAAATTCTTGAATTTATAAGTTTATGTTTTTCACCAAATTTGAAGAGTTTTCACCCATTATATCTTCATATTTTTTATCACTGCACTCTTTTTTCACTCCGAGATTTCAATGACACAAGTTTGACCTTCTGATATTGTCCCTAAGGCCCTGTTCATTTTATTTTCAATCTCTTTACTTTCTGTCCTTCAGAACAAATAATTTCTGTTCCTCTGTCTTCAAATTCATTGATTCTTTTCTCTATCATCTCCATTTAGATAAGTCAACCTAGCAACTTTGTAAATTTCAGATATTGCAATTCAGTCCTAAAATTCACATTTGGTTGTTTCTATAATTTCTATTTCTCCACTGCAAATCCCCATATCTACCTCTATTTCAAAAATGTTTACCTTTGCCACCCAGATCACTGTTGTAAAGTCATCTTTATAATACTGGTTATAAAGTGGTTTTAAAGTCTATCTCACAATTCCAAAATCTGGGTCATTCTAGGGCTGGCCTCTTTTGATTGTAATTTTTCCTTAAGAATTGGTGACATTTCCTGAAAATTTGAAATATTATGTTACACAACTCTGGGTCATGTTAAAATTCTCTGAAGAACATTAATTTAATATTTGTTTAGCTGGCAATCAACCCAACTGGGTTTGGATTGCAGTTCTGCCTTCCGTCAGTGGTAATCCCAACATACACTCAGTTCTCACAGCCGTCTCTGTGCTGCTTGGTCCTCACGCATGCCTTCAAGATCTGGATTGGGACCAGGGTTTGGTTTCCACGGTACTTCAGTTCTAGAAGCCTTTGCTGAAGTCATCTGGGTGTGCCCTGTACAGGCTCAGCATAGGAGTGGTTCACGTGGACATTGGTCATCTTCTGAGATTTTTTCCTCCCACTGGGGGGCTCCTTTCCTGGGAAAGACAGAGTTCCTTCAGTGTTAAGCACTTGTGCTGTTCTACATTACAGTGCTTGCCTTTGGGATGAAGTGGTAAGAAAGAGAGAAAACATATATTTGGGATACTCCGTCATACTCCTTGCAAACACTTTTCCCAGTTTCTCCTTCCAACCAGATGATATTCCTCTTGAAGTTCTAGATGCCTTCAAGCAGAGCCAGGAGAAAGGAAAAACTAAAAAACAACAGGGAAAAAGAAAAATTACGAGGCTTCTCTCCACACTTTCTGGTTCATGGGGACTCTTTCCCCCATCCTCTGTCCGGAGTGACAGACCTCTCTTGCAGTTTTGCCAACTGCATTTGTTATGTAGTTTCCCATTTTGACCTGTCCTTGGGTCACTGACACTTAACAGAGGAAAACCAAACTAAACAAAGCAGGAAACTCACTACCACCTTTTTGGTCATTTTCATGTTGGGAGTTCTGACTCCCCACCCCCATCCCCCAGTCTGTCTGCTGATGTGTCTTTTTGACTCCTCAGGCGGTTGCTTTTGTATTGTGTCGAGTGTGTTTTGCTGTGACCACTGTGAAAAATAAGCCAAGGTGTTTTTATCCTCATTTTTAGCAAAAATGGACAACGTTAAGAAAGTTTTAATGTTACATTATCTTCTAATTCCTTGTTTGTTTATCAAAAGAACCCAGCCCTGACTTGAAGGAACATTTCCAAGCACAGGGCATTGTTGTTCTTAATCACTGCTATATTCCCAGCACTTAGAAGACATCTGCTACATGGTAGCTCTCCATAAATATTTACAGAATAAATAAATCTTTATGCATAGTGCTTTTTTAACCATTTTAGATTTTACTTAAGATAATTTCCTAGAAGTTGAATTGCAGACCCAAAGGCATAATTATCTTTTAGGTAGTATTCACATTGTCAAATTCTTACCAAATGTGTTCCACGCCAAGCTAATAAGTGAGAGTGCCTGTCTCGTCACAGGGAATGAAAAGGTTTTTTTTAACATTTTCCAATTTATAGATGAAGGTGTTATCTCCTTGTTATTTTTATCTATGCCAAATACTTTTAACTAAGTATCCCTGGATCTCCTAAAAAATCATTACCAAAATGAGATCATTCTTCCAGAATGCTCTGTGCCCTCTGCTTTTTGAAACGCCAACCCCCTTAGGGCGCTTTTCTGCACATCTTCTCAATAAAGAAAGGAGAAGAAAGGTGTTTTTAAAAGCAGTTTTCTTCAGAAGATGTGGCCCAGGGCCCACTCAAGCTGGAAACTGTTATAGGTGTAGCTTTAAGCCTCCTGGTTTTACCGTCATGGTAACTGTGAAACAAATTGTTCCCATGCCCTGCTTCCTTGAGCCCCTGGGGGATGTAGAGAAACTGTCTTAAGGGAGCAGAGCAGAAAAAAGTAAAGAGAATATAAAGAAAAGGAAAATTAAAAGCCTCTGAGGAGTTCTGGCCTTCACATCTATTTATACTCTGCAAAGGCATAACCTGTGTCCACCAAGGAACCACAGGCTGCACAGCTGGTCTGAAGAGGTCCCTAACCATGGTAAATGGAAACAGTAAATGCCATACTCCTCTGAAGGAGGACACATTCTTCCTGGTCTTCAGAAAACCCCCATAAAACTTTTTAAGACAAACATCCATCAAACAGCTAGAGGTACTTTCTACAGAGCATGACACCTGAAGCAATTCTGACCCTTGGTAGGCAGGCGCATCAGTATCTCTGTGAGACAAAGCCAAAAAATAGATACCCTGACTTTCTCCTCTTCCTCCTTCTGATCTTCTCCTTGGGCTTCACACAGCACAACCCAACCAGAAGTCCAGCAATGGGGACTATTAGTCCAGGTAGGTCAATTCCCAGGGCACTAAGCAGGGTGGAAAAAGGAAGAGAGTGCATATGGAGGGACAAATAGAAGGTACTTGGTGCACACAGAATGATGAATAAACATCAAGAAACTCTCACCCAAGAATTGTTTTGTTCCAAATTGCCATATAAGTTATGAGAATATATTAAAAGAATTCTTTTGTTATTAATATTATTATTATTATTATTATTTTAGAGAGAGAGCATGGGATGGGGAGAGAGGCAGAGGGAGAGAGAGAAAATCTTAGGGCTTTGATCCCACGACCCTGGGATCATGACCTGAGCAGAAATCAAATGTTAGTCAGGAATTCTGTCAACCAAACTCTTGGCACATATATGAATGTGGTGTCTAACAAAGTAACTTAGTATTGCCAATAAATGTTCATTTCCTTCATCCTGCCATATTTTAAAACACATCTGTCACTGGGATAAATTGCACATTAAATCACTAACAATACATAAAGGGAAGGAAAAGCCATCACTCTTCTCCTCATTCCCTCCTCATGTTTCTTCAGAATGAGGTAAACATTGACCTAATGGACTCATATTCTTTTGCAACCACACTTGCTACTAAATAAGATACCATGTCTTAAAATGCACACAAGTACCTCTGTCACACAAGGTCTCTGCCACTCATAACACCAGCCAGTGGGGGGCCATAGCATATTCCCAGGCAGTCACAAGTAACTTGTTCCCACTTTATTTCATTCTGGAACATTAAGGCTTTTTTTTTAAGTCTGGCTCCAGGTGGTAAAATTGGACATTGTGGGCCTTACTGAAGCTGTGTACTCAGTGCAGCCAGCACCCATTCTGAGGATCAAGCTTCACTCCACAAATATTTCAGGATGGTTTGTCAAACATTATTAATAGTTACAGAATCACATCCGTATACACATCAGAATCAATGAACTCATCTTTGAATCTAATTTCTATGATTTTTCTATGTTCTTTTTTTTATTTTAAGCAATAATGTATAATTTATTTTGGTTGGACTAGTTATCCTATATTCTTTTTTTTTTTTTACAAATAGTTTATTGTCAAATTAGNATATATATCAGGAACAACCTCTATTTTAGTCCTTATTTCATTATATTACAGAGGCTTGTTTTCATCAGTATGCAGAATTCAAGGGCCTGGTCTTATTCATTTTTGTATCCCAGACTTACCAGTTTCTGAGTAGTAGGTACCCATTCTTCTATTAATACTGTCATTCAGCAAAAATTTTATTGAGATTCTACTATGTGATAAGTGCTATCCTAGAAGCTGGGGGGAAAGCAGTGGATAGTTAAAAAATTATTGCCCTTTTGAACAGTATATTTTATTTTATTTTATTTATTTTTTTTTGTAAATATTTTATTTATTTCTTAGAGAGAGAGACAGCATGAGCAGAGGAGGGACAGAGAGAGAGGGAGACACAGAATCTGAAGCAGACTCCAGGCTCTGAGCTGGCTGTCAGCACAGAGCTCGACGTGGGGCTTGAACCCATGAACTGTGAGATCATGACCTGAGCCAAAGTCAGATGCTTAACCGACTGAGCCACCCAGGCGCCCCTGAACAGTATATTTTAATGAGAGTGATAGCTAATATACAAGATGTATTGAATAAAATACATAATATGTCAGAATTGGTACTAAGGAAAAAAATGGAACAGAAAAAAAAAACTGTAGGGGGAGTATACTGCAACTACCTATATAGGCTTGTGAAAGCTGAGTGTTGTATTGTCATGAGTTTTTCTTTTTTAAAAAATGTTTTAAATGTTTTATTTATTTCTGAGAGAGAGAGAGAGCGAGAGCAGGGGAGGGTCAGAGAGAGAGGGAGACACAGAATCTGAAGCAGACTCCAGGCTCTGAGCTGTCAGCACAGAGCCCGATGTGGGGCTTGAACCCATGAACTGTGAGATTCATCTGAGCTGAAGTCAGAATCTTAACCAGCTGAACCACCCAGATGCCCCATTGTCAGGAATTTTTCAAGGCAGTTGTCCTCACTTTGGTAGCTTAAAATAGGTCATGGTGAAAACACTCACCTCTCTGAACTCAGCAAGCACTACAAACTGGTGTTCCTATCCCCTGCAAACCTGAGCCAACTGTTAAACATTTACCAGAACACCCATGTGCCAGGGGCTGCAATGAGCATGGAGCAGGGAGATGCCTCTGTTGGACAGAGTGGTGAAGAAGGCTTCCCTGGGAAGGAAGGTCTTGAGCTAAGGCTAAAATGAAGCAAGAGAGCTGGGCCACTTGGTGGCCAGAGGAGAGAGCATTCTTGGCAGCAAGTGCAAATGGCACAAGGCTAGGTGGAATGAATAGGCAAGGACATGCTCATGACGTCAGAGGGGTCAGGGGGCCCGACCATGCTACCTTGGAGATC
Source organism: Crocuta crocuta (assembly GCF_008692635.1). Taxonomy (NCBI): domain Eukaryota; kingdom Metazoa; phylum Chordata; class Mammalia; order Carnivora; family Hyaenidae; genus Crocuta; species Crocuta crocuta. The sequence goes on from NW_027530500.1 coordinate 354,636, forward strand.
ACCATGAAGACTTTGAGTTTTGCCCAAAGTAAGACCCAGGCCTCAGAGTATTTTGAGCAGTGTGGTGACATGATTTGATTTGTATTATAACAGGTTCATTTTAGCAGATTTGTTGGGAATCAACCCAAGTGTGCAAGGACAGAAGAAGCATACTGGCAAGAAGCCACAGTAGCCCAGGTGACCCAGGTGACTGACAGCAGTGGGGGAGCAGTGTGTGAAGGGAGCGGTAAGATGTGGTTGCTTCTTGCATATGTTTTTATAGTGGAAACTGCAAAATTTGCAGAAAGATCAGATTTCTCCAAATTTTCTTAAGCATGCAGGACTGAAAAGCTATTTACCAAAATGGAGAAGGCTGTGAAAGGGACATGTTTGGGGATGACATGAGAGGTGCAGAGTAGATCAGTAGCTTAGAGGCAGACATGGTACAACTGACATGTTTATCAGACATCCAGTCAGTGATGTCTTCAATCCAAAACTCACTTTGGGCCCCATACAGACTGCATTTCCATCCACATTTCCCCCACTCTCTCCCTGAAATAGTCGCCTGCAAACTCATAACTTCTCTGTGTGTCTAGAACAACAGAGTGACAACTCCCATTGTGTGCTGTGTACCAGGCAGCTCTGGTCAGCTGTCCGTTTTTGTCTCCGAAGCCTTTCACTCTGTCTTGAGGGACCCAGGCTAACAGACATGGAGCTATAGACTCAGTGAGCTAACCTTGTGAAAAGCATCCTTGCAGTTGCCAAAGTTTACTCAGATCCAGGGTCCTGGGAAGGTCTGGGAGGATGGACACATGGACACGGAGTTCTGACCAATGACTCTGCAGTGACCCTCAGCCCTGGGGTATCTGCCCAGAGTCAGGTGGTGGATGCTGTCAGCAGCCTCCCAACCAAAGGATGGTTGGCAGAAAACAGAAGCCAAAGGACCCCACATGAAGAAGGAGGTGGGGCAGAAGATCCTTGTCCACACTGAGGAAGTGTGAGAGGCAAACTGCAAAGCCATAACGCAGGCTGCAGCTGCACATACGGGTGTGTGTCTTCGAGTATCATCTCTCTTTTACCCAGTTTCTAACCTTAGGGCAGCATTGGAGGAAAGGGGGGCATTAACATGCGATTTGAGTCTGGATTTTATACTTTCACGCTGTGTCTCAATTAATCAAAGATTTGCCATTAAACTTAACCGGCAGTGCTCCACACCAAGAGAAGTCATAAAATATGAGCTGGTTAATTTCCTTCTAATTTGTATGATAATTAAAATTCTAACTTTTAATTCCATTAATTGTCCTCCCACAAGGAGGCTGATTGGGCTTTCGTAATGCACTCTGTTGCAGTCCTCTTCCCACAGGGTGGCTTTGTTGCCTTTAGGATACAAGGCTTCCCTGTCATTCGTCAAGGCCCAGAGATAAGTGTGTGCTTATCACTCCAGCCCATTCTGACATGAGCCAGCAAGAAGCCGCGTCTGTGCCCATAAATCACTAAAAGTCATTTGGTATTTTATCAGGATGTCAGGTCAGCTCTGTGAATGTCCCTTCCTCTTAATGAACAATTAACTTGCTAAACACAGTGAGGCCCCAAATACATGTGTGCCACACAGGCCATGGTTAAGCATGCCCTGGATGAACCAGGAGGCTGCTTTCACATCACATGCACCAAGGAAGTCCATGTGCATGTTTGCTGTGTGGATGATGAGCTTCTAAAGAGTGAAGATGTCTGTCAGACTCTGTCTCAGGGAATAAAAGGAAAGGGGATAAGAATTATCAGGAGCCAGATTCTCTGCAATACTGCAGAGTTCTGTTTTATTCCAGAATTGCATAATAAATTCACAAATTTCATATTCCACAAGGAAAATTTTGTTATATGTGCTTTGCATTTGAGGAAACTGAGGCACAGTGAGATTAAGTGAAACACTTAAGGGTATTAAGGTTATATGGATCATGAATGGTAGCGTTTATGTGCAACTCTGTAACCTCTAAAGTCTTAAACCACTGGACATCTCATCTATGCATAACAGAAATCCTTTATTGAGCAGCTACTGTGTGCCCAATTCAACCCTGGGATATCTTTACTTACATTATTTCTAATCTTTACCATAGTCCTCAGACCTCAAATGAAGCATCTCATCTGCTGAAGAAGAGGAGCTCTTTTGGGATTACGTAATCTTCCCAGGCCACTCAAGCTGATCAAAGGCAGAACTGAGGTTCTGAGAGGGTCCAGCTGACCTCAGGTCCCATGTTCCTTCCACCACCCCAGGCTCCAGAACCCAGGATCATTACTCTTGCCAGAGCTGGAAGTGGAGATGAGCATGCACTTGGCCATTCCCATGTGGAAACCTGACCATTAGCACACAGGACTTTTGCTTACCTGAAGTCACCACACAGCCTCCACCCAAAAGGATTTTGAGCAAGAGAGACATGAGTGAGGCTGTGAAGACAGGCAAGGTCAAGGCTGGCAGAAAAGAGCAGGAAGATGCTAAAAGAGGCAAAATGCAGGGCACTTGTCCATTCAGCCACTGATGCCACTAATATGTAGAAAGCTTGTGCAGCATGCCAGGCATCACGTTGGCCAGGAGGACACAACAGTGAGACCTTCTCAACCCCATCCTCTAGGATTTGCGGGCAGCGGGGAAGCCAGAAATAGCACAGCGATGAGGCAGATGCGGTGATAAGGGTAAATCCAGAACAAAAAGAGAAGGTGCCAACTAGGCTGCAGAGTCAGGATGGGTGCCTAGAAGAATCTGTGCTTGGCAGCTGCTCCCGCAGCATTATCATAGCTATTCCAGCTCTTATTCTCTCTGCTCTATTGGAATGAAGATATTTCATTTCCCAGTGTCTGATTCTGTATTGCAGGTTTCTTTTACTCCAGAAGTGCATAGTAAATTCACAAACTGCATAAGAATGACACTACTTTTTATTATTTTTCTTTAATTTGCTGAACTCGCTCCAACCCTGCAAAGTCTGCCCCTTTGACCTGGAGTCCCCTTCTAACCACTGCCCCTTCCTCAAGGTCCTTCCCCCTTTCTAATCCAAACACGTACATCTCTACTTCCTGATAGTATTACACTTCCCCAAATATAGCCTTTTTCTTCAGCAGCTTAGTGACACTCCTCTAATTAAAGTCACCAGAGGAGGGGGCAAGATGGCGGAGAAGTAAGGAGCTCCGTACTTGCACTCGNAATAAAGTCACCAATTATTTCTAAAATACAAGGAGTGTTTTTTCAGTATTTTTCTTATTGGAGACCACTAATGTATTGGTTACCTATTGCTGCTGTAACAAATGACCACATTTTGGTGGCTTAAAACTACAAAATTTTACTATCTCACAGTTCTGGGGGTCAGAATCCTCTGTGGGTCTCACTGGGATGAAATTAAGATGTCACCAGACCTGCTTCCTTATGGAAGTACTTGAAAGAATTAATTTCTTTTTTTTTTTTTTAAGCTTCTAGAGACTACTGGCATCACTTGGCACATGACCTCTTCTTTCAATTTCAAATCTAGCAACAGGGGAGTGAGATGTTCAAATATTCCTCACATTGCATCATTTTGACCTTTTTATCTGCCCATGACTAAGGACCCTTGTGATTACACTGGATCCACCTGAATATTTCGGGACATTATCTCCCCACATTAAAGCCCCTAATTTAATCTCATCGGCAAAGTCCCCTTTGCCATGTAAGGTATCACATTGCAAGTTCTGGCTGTGAGGATGTGGACATCTTTGAGGGCCATTATTCTGCCTGCCACAGCTAGTAATTCCCTTTTCCTTAAAACAATATTTTCCATTGGTCTGTGTGACTCCATTATCTTCTGCTTCTCCTCTTATCTCTTCAACTATTTCTTCAAGTCTCCTTCTCCCACTCCCCATTTTTCCCCACCATTAACAGATGTGAATCAAGCTGATTGTCCTTTCATACTTACCTGGTGACCTCAAAAGGAGCTGCTACTGTTAAAGTAGGAGCAAAAGTGAGAATTGTTCGTCCAGCAGCAATTTCCCCCTCACTGTCAAAGTCCTATCATATTCTAAGCCATCCAAGAAGTAACATGAGAGATACTCCAGATTCCTCAGTCTTCTTTCTCATACCATACCAAATCATCACTAAACCATGCAAAATTTAGCCTCAAAATGCTTTTTAAGTCCAAGCTATGCTTGAAAAATGGACGTTCTATAGGATGTTAAGATTATACAAAGTTAAACTCCTCCAAAAACTTTTCAAATGAACAAATTCCTCAAAGCTGCAGGATACACAATCAACATACAAAAATAAGTTGCACTTCTATACACTCCCAACATAAGGAAATTAAGAAAGTAGTTCCATTTATAATAACACCAAAAAGAAAATAACCAGGAATAAAATTAACTGAGGAAATAAAAGACTTGTACATTAGTGAATAAAAGTAGACATGAGTAAATGGAAAAATATCCTATGTTTATGGATTGGAAGAATTAATGTTAAAATCTCCATACTATCGGGGCGCCTGGGTGGCTTAGTCGGTTAAGCATCCGACTTTCACCTAGGTCATGATCTCGCAGTTCGTGGGTTCGGCCCCGCGTCGGGCTCTGTGCTGACTGGCAGCTCAGAACCTGGAGCCTGTTTCAGTCTGTGACTCCCTCTCTCTCTGACCCTCCCCTGCTCACGCTGTCTCTCTCTCTCTCTCTCTCTCTCCCCCCAGAAATAAATTTAAAAAAAACATTTAAAAAAATCTCCATACTATCTAAAGTGATGTACAGATTCAATGTAACACATATCAAAATTCCAATGGCATTTTTCTACAGAAATAGGAAAAAAATCTTAAAATTTATATGGAACCACTAAAGACCCCAATTAGCCAAAGAAATTTTTAGCAAGAAAAACAGAGCTAAAGGCATCACACTTCCTAACTTAAAAATTTTATTAACTTAAAAATTTTAATTTTATTAAAAAGCTAAACTAATCAAACCAGTATGATACAGTAATCAAACACACACACACACACACACACTCACACACACACCGAATGGAACAGAATAGAGAGCCCAGAAATAATCTTACACATAACACTAACATTTGGTAAGAATGCTAAGAATAGACAATAGAAAATAAATTATCCTTCAATAAATGGTACTGGGAAAATGGGTACCCACATGCAAAAGAATTAAATTGGATCCTTATATTATACCATACACAAAATCAGCTCAAAATGGATTAAAGACCTAAATGTGATATGTGAAACAGTAAACCTCTTAGGATAAAACATAAAGAAAACCTTCTGGATACTGACCTCTGCGATTATTTCTTAGATGTGACACCAAAAGTACAGGCAAAAAAAGCAAACATGGGGAAGTGGGAGTATGTCAAACCAAAAACCTCTGCACAGCATAGGAAACACTCAGTAAAATAAAAAGGCTACCTATGAATTGGGAGAAAATATTTGCAAACTGTATATCTGATAAAGGATTAATATCTAAAATAGATAAACTTCTACAACTCAACAGGACAAAAACCAACCCAATTTAAAAATGGGAAAAGAACTCGAATAGACATCTTTGCAAAGAAGATATACAGAAGGCCAACAGATACATGGAAAAATACTCAACATCACTAATCATCAGGGAAATTCAAATTAAATCAAAACCACAATGTGATATTACCTCACACCTGTTAGGTATGAGGCTATTATCAAGAAAACAAAAGAGGCAAATATTAGTAAAAATGTGAAGAAAATGGCAGTCTTGTGCACTGTTGGTGGGAATGATAATTGATACAACCATTATAGATAACAGTATGGAGCTTCCTCAGAAAAACATAAATAGAATTACCATATGATCTGGCACCTCACTTCTGGGTATATATCTAAAACATTTGAAATTAGAATCTTGAAGGGATATTTGCACTCCCATATTGTTACGGCATTATTTATAATAGCCAAGACATGGAAGCAACCTAAATGCTCAGCAAAAGATGACTAGATGAAGAAAATGTGGTGTATTATTCAGCCTTTATAAAGAAGGTACTGTTGCCATTTGCAATGTGAGTGGACTTGGAGGATGCTATGCTAAGTGAAATAAGTCAGACACAAAAGGGCAAATTTCATGTGATCACTTATATGATGAACCTAAAACAGTCAAACTAATAGAAGCAGAATGTGGAGTGGTGGTTGGCAGGAGCTGAGTGGAGGGGGAATTAGGACAGTATTAGCCAAAAGATACAAACTTTCAGTTATACAAGATAAATTAGTCCTAGAACCTACCATACAGTGTAAAGTCTATAGATAACAACACTGTATTGTACAGGTAAAAATTCGCTAAAAAGGTAGATCTTATCTTAAAGTTTTTATAGTAATAATAATAATAATAAATAAGGGGATAGAAGGAAATCTTTGGAGGTGATGAATAGATTTATGGCATAGATTGTGGTGATAGCTTCATGGGTGTGTTATTACCTCCAGCTTCATAAAATTATATATAATTATATATATTTGTATGCCAAATATTATTTTAATTAATGAATTAATTAAAATTAAAGTTGTGATACTTGGGTGGCTCAGTCAGTTAGGTATCCAACTTCAGCTCAGGTCATGATCTCACAGCCCATGAGTTCAAGCTCCACATCTGGCTCTATGCTGACAGCTCAGAGCCTGGAGCCTGCTTCAGATTCTGTGTCTCCTCTCTGTTCCCTTCCTCTACTCACTCTCTGTCTCTCAAAAATGAATAAACATTAAAAAAAAACTTTAAAAAATTAAAGTTAAGAAGTTCTCTTACTACAGATTTATCAGAGCTTTTATTCTGTTTTTATGAGAAAGCACACAACTTACCAAGGTCTGTGATATCAAAATCCTTTACTCAGGCTCCCTAAACATTAGTGTTCTGGAGGTGTGCAAACTGGGAAGTGTCTATCCCGTGTGTTTCCTCTACTCCCTCCTACTGCTTCCCACCCCCCACAGCTAAAATCACATCTTCACTTTTCTGGGTTGCCACCACCGCCAGCTAAGTGATATCCATTCCTCTAGACTGCCACCCAGCTTTTTTGCCTGCAGAAATACCACAGCATTCCTGGGTGAGATAGTGCTGGGCTTCCACCCAAGCTCTGACATTTAACAGCTGTGTGATCTTTGGCAAGTTACTAAACATCACTATGCTTTGATTTCCCCATATTGAGTATTTTCTACACATCAAGTAATAAGCTAAATGCTCAACTTTTACTCTATCATTTAACCCACTCAACAACTTTGTGGAAATAACAATTTATTATTATTGTTATTATTGTTTTCATTACCATTTTGTAGATTAAAAAATAGAACTTATAGGATGAAATAATTTGCCCAGCACCATACAATTAACAAATTAGAGATGAGCTAATGCCTGCCTTACAGAGCTATCTTGGGGATCAAATGACTTGCTAATATATATCTTTTAAGCTCACTTCTTGGCACACAGGAAACATATAAGAACATCATTTTTGTTAACTAAGAATGTTATCAGAGATACCAAGTATGACATTCATATCTGCCCAAGATGGAGTATCAGAGATATGGTTTATCTTTCCACCTGAAACAACAAGCAAGCTATATTAAACTTAAAAAAAAAACCAACAACATGAGACAGTGAAACACAGTCATCCCTGGAAGATAGAGACAAACTATGAATGTTCTGTGAATCCCTCAACTCACTGCTTGACAGATTTTCCAGGCTGGAGCACCAAGAAAGGGAACCCAAGTAGACCTTGTTGGTCTACTAAATTGAGAGCCCAGAGAGACACCAACGCACCTAGAGTTCACATGACAGTATATGAAAGACAAGGGTGTTCATAGAAAGAAGCTCATAGACCTACAGAGGGCTCCCTTCAAATATTCATAAAAATACTGATCAATACCTGTGTGTAAATAATTACCTAGGTGGAAAAAAAAATATCTGAAAGAATAATACAAAGATACCCAGTGCTCACATAGAGCTAGGAATTGTGTTTATTCCCACTAGCTGGTGTGGGAAAGGTTATAATTCATGGGTCATTGGGTAAACAATTCAAGAATGTTTTGCTTTAGTAGTGGTGAATAATAAGTGATAGATGGAGCACTGGCTCCTGATGCACCTAACAAATTACAGAATTAAGACCTGAAATGAATAAAGTCTTTTCAAATAACTGAATTCAAAATAATGTTCAAGAATATTTATAGGAATACAAAAAATGTCTGGCATTCAACAAAGTAAAGTTCACAACATCTGTCATTCAAAAAAAAAAACCAGGCATGCAAAGAAAGAGGAAAATATAATCCTTAATGAAGACAGTAACTGATCAAGAAAACCAAACCAGAACTGACACAAACATTAAAATTAACCAGATGACAGCATTTAAATTGTTATTTCTTTACTTTATATATTTAATATGGTAAAAATGACAGGGAAAATAAAAAAAAAGACACAAACAGAAATCTAGAGATGAAAACTACAGTGTCTGAGGTGAAAAATAACATTGGATAGTCCTGAAGGATGATTAGATTTAGTTGAAAAAAGTTACTAAACTTGAAGACATATTGAAAACATACAAAATTAAACACACAGAGAACAAACACTGAAAATAATATTAGTGAGATGTCAGACAACTTTAAGAAATCTAATATTCATTTAAGTAGAGATCCTGAAAAGAAAGGCAGAAAAAGTATTTGAAACAAAAATGGCTAAAAAATTTCCAAACTCATTAAAAAATATAAATACATAGATTCAAGAAGCTACGGGACAACAAGAGTAAGAAACATGGGGAAAAAATTCCAAAACTGATTATAATCAAATCATTCAAATCCATTAATAAGAAAATTCTTAAAGTGGACAAAGCAGGTGAAAACACATTACAAACAAAAGGAACATATATAAGGATAATAGCTAATTTCTCATGGGAAACAATGTAGGCAAAAAGACAGTGGAATAATATTTGAAGTACCAAAAGATAAATCTCTCAACCAACAATTTCATACTGATAGCAAAAATATTTCTAAAAAATAAGAGAAAATTAGGACTAATTCAAAGAATTCATCTCAAGTACACCCAACATTATATGAATGTTGAAGGAAATCCTTCAGTCAGAAGGAAAGTGATACCACACAGAGATGAGGACCTAAGGTAAGAAATGGCATGCAGAAGAAAGATAATTTTTTAAATTTAAATCTCTTTAAAGTTAATTGGCTGTATAAATAAAAATAATAACGTGCATTTGAGATTTATAGCAAATGTATAAGAAAAGTGTATGAATTAACAGCACAAAAATTGGAATAGGTAATAGCTTTAATTTATTCTAGTCACATGAAGTGTATAATACTGAAAGCAGACAGTTATATGTTATGATAGATCATATATTAGATACATATATAGATTATATATTATTATATTATCTGTTATTTTTTCTATTATTTTATTGTACACAAAAGTATATTGTTAAAATGTTAAAAAAATGTTAAAAATGTCTTTTATTATTTTAAATGCTCATTTATTTATTTTGAAACATATGCTTTATAAATAAAAACAGAACATAAAAAATTTCAGGATGACATTACAGCAGTATTTACTGGGAAATTTATAGTGCTAAATGCATATATTCCAAAACAGGAAAGGTTCCAAATCAATGACATCAGTGCTAATTTTAAAATTAGAAAAAGAAGAGGAAGTGACACACATAGGAGGCATAAGGAAGTAATGGTAAATACCAGGTAAGAATAATGAAATGAAGAAATTTTAAAAAATAAAGAAAATCAGTGAAACCAAAGCTTTATTGAGAAAAATCAATGAAATTGGCAATCCTATATGCAGACTGATCAAGAAAAAAAAGAAAGAAAAAAATCAGCATTATCAGAATTGATAGAGGTGCCAACACTACAAATTATGTCAATAATACACTATTTTGATTACAATTGGCATAAAGATACATAAGGAGGTCAATGGAAAATAATAGAATCCAGAAATAAATCCACACATATCTGGACAACTCATTTTTGACAAAGTGCAAAAAAAAAAATAATAGAAAGGATAGACTTTTCAACAAATAATGTTGGGAAAACTGGTCATCTATACACAAAATAATAATAAATAAAATACAATTGATCCATAGCACTCACTATTACAAAACCTAACTCAAAGAGCGATGTAAATCTAAATTTAAAACCTAAAACTAAAGCTTCTATAAGAGAATATAAGAGAAAAATATTTGTGAATTTGCTTTAAGCGAATGTATATCTATTTTTGTTTTATTATTAATTTTTCCTTTTTGTGTATTTCTAAATTTATTTATTTAATTTGGATATAGTTGAAACACAACGTTACATTGCTTTCAGATGTACAACTTACTGATTTGACAAGTTTATACATTATACTGTTTACCACAGACATAGCTACCATCTGTGCCATTGCATCACCATTACAATATCATTGACTATATTCCTTCTGCTCTGTTTTGTATTCCTGTGATTTACTCATTTCATATTCCATAACTGGAGGCTTTTTTTAGATATGGTATCCAAAGTATGTTTCATTAAAATGAATAATTGATAAATAGCTATGTGATAAAAATTAAAAGCTCTTGCCCTCCTAAATACACTATTAAGAAAATGAAGACAAGTCAAAGACTGAGGCGTATATTTTTGAAGCATATAACTCATTAATAACATGAATCCAGAAAATGTAAAGAACACTAAATACTCAATAATAAAGAGACAAAAACCTCAATTTTTAATAAACAAAAATGTTAACAGACAATTCACCAAAGAACATATACACATGGCAAACAAGCATGAAAATACATGTTTACCTAGGAAGGCAGTAGGAAAATAAAAATTAAAAATATAATGAGATACCACCACACATTTACTGTAATGGCTAAAAATGTTAACGGATATGGAGAATATTAAAGGATTTTATATTATGACCAAGTGGAATTTATTCTTGGAATGCAAGGATAGTTCAACATATAATATTCAATAGATATAATAAAACATTTAATAGAATAAAGGAGAAAAACACATGATTACCTTAATTGATGAAGAACAACAATTAACAATATTTAACGCCATTCATGATAAAAATATATAACAAAATAATAATAGAAGACAACTTACATAACATACTAAAGACCATATATGAAAAACCCACAGCTAATATATTCAGTGATTAATGACTAAACACTTATCCCTAGACAAACTAGACAAAGACGTCCACTTTTACCATTTGTATTCAATACAGTATTGGAAGTTCAAGTCATAACAATAAGTCAAAACAAGAAACAAAGATATCCAAATTGGAAAGGGAGAAGTAAATTAATCTGTTCACAGCCTTACATGTAAAAAAAACCAAAACCCTAAAGATTCTGGAAAAAAACAACCCTGTAGGAACTAATAAATAAATTCAGCAAAGTTAAGGTTACAAGATAAAGACTAGAAAACAGTGGTGTTTCTATACACTAACAATCAATAATCCTGAAAAGGAAATTAAGAAAACAATTACAATAACATCAAAAAGACTAAAATACTTAGAAATAAACTTAACCAAGAAAGTGAAAGACTTGTACACTGAACACTATAAAATATTGCTGAAAGAAGTTAAAGAAGACAAAGAAGACGTAAATAAGTAGAAAGACATCATAGTTCATGGGTTAGAATATTTAATATTGTTAAGATGTCACTACTACCCAAGTTAATAGTATTTACTACTACTATTATGAAATCCCTATCAAAATCCCAATGACATTTTTATTGAAATATAATTAACATACAGTTTTATATTAGTTTCAAGTGTACAACATAATGATTCAACAGTCCTATATATTAGTCGGTGCTCATCACAGTAAATGTACTCTTAATACCTTTGATTTATTTCACCCATCCCCTTATCCATCTCACCTCTGGAAACCACTAGTTGGTTCTCTGTTTTTGAATCTGTTTTGTTTTTTGTCTCTTATTTTCCTTGTTCATTTATTTTGTTTCTTAAGACCACAAAGGAGTGAAATCATATGGTATTTGTCTCTCTCTGACATATTTCACTTAGCATAATATCATCTATATTCTTCCATGTTGTTGCAAATGGCAAGATCTCATTTTTTATGCCTGAGTAATATTCCATTGTGTGTATATACACACACACACACACATATATATGTATGTATACAGATATATACACACATCTTCTTTGGGTTTCTATCTTATTTTTGGCTACTGTAAATAATATTATAATAAACATAACAGTGCGTATATCTTTTTGAATTAATGTTTTTGTTTTCTTTGGATAAATAGCCAGTAGTGGAATCACTGGACCATATGGTAATTCCATTTTTAATTTTTTCAGAAACCTACATGCTGTACTCCACAGTGGCTACACGAATTTGCATTCCCACCAACAGTACACAATGACATTTTTTGGAGAAACAGAAAAACCCATTCTAAGATTCATGTGGAATCTCAAGGAAGCCTGAATAACTAAAACAATCTTGAAAAGAAGAATAATATTAGAGGTCTTATACTTCTTGATTTCAAAACTGACTACAAAGCTACATAACCAAACAATAAAGACAGACAAATGGATTAGAATAGAGAGTCCAGAAATAAACTCACACATATATAGTCAACAGATCTTTGAACACAGAGAGTCCAAGACCATTCAATGAGGAAAGGAAAGTCTTTCAACAAATGGTGCTAAAAAAACAGGATGCAAAACAATAAAGGTCACTCAAAAAGTGTCAAAGACCTAAATATGAGAGCTAATAACTGTGAAACCTTAGAAGCAAACAGAGGGAAAGCTTCATGACACTGGTTTTGACAATGATTTTTTGGGTATGACACCATAAACCCAGGCAACTGAAAGAAAAAAAAATAAATTGGATTTCATCAAAATTAATAACTTCATATATCAGAGGACACTATTGATATATTGAAAAAGCAAGCCATTGAATTTGAGAAAATGTTTGCAAATCACGTATCTGATAAGGGATTACTATCCAGAATACATAAAGAACTCCAAAAACTTTACAACAATAAAACAAACAAAACTATCAAAAAATGGACAAAGACATGAATAGGGATTTCTGCAAATAAGATACACAAATGGCTGAAAAGCACATGAAAAGATTCTCAACCTCACTAGTCATTAAGGAAATGGAGATCAAAACTACAATGTGATACCACTTCATTAGGATGCCTTTTATGAACAAACAAACAAACAAAATAACAATATTGATAAGAATGTAGAGAAATGAGAACCCTTATACATTGCTGATGGAAATGTAAAATGGTGCAGCCACTATACAAAGTAGATTGGCATTTCTTCAAAAAATTTAAGTAGAATTGCTATGTGATCCGGCAATTCCATTTCTAAATATATATTCAAAAGAATGGAAAGCAAGGGTTTGAACAGATATTTATGCACAGCAGCCTTATTCACAATAGCCACAAGGTGGAAACAACCCAAGTATCCATAGACAGAACAGATAAGCTGAATGTAGTATATACCTATCACAGGATAGAACTCTGACTTAAAAGGGAAGTAAATTATGACATGCTACAAAATATAACAACACTAAGATAAGTGAAATAAACCAGTGACAAAAGATAATATCTACATACAATATGATTCCACTTAGATGAGATATCTAGAGTAGTCTAATTCTTAGAATACAGAATGGTGGTTGCCAAGGGCCAAGGGAGGGAAGAATGAGACCTTAGTGTTTAATTTGTACAGATTTCACTTCGTGAAGATGGAAACATCTTGGAGATTGTACAACAGTGTGAATATACTTAATGCCACTTATATGGACTGAATTGTGTCCTCCCCAAAGTTCTATTTTTGGAAGTCCAGCCCCCAATGTGATGGTATTGGGGAGGTAATTTGTAATTAGGTTTAAAAGAGGTCACGAGGATGGAGCACCCTTGATGGAAATAGTGACCTCATAAGAAGAGGAAGATGGACCAGAGCTTGCTCACTCTCTCTTTATCTTTCTCTGCCAGTGTGAGGATGTTGAATGAAGGTGGGCTGCAAACCAGGCAGAGCTCTCCCTGGAGAACTGGACTAGCTGTCACCTTGATCTTGGACTTCTGAGTCTCTAGAACTGTGAAAAATAAATTTCAGTTGTTTAGACAGCCAGTCTATGGTATTCTTTTAAGTAGCCCAAGCAGGCTACACTAACTTGCATACTTAAAATGGTTAAAATGGCATATTTTATGATGTGTTGATTTTACCACAATAAAAATAAAAATAAAATATGTGAAGCAATTGGAATTCCCATGTATTTTTATAGAATGTTACTAACACTTTGGAAAATTATTTGACAGTTTTTAAATAGTAAACCACACACCTACTCTATGATCCAGCCATTTAATTTCTAGGTAGTTTCCCAAGGAAGGAAGAAAGAATATGTCTTTACACACAAATATTCATAGCAGCTTTATTTTTAATCGATGAAAATGGTTAATAATCCAAAAGCCCATGAGCAGGTGACTTGATAAACAAAGATATTTTCATATGGTGAAATATTACTCGGCAATAAACAGAAATGAACTAATGATAATGCAATGATATGCACAGATCTCAAAATAACTATTTTGAGTGAAAGAAGCCAGATAAAAAGAGAAAATATGTCATAATATTCCTTTTATGTAAAATTGTAAAAGATAAAATTAATCAATACTGTCAGAAAACAGGTAAGCAGTTGCCAGTAGAGGGGGATCCATCAAGGGATAGAAAAGATTACCGTGAAATATAGAGAAACTTTTGGGGGTAATGAATATCTTCACTCTTGAATGAAGTGATAGTTTCACTAATGCATGTGTTTGTCAAAACAAATGAAATTGTGCACTTTACATAAGTTCTGTTTATTTCATGTCAATTACACCCCAATAGACCTATTAAAATGTTACGGAACTAAGCTTATTTGTGTCTACTCAAACAAGCTCCCATGTTGTTCCTCCACCACCACCATGCCCCCGTACAGTTTTGCTTCAGGACCTTTGCATATGATTCACATGTGTGATTTTTTTCAGATATTACTCAAATTTTCAGTGAGCCCTCCTTTATGTTTTCTATTCCTATCATAAGAAATTACAATCTTAGTGGCTTAAAGCATCACAAAGGTATTCTCTTACAGTTCTGGAGGTCATAAATCCAAAACAAGTCTTGAGGGGCTTGAGTCATGATCGCCCCTTGCTTTCCCAGCCTCTCAAGGAGGCTGCTGGCATTCCATCTCTCCAACCTTTGCTGCCATCATCACATTGCTCTTTTCTCCTTCTTTAGTCCTCTTTACCTTCCTCTTATAAAAGGACCCTTGTGATGGCATTTAGGGCTGACCTTGAGAATTGAGGATAAATTCCCCATCTTAATGTTTGCATAGCCCTCTTTGCACATAAAGTTACACACTTATAGGTTTCAGTTATTAAGAGGTAAGCATTTTGAAAACCATTATCCAGCCTCACACATCTTCCTGTTAACCCTATCTAGAACTGTGATGCGCTCACAAACATCTCCTATATCCCCTACAGTCTTTACTTTTTCTCTTTGACATTTTAATGTAAAAAATACCATGTGTTTTACTTGTGTATTGTGTCTTTGCCAGTAAACCCTAAACATCATGAGAGTGGTGGTTTGTTTTGCCCTCTGCTGTATTTCCTAATGCCTGGAAAAGAGTGGTGCTCGATAAATGACCATTGCATAAGACAATGATTTTTGTCTGAGCAACCCTCACACATGCTTCACTTCTCATATTTTCTTTATTTACTCAGAATATCAGGTACTGGATATTCTTGATACTTATAATCTATATGGTGACATTAGTTATTCATCCAGAGACTGTTGAGGGTTTATAAAATGGGATGATTCAGCTGTACCCCAAATCATGATTCTTTGGTGCCAACATTATGATAATAGCCTTGTGACATCTTGAAAACCATGGGGTCGTGTTCATGATGGTGCCACCCATTGCAGCAGCTCCTAGAATTAACTCCAGCTATCACCCCAAATGCCTCCCCATTCCCCTATTTGGCCAGAAGCTCTTGGAAGGCAAGACCCTGTCTTTGCTTTCTTGAACCTCTTCTTTCCTATTAAGAGTTCAATGAATACTCAATGAGTGGAATCAAATTCAATTGAATAAATTCCCTTGCTCATTATTCAAATAAAAGGATGGAGCTTGTCTTAAATTTTTAATGCTGCCCTTTTAAATGGATTTAACACTTTATTAGGACTCTAGAGTTTTGAAAACATAATACCTCTTATGTTTCAAATGATGTTTTTGGATTTTTGCCTAACAGATTGGACAGTATTGTTGAGATTGAAGATAATATTTCTTCCTCCAAAAAGATAGTTTTAAAAAGCTTTGTGATAAAAAAAAATAAAATAAAATAAAAAAATAAAAATAAAAAGCTTTGTGAAAAAAGTTACTGGCTTTGACCAAGGATTTCAGAGAAGATGTTTTTCTACCTTCTTCAAGGTCAAGTGGAAATTTATTCCAAAAAAAAAATACTTACTGGGGAATACTGAAATGGAGACAAAAGCCATTTTTCAGGATGGCAAAATGATGTCTGAAATTTAGTATCTATTGAGCACTTTTATATGTGCCAAGTCTTTTATAAACTTCTGCACACATGATCTCTTTTGCCATTAAGAAACTGGAGGTTCAGGGGCACCCGGGTGGCTTAGTCGGTTAAGCGTCCGACTTTCGCTTAGGTCATGATCTCGCGGTTCGTGGGTTCGGGCCCCACGTCGGGCTCTGTGCTGACAGCCAGCTTGAAGCCAGGAGCCTGTTTCGGATTCTGTGTCTCCCTCTCTCTCTGACCCTCCCCTGCTCACGCTGTCTCTCTCTCTCTCCTAGAAATAAATAAAAACCTTAAAAAAAAAAAAGAAAAGAAAAGAAACTGGAGGTTCAGAGGCACCTGGGTGGCTCAGTCGGTTGGGTGTCGAACTTCAGCTCAGGTCACGACCTCACAGTTCGTTGGTTCAAGCCCCGCATCGGGCTCTGTGCTGACAGCCAGCTTGAAGCCAGGAGCCTGTTTCGGATTCTGCCTGTTTCGGATTCTGTGTCTCCCTCTCTCTCTGACCCTCCCCTGCTCTCTCTCTCTCTCTCTCTCTCTCTCCCTCTCAGAAATAAACAAAACATTTTAAAATTTTTTAAAAAGAAACTGGAGGTTCAGAGTGGTAATATAAGTGGCACACTGGATCTCAAGTTATGCTATTTTGATAATCTCACAAAGACACCTTGGGAGCTAGTGAAGGACAATGAATTGTTAATAGACATGATGAGGATGGTGATGATGATGGTGATGATGATGGTAATGAAAATAATGATGACTGTGAACACAATCCCCACATATCTGCTTTCCCATTTCCACTGAGGCGTGTCATCAAATCAGTGTTCCCTCTAAGTTTTTAACTCCTTATTCACTTATTCACTAGTTCACTCATTCAGTATATAGTTATTCAGCTACAGAGTAACCTTCATGATGCACAATATGAATTTTAACTGTCACCCCCCTACAAAATTTACCTTCTCAGAAGAATTACTTTCAGAGATAAGAACTCTGAGTTAATATTTCTGTTAGGCCCTCCCATCACCTTTGATGTATTATCTCTACTCTTATTCCATGCACTGCAGATACTACTTCCTACTGGAATTCTAGAATTAATATGAAAATGGGGCGGTATTTACAATTCATTCATGGATAGGAAGGTTGACCCTGTCCTTTCTTGCCTCCTTAGGATATCACTAATTATCAGTAGTGGGAAATGTTAGGCTGAGTGGTAGGCTAACCCAAAACCCAGAAGCTCTGGAATACTCTAGGAGGCTGACCACATAATGTGCCTGCCTCCAGCTCCAGCCCCGGCTCATCTCTTTCCTATCACCTATGCCCATGGCCATCTCAAAACTAGTATGAAGCACCATTCCCTCACTGCCTACCTTGCTCCTCTGTAAATCTGATTGTCCCAAAAGTATCCAGGGATAGTTATAGTGATGGATCAGCACTACCCCAAGAGCTTCAGGGACAAGAGTCTGATAGGAGGGAGAAGGTAGGCTCAAGATGTCAGGTTCAGAAAATTGTCAAGTCCGGTTTAGGTTGCAGAAGAGTCTCAGAGTGCCAAAGAACCAGATGGGGAACAAGGGAGCAGAGCCTGACAGCCAAGCTGCCTATAAGAATGCAAATGAGAAGGTCATACATCTCTCATCAAAGGGAAGAGGCTTGTATTCTGCTCCCTTCTCTTTCATACTACTTGATGCAAGTGGTGAGCTTCATGCCAGGTGTCAAGTGCAACTGTGAAGAGGTTAGGGACCCACAAGTGGGCATTACACCTAGTGAAGGTAGAGATAAGGGGTTCCCTGTCTCAAGACTCTAGGAAATTAAGGGGTCTTGCTTCAAGGCTGTGTCTTTTGAGAAGTTCAGTGATATTGAGACAGAAGACAGACTGACCTTGGGCAGATGGGAATAAGTGACCCATTGTTAACAATAAAAGAGCAGAAAGTAATGGACCTTCTGAAACACCCACTCCCTGAAACAAACTGCCCTGGACCATATCCTGGTTTACCAGCTGCACAATAACTCACCCTCCAGAGGTCCCACCTCTGTAACCCATATAAGACTCCATCTCAGACACCTTAGTGTCCTTCTCCTTAAGGCCTCCTCTTGGATAGTGGGAGTCTTTCTTTTGTTTCATTCTAGCCCTAATAAACTTTATGCTTGTGCTGCTCTTATCCTTGTTGATCAGTTCCGTTATCAGCTCCGTCTGAATGCAATCCAGGGTTTTTAAAAAGCGGCTATAATACCATGAAAGAAGGAAGGGGTCTGGAATCAGCCAGACTTTATTTTAAGTGTTGATTATTATACAAATGTGGACAAGGTATCTGTTTATTCACAGCTCACTTCACTTTCTTTATTTGTTAAAAAGGGCTCATTTAGTACTTCATTCTCAAACAACAGAGGTCTACTACTGACATACAGAAGTGCTTATTCTGGGAAAAGATGGCAATCACGGCTTCACCATAATGTAAAAGAAGATGATGCTAATGTTGGCAAAGACAGTAAGTAAGCCAAATAAGTAATAATGCCAGAAAACCAGTTCAGAGCTTATGTTTCAAAAGGCAGTTTAGGTCCTGGTCCGTCTTCCTGTTCATCCTCCTGTCCCTGGGCTTCATTCTTTGGATAAACCCCACTATCTGAGGAAACTGGGCACGTTTCTGCTCCCGGTAGCCTGACACCACCCATGTTCAACAAGGAACACACATGGCAAATTCCGATACTACAAGAGGCTGTGTAGAGGCCCCTCCCACAGCCATCAGAAGTAGAGGTGCCCTTCTCCTTCCTCCCATGAAACAGCCTGTCCACACCTTCCCAGACCTTTGACCAGGTGTTCTTCTCTCCCCCACCCTCTGCCTGCCAGAGGCCCATCAGTTGTTCAAAGCCCAGCCCAACTTCCATGAATATATCTTGGACTTTCCAGCCCAAATCTCTCCTTTGATTTATTTTGTTTTAAATTTTTCAAATGTTTATTTATTTTTGAGAGACAGAGCAACAGAGCACGAGAAGGGGAGGGGCAGAGAGAAAGAGGGAGACACAGAATCTGAAGCAGGCTCTAGGCTCTGAGCTGTCAGCACAGAGCCCAATGCGGGGGTCAAACCCATGAACTGTGAGATCATGATCTGAGCTGAAGTCGGATGCTTAACCAACTGAGCCACCCAGGCATCCCTTGCCTTTGCTTTCTGAAAGCATCTATAGTGTACAACACATGCAGTGATGAGTACATCCTGCCATACAGAACCATTTATCTATCCCATGGCCATTTCATCTCTCATTAGATTTTTGTAACAAACTATATTGTTTCTGAGACAAAAATAATATAAATCCATATTACAAACATTTGAATGTAGAAAAACAGAGCAGAAAATAAAAGTCACTCTACCTCTGTCACCCAAACATAAATTACTACTAATATTCTGCTGTATTTTTCTCTGGTCCATGTTCACTGTGTTGGGGATGTGATTGTCCAACCAATTCTCCACATAAACTTTATAGAATATTTAGTTTCTTTGTTATATGGTCTTTAGAACCATAGCATAGTGCTATGTACCTAGCAATAAATACTAGTTACTATCAGTATTAATAAACAAAATATGTTGGTAGAAAGAGAAAAAGCTTTGGGATCATCCATATTTGGGTTCAAAACTCGGATCTGACTCTGTAATCTTGGGTAGTGTTTAGCTAAACATCTTCACTGGTAAGATGGAAGTAAGAATTTCTTCTTAATGTTTGTTGTGAAACTTAAAAGAAAAACAAATGCACCCAGGTTGCCCTGTAATAAGTGATCAATAATTTGTTACACTAATAATTATTATTAATAACAAGGTTAATATACATTTAAATATTGAAAAAAATGAATGCCATGAAAATAAGATAATGAACACAGAGGAATCTTTTTATTACAATAGCTCCACTGTAGATTTTATCTAATAGATACACACAAGCAAGAATACCTCTAACAAAAATGTATATTTTATTTATTGTCATGAAACATCTGCTGACTTTTAATTAGGAAGGACAAATAAGTTACCAAATTAAGCCTTTTAATCAGAGGAACTGTGTATAAATGTTTGTAAGGAAAACTATATGCACTTAGGATTCTGCTCAGGATTGTTAATATTCTATAAATGTTGGCAATCGCTTAGTATATTCCAGTTTAAGGTTCAGCACAAGTTCCAGCCAAGCCATCAACTCTCAAGCATTTATTTTTGGTCCTCTGCCCTGAACTAAAAGGCTCATGCCAGATGCAGGGGGCTACTTTGCAGAAAGACCAGCCACAACCACAACTAAACAATCAAACAGGCTGCATGGTCAAGAGAAGGCTTCCCGAAGAAAGAGGTCTTAAAAGATGAGCCAGATTTTACTACAGGTAATAGAAGATAAAGGGAACTGGTCTCCAAGAGACCAAAACACCTGAAACAAAGGGTTGAGAGGGACCAAACCCCAGGGGATAGTGGCTCTGAAGGCAGGGTTTCTCAGCTTTAGCAGTCAGTAGAGTCATCTGGATGGGGGAGGGCTTCAAAAATGCAAATGTCCTGACCATATCACAGACTCACTAAATCAGACATTTGGGCATGGGACCAAGACATCAGTGTTCTATAATTATACTCAGAGGATTGCACTTTTACTTGCTGAGAAGTAAAATGCTTGACATATTAACACCTCATAAAAAAAAGAAAAAAAAAAACCAACCTAGTTCCAGGGCACGTAGGTGGCTCAGTCGGCTAAGCATCCAACTTTGGCTCAGGTCATGATCATGATCACAAAGTTTGTGAGTTTGAGTCTCCTGTTGGGCTCTGTGCTGACAGCTCAGAGCCTGGAGCCTGCTTCAGATTCTGTGTCGCCCTCTCTCTCTGCCCCTGCCCACTCACGCTTTGTCTCTCTCAAAAGTAAATAAACATTTAAAAATAAAAATAAAAAAACAGTTCCTAGTTCTTGCATGCAGCTGCCCACGTTGCCCATGCCCACGTTGCCCATGATGATATCAAGTGCTCAGTGAAGCAGTGCTGGCTCTGCCTGCAGGGGGCTCATGACCACCTCCAGCAACCAGCACCTCTTGGCCTTACAGATATTGTCACACCACCATCCCAGGTGCTATGTGTCAACCAGGACAGCGGTATATCCAGGGATCTGTGTTAGACTTCTACCAGATGCTTCCACATCTGCAAGAGTCCAACACCCTCCATCAGGCATGGTAGAGGTAACCCCCACAGGTATCATATGAAATCTGGTTAAGGTCAACATTACCCAACAGTTAAAATGTAAGACTATCTTGAGCTTTCCCCACATGATCTCAAGGCCTGCACTCATTTGGGGAAAAATAAGTGGTCAGAACACTGCCCACTGATGCATAACAGCCCAACTTCAACCTTCAACCTCTGTCAAGGAGTTAGGCCTCTTCCTCCTCTTTTTGGTCTTGGTGGGGAGGGGGCTTTACATCACTGTGCCCATGGCCTCCTCACTCTGCAGCCTGCCCAGGAACTTAGGGGGAGCCTGTGTTTGGGACTCAAAAGATTATTAACCATCACAGCCTAGAAAAGAGAATGTGCCTGGAGTGGGCTCCTCCAGACCCCACTCCTCCCCGCAGTCACCTACTCCTGGGCATTTTTCCACATGGATAAAAGGAAGTGGCCACTCCCTCACACAGAGGCCTGTCAAGCACAAAGACAAGGTCCAGGGCCTGGCTGATACATAAGATGAAGATACAACAGAATGCCTTTAGGTTCCAGTTATTACTGACATGGACAGCACAAGGCAGGGTGGTTAATGGTGCCAGTTACCCGTGTCCTTTTCCTTCATACTGTAATGGAAAGGGTAGATGGCTGAGAGTGATTGGGGATACCCCACTCCTGAGGAGCCCATTAGGTTGCAGCTACACCCTGAGGGAGTGGGGCATCTGAATCTGGGAGGCCATAAGAAACTGTCCCATGAAAGCTTGCTAGGCACAGGAAAGTGAGTGGGAGATGTCCTCTGAGCAGTCTCTCATGGGTTTCCTTTCTACCATGTTGCCAGACAATCATTGGCATTCTGTCAAGATTCTGAAAAGCTGCAGTTTGAGCCTTTGACTACATGGTCTACATGGACAGTGCAAGGTCACTGGCGCACCATGGCAGAGCCATCCCTATAAGGTCCACACATCCCCATGGAGCACCCTCTGCTACCCAGAAGCAGCACTCATGCTTCCTGCTGGCAGAAACCATGCTCTGTAAGGTGCAAAGATGTGCAGCAGAAGGGAAAGGGTTCAGGGGGCCCAGATGTCTAAGCTGCCGGTCCAGGCCCCATTGTGGAGGAGGGAAAGGAATGGACAGGGATAGCACTGAGGGCTGTTCTGTCCATCCAGGGAAAAAGCTGAAGGTGGTCAGAGCCAGCGTGGGCTGCAGGGTGGGAAGCCACGTTTGGATTCTGGAGATATCCGGAGGCAAGATGAAGATGTGCCTTTTAGTCTTGATGGCGTATACAGGAAATGGGAGACAAGAAGCCAGGTACATGTGCAGGCCTTCAGCAGGGGTGCTGCCATTCATGACCAAGGCAACGCTGGTGGGAGCACATTCCAGAAATTCATGGCTAGCTTTGACCTGGACCATGTACGCTCAAGGCCAGAGGCTCTAATGACAGTGGGCAGGGATATGTGAACCAGGACAGGATTTTGATATCCAAAGGCTTAGAGGATGCACATTCAATAAGGGTACCCGGACTGTCAGTGTAGTGAGCTGAGGATGGCAAAGAAGAACAAATAGACAAGGAACCATGATTAAGATAGGGGAGCACATGGTCTATGTGAGAAGACAGGAGGGGCACTTGAGGGATACCAGGAGGAGGTTCTGTCTGCAAGCTGAGCTTTGAAGGAAAAAATAAAATGTATTCCATTAGTGAGATCAGATGGGAAAGGGTATTTCAGAGACAGAGCAGCTAGTCAGATGCCAGGAGGCAGGCTGTCCTCAGGAACTCACAAGGGATGGTGGAGAAGGAACAGAGATATTCATGCTGAAAGAATACAGAGGACCACAGGGAGTGGGCTCAACACTCTCACCGCATGACCACCTCATCCCCAGGCATCTCTGCTCCCCAGACAGGCAGGACCCATCATTTGGGGAGACATTACCAAAGCAGCAGTCATTCAGTCCTTAGGCTATGGGGACTCTGAGCCTGGAAATATGCTGGGGTAGGAAGTGCTGCTGGAACGATGGTACCAAGCAGACGTCTGTGGGCTCTGCCACGTGGCAGAAATGCCAGTGCTGCACCTCATGGGAAAACTTTCTGATCACAGATTTGAACAGTGGAGAGGAGGAAGGAAATCAGTCCAATGTCAGCATTGACAAGTGTTTTTGTTTCCATCTACTAAACTGAATCAGGACTCTTAGGAACATGTAAACTTAAAACACAAAAAAGCAAAAATGATTCTCATCTATTTCAGTGGCACTAAACACAGTGAATCTAGACAAAGCCTTTCCCCTCCCTCTTATTGTCCTTTAAATCACATCATGAGTTTCTTACAGCACACTGTTCAGACATCTTGATTAAAACTTCCTCTGAACACAGGGTTGTCCAGGTTGGACACCAGCCCTACAGTCTGTGACCTCCCTTCTGCACAGAGTTCCTGGAGCTAAGAAAAGTTATAGTTTCAACTGCTGGGCCTGGTTCCTAAAATTGCCCAAGATAATGGACTATTAAATGCACTTCATATACTTTATATTTGCATTTTCACAATGAGGCCTTGTGGTGCATTTGCAGGACCTTCCTTGCTTGGTAAGCACACACCAGGATTTCCCACCCCTCACTTTCAATACTGTGGCTACAAATTCACATTGCTTTGTTACAAATCACATAAGGGCTAAGAGATTTTGCTGTATCCTCCATACAACAGTTTTGCTCTTCTTTCACTTTTTTATTATAAAATGAACCTTCATTCCTTTACTTTCAGAAATTCAGAAAAGTATGAAGAAAAGTAGAATTATATACAAATATGATGTTAAAACAATATCCACTGCCTTTCAGTTCTATCACCCAAGTTTGGAACCACGCCTCCTGTATGCTCATGTGGCCCTATGCGCACTCCCTGCCACTTACAGCATGCTCCTCCTAAAGCTTCCTCTGCATTTCCCAAAGCTCCTGGTTAAGGCCTCTCCCCATCTCCCTTAGGGATTCCCTATGCCCAACATGGTTTCTTTCTGATCCATTCTTAGTTTCTTGTGAAGACAGAGCTATGAGGGTCCCGAGGAGATACCACCAGTGACACTCTTTATATGACCACTCAAGAGGGTCCACATTCCTAGGCAGCAAGGTGTATTGGGGTGAGTTTCTGACTCTCATGGCTTCCAGGAAGCTGATGGGCAGCCCTATCTGGCCTCACCCTCCTCATAGGCTGAGTTAGCCTCTGTGAGCCAACCCATGAGGACTAAGTCCAGGGAAGCAGACTGTCAGGGCCTCCCTCTGATGCCAGAGCACACCTAAGAAAGTTCAAGTTCCCACAATAAGAATACAGAAAATCCTTTCCCCGCTCACTAAACCTTATCTACTGTTACCTATATTTATAGTGAAATAGAATGGAAAAAAATAAGATCATTATCCACCTGATCTGCAGTAGAAAAAAATAAGCCAACTGCTATTGCTGACAAAGAAATGTTTAAAGCCAAAATTGTCCATATGTTCACTGTTGACCAAATCCAAAAGATACACCAACCAGCTTTAAAATGGTGCCATATAGTTTAATAGAAAAATCACAAGCTTTAGCATTGGACAAATCTGGCTCGGAGGCCTCAGGAAATTGTCTTCATTTCCCTGTACCTCAATATTCTTATCTATAAATTAGGTGTAAGAATACATAATCCAGAGGATTAAATTTAAAAACAAAAAAACAATAAAAACCCCCACCATGCAAAGACATAGCACAGTCCTGCCACGTTGTAGATGTTTAAAAAATGCTCCGTACTGAAAAAGAGCCCACCTGCTCTTTGCATAACACAGCCTGGTTGGCCTGTATAACTCACTCAAGTCCCTCTGTGCTTATCATCAGCATTGCTGAGTCCACACTGGGGGTTCTGTGCCCTCCATCACTACTGCCATGTCCACGGTGGGGGTTCTGTATCCTCCATCAGTACTGTGGTATCAACTATGGGGGTTCTGTGTCCTCCATCAGTATTGGGGTGTCCATGGTGGTGGTTCTGTTTCTCCTATCAGTACTGCGGTGTCCACGGTGGGGGTTCTGTGTCCTCCATCAGTACTGCGGTGTCCACGGTGGGGGTTCTGTGTCTCCTATCAGTACTGCGGTGTCCACGGTGGGGGTTGTGTCTCCTATCAGTACTGCGGTGTCCACGGTGGGGGTTGGGTGTCCTCCATCAGTACTGTGGTGTCCACGGTGGGGGTTCTGTGTCCCCCATCAGTACTGCGGTGTCCACAGTGGGGGTTCTGTGTCCCCTATCAGTACTGCGGTGTCCACGGTGGGGGTTGGGTGTCCTCCATCAGTACTGTGGTATCAACTATGGGGGTTCTGTGTCCTCCATCAGTACTGTGGTGTCCACGGTGGGGGTTCTGTGTCCTCCATCAGTACTGCGGTGTCCACGGTGGGGGTTCTGTGTCTCCTATCAGTACTGCGGTGTCCACGGTGGGGGTTGTGTCTCCTATCAGTACTGCGGTGTCCACGGTGGGGGTTGGGTGTCCTCCATCAGTACTGTGGTGTCCACGGTGGGGGTTCTGTGTCCTCCATCAGTACTGCGGTGTCCACCGTGGGGTTCTGTGTCCCCCATCAGTACTGTGGTGTCCATGGTGGGGTTTCTGTGTCCTCCATCAGTACTGTGATGTCCACAGTGGGAGTTTTGTGTCCTCCATCAGTAGTACTGTGGGGCCCTGTGGGAGTCCATGCCCTCCTTCAGCACTGTGGTGCCCACAGTGGGAGTCCTTGTCCTCCTTCAGCATTGTGGTGTACTTGCTTTTGTTGCTTACCGTTCATTAGCACTGTGGTGTCTATACTGGCTGTGCTTATCCATCCATCTATTCATTCATTGTGACGGTGAACCACTGGTTGCTTATTTGGGCACAAGCTCTATCCTAGAAGTTGGGAATACAAGGACAAATGAAACATAGTTCCTCCCTCAAAGACAAGCCCCGTGTTAAAGAATGTCAGTGACTGTGCCATGCATTCTCTGTGGGTGGGCCTTGCAATTATGGGTAAGGACACAGCTGTGCCTTCTTTCTATACTGCTCTTACATCAGGAAATCTAGGAATTATTGAAAACCATATATCTCACTGGAATTTAACCTGATATTACTCTACCCTAAATACTAGTATCGATAAGCTGGAACAAGGCAGATAAGCCAAAACGTACAAAACATTACAGAAAATTAACCTCCAATTGAGGAAATTCATTTGTGCACTTTTTCTGAAAACAGGCAAGAGTTTAACAACGGGGCCCCTGCCTCCACTTGCCCCACCCCACCTTTCAACAGGAGCAACACTGATCTAATGCATCAATTGCAAACATCCCAGCTGCTGTTGAAAACTAACTGAAGTTTCTAACAGTGGTGCAAATGTACAGTCTTGTCATTTAGCCTCAGGAATGCTACATCTCTTCCTAATTATGCAGAAATAAGATTGTGTCACTCAATACCAAATAAATAGTGAGAATGAACTCATCACACATTCAGGTGCCCAAGTAGGTACACGTAAGTGCAAAGATTTGAAAAGACTTTCATCCTCTCTCTGGTCCCCCCAGTTCATGATTCTTAATTGTCTGGCCCAACCAAGCAATAGCACTAATTCTGGTAAAAGACATTCTCTAAGGAAATATTTAAGCCTGGTTAGCACAAAACCACATTTCTGATGGAGGAGCTCCTTACTCAGAGCCCTCAGGAAAGGCTAGACACTGAAATGGTTCTAGCTTTGAGAGTATTTACTGGGTCTAACTATCTACCCACCTGCAAGAGAAGATTCCAGTTTCATTAAAAAGTCATTTCAGGGGCGCCTGGGTGGCTCAATCAGTTGAGCATATGACTTTAGCTCAGGTCTGATCTCACAGTTTGTGGGTTTGAGCCCAGCATCAGGCTTTGTGCTGACAGCTCAGAGCCTGGAGCCTGCTTCAGATTCTGTCTCCTCTCTCTCTGCTCATCCCCTGCTTGCTCTCTCTCTCTGTTTCTCTCTCTCTCTCTCCTCTCTCTCTCAAAAATAAATAAACATTAAAAAATTTTTATAAAAGTTAGTTCAACTCATCTCCTACCCCTGAAATGCAGTGTTTAACACAGTGTACTGAATGGAGTAGTTGCTTAAGGTATCGGTATTATCTCTGACTAATGCCAAAGTTTTTATCTTTGGTGAGATGTCTTTATAATAATAATAATTATTATTATTACTATTGTGAAAGATTTCTAATATGTAAAAAAATATAACAACTTTGTTATAAAAAATAAATTGTTGTATTTTCCCAGCCAGTTCCTTTGATACCTATTTCAATATGATACCTATCCCTTTCTTAAAGTTTATGTTTATGATTCCCTTTACTTTCATATGTAAGTTTTGCTCAGTAGTATATTGTTAAATATTTAGCACTTAGGAGAATTTTGTATAGGGGTGCCTGAGTGGTTCAGTCAGTTAAGCATCTGACTCTTGATTTCAGCTCAGGTCATAATCTCACAGTCTGTGGGATTGAGCCCTACATCAGGCTCTGCACTAACAGCTTGGAGCCTACTTGGGATTGTCTCTCTCCCTCTCACTGCCTCTCTCTTGCCTATGTTCTCTGTCTGTCTCAAAATAAATAAACTTAAAAAAAAGAAAAAAATAATTTTGTATAAATGGCATTATACATGTCTATTCCTCTGTGACTTGCCCTTTTCACCAGCAGTAAGTGTTTGAGGTTTGTTCTGATCATGCATGTGGCTGTTGTCCATTCATTTTCTCAGCTGTGTAGTAGTTCACTGTATGAACATACCATATTGCATGGACATTTGTTTCATTTTCAGATTTTTGTTATCCCAAACCCTTGTGCTATAAACCGTTTCTTGCATTTCATCTAATGCCAATGTGTCAGAGTTTCTGTAGAAGAAAAACTTTCTGGTAAGCATAAAATTACTTGCTAATAATATGTACATAACTTCAACGTTCCAGGATAATGCCAATTGTATTCCAAAGGAATTGTGCTAATATCCACCAACAATAGGTAAGAGTGACTTTTGCTTCATATTTTCACCAAAATATAGTTTTGTCCTTTTATAAAATTCACCAATCTAATAAGTGCCAAATACTACCATCTTTTGTTTTAATTTGTATTTTCTTGATTACTAATAAGACTGATAACTTTTTTATATGTCCTGATCTTTCATGTTTTCTCTAAGAAATGCTTTGTCCATTGTCGTATTGGATTCTTAGGATTTTTCTTTAAAGTAATTGAATCTTAATATATTCTAGATTCTAATTCCTTGTTTTATGTGTTATAAATGTCTTCTGACAGTTTGTGGCTTGTCTTTTCACTTTTTTATGGTTAGCATAAAGTTTTAATGAACAGATTTATTTTTGTTTTCTTTTGAAGTGTTTAAATATATCCATCTTCTTCTTTATGGTTTGCATTTTTTTAATGCCTTGTGGAGAAAACCCTTCCTACCTCAGTTATAACAACTTTCCCCAGATTTTCCTGTAAATTTTTCACAAGCTTTCGTTTTAATTCAAATCTTTATACCAGCTGGAATTAAATTTTATGTAAGCATGATATTTAATTGTTTTCCATCAGGATAATGATCAATTAAATAATCTATTATCTCTTCATTTTCTTAAAGGTAACTATTTTTATCAGCTGTGCATGCATGTGTTGGTCTTGTTTTTGTCTATTAAATACTATCCCTAAACTAGCACTATTCTGTCTTGTCTACTATAATCTTTGCTAAAAGTCTTATTATCTATTAGATGCTTACTTGGTCCTTCTTAAGACTATCTTAGATATTATAGTCCTTTTGTTCTGCCTGATCCATTTTAGAGTCAGCTTATCCTGTTCCTCAGGAACTAAGTAGAAATTTGGAAAGAGGTGGTATTTTTGCCACATGAGTCTGTCTATTCATGAATTGGTTATATTTACCCATTTACATTAGTCTACTTTGATGTCTGAAAAGTTTTAAATTTTCTTTATAAGAAGATTATACAGCTCTTGTCATATGAGTACAGTCCTTTTTTAACACTGAATTATATTCTATTACATGTCTATCATACAGGGTTATTATATCATCACCTATTGCTACAAATTTGTTATTAACATTACTCTGCAAATTGTTGTATGGACATACACCTTCATTTCTCTTATGAAAAATCTCTAAAAGTTGAAGAGATGAACTATAGGATAGACATGGCTTTACATTTTTAAGAAGCTTCCAAATGGTTTTCTGAAATGGTTGAATTATTTTACACGTCAACCAGCAATGTATGAGAGTTGCAGTTCATTCACCTTTTCTCCAACATTAAGTATATTCAATTGCTTAAAATTTAGCTTTCCTAACAGATGTGTGCTGCTATCTATCTCATTATGTTTTTAAATTTTTTATTGGCATTTTACTGATAAACTGCACATATTTAAGGTATGTAATTTTATAAGTTGACAAATGTATGTACCCATGAAACCTCCCACACAATTAATATGATGAACATAACCATCACCCCTAAAAGTTTCCAAATGCTCCTCTGTAGCTCCTCCCTTCTGGTCCTCCTCCATCTCTCCAAACTCAAGGAACCACTTCTCCACTTTCCATCATATAGATTAGTTTGCATGTTCAGGCATTTTTTATGGATGGAAATCACACAGTGTGTGGTTTGTTTTTTCTTTGTTTTTGTTTTGCCCTGGCTTCTTTTACTTCTTTTACATTTTTTGAGATTCATCAATACTAGAGCATGTATCAATAGTTACTTTTTTATGAAGAAGTATTCAACTACCATAGTTTACGTATATTTTATCCATTCACCTGCTCATGGGCATTTGAATGTTTCTTTTTTTTCCCTTCATAGTTTATTGTCAAATTGGTTTCCATATAACACCCAGTGCTTATCCCAACAAGTGCTCTCCTCCATGCCCATCACCCTCCCTTCCCCTCTCCCCCATTCCCATCAGCCCTCAGTTTGTTCTCAGCATTCAAGAGTCTCTCATGGTTTGCCTCCCTCCCTATCCCCCAATATTTTTCCCCTTCTCCTCCCCCATGGTCCTCCATTAAGTTTCTCCTAATCCACCTATACGTGAAAACATATGGTATCTGTCCTTCTCTGCCTGACTTATTTCACTCAGCATAATACCCTCAAGTTCCATCCATGTTGCTACACATGGCCAGATTTCATTCTTTCTCATTGCCATGTATATTCCATTGTATAGATAANGAAATTTGTGGGTCCAATTCTGAGTTCTCTATTCTATTCCATTGGTCTATGTGTCTGTTTTTGTGCCAATACCATACTGTCTTGATTACAGCTTTGTGGTAGAGGCTAAAGTCTGGATTGTGACGCCTCCCGTTTTGGTTTTCTTCTTCAATATTAGTTTGGCTATTCGGGGTCTTTTGTGATTCCATACAGATTTTAGGATATCATCAGCAATCAGACAACAAAAGGAAATAAACGGCATCAGATTTGGCAAAGAAGAAGTCAAACTTTCACTTTTCGCAGACGACATGATACTCTACATAGAAAACCCGGCAGACTCCACCAGAAGCCTATTAGAACTGATCCATGAATTCAGCAAAGTTGCAGGGTACAAAATCCATGTACAGAAATCGGTTGCATTTTTATACACCGATAATGAAGCAACATAAAGAGAAATAAAAAATTTGATCCCATTCACATCTGCTCAAAAAACCATAAAGTACCTACGAATAAGCCTAACCAAGGATATAAGAGATCTGTATGATGAAAACTATAGAAAACTTATGAAGGAAATTGAAGAAGACACAAAGAAATGGAAAAATATTCCATGATCCTGGATCAGAAGAATAAATATTGTTAAAATGTCATTACTACCCAAAGCAATCTACACATTCAATGCAATCCCAATCAAAATTACACCGGCATTTTTCTCAATGCTAGAGCATTTGAATGTTTCTAATTTTGGGCTGTTACAAATAAAGATTCTATAAACATTTTTGTACAAGTATTTGTAATAACATATGATTTAAATTCCCTTGGAAAAGAAAACACCTATGAGTAGAATCACGGGATCATATGGTAGACAAATGTTTGGGTTTTGAGTAAACTGTGACACTCTTACCAAATTGAATATACAAAATTTTATTCCCACCAGCAGTATATGAGACTTCTAGTTTCTCTTATCCTTCCCAATACTTGGTGTCAGTACTTTTATTCCTCTCTTAATTTTTTATGGTGGTAAAATACTCAAAACAGATAATTTACCATTTAAGTAGTGGCATTAAGTACACTAACATTTTGGTGTAACCATCACCACTGTGCATTTACAGAATACTTTCATTGCCCAATTGAAACTCTGTGCCTATTAAACATTAACTTCCCATTCCTCCTCCCCTAGCTCTTGGTAACCCAGTTCTACTTTCTTAATGTGAATATGTAGGTATCTCATATAAGTAGAGTTATATATAATACATGTCTTTTTGTGTTTGGCTTATTTCACTTAGCATAATACCTTCAAGGTCCATCCATGTTATAACATGTATCAGAACTCTGTCTTTTTAAAGACTGAATAAAATGCCATTGTATGTATATACCACATTTTGTTTATCCATTGTTTCATTTGTGGGCTACCATATGGGTTATCTTGAAGAATGTCCTGTGTGTACCTGAGAAGAATGTGCATTCCATTGTTGGGCAGAGTGTTCTGTATATGTTCTGTAGATTTGGTTGGTTTATTGTGCTGTTTTTCTATTTCCTTATTGATCTAATGTCTGATAGACCTGCTTATTATTGATGGTGGGATACTGAAGTCTACAATTATTACTGTAGAACTATCTGTCTCTCCCTTGAATTTTGCTCATTTTTCTTTCTTTTATTTTGATGGTCTATTATTGGGGGTGTGTAAATGTTTGTAACTGTCATATCTTCTTGCTGTATTAAAATCCTTACAAATGTATATTGTTCTACTTTTTCTCTTATAAATTCTTTTATTTAAAGTCTATTTTGTCTGATATTAGTATAATCACACCACTCTCTTTTGGTTATTATTTCTATAAAATGTCTTTCTCTACCCTTTCACTGTCAATGTATTTGTGTCTTTGGTTATAAGAGTCTCAGAGTGCCTGCATGGCTCAGTTGGTTAAGCCGAACTCTTGATCTTGACTCAGGTCATGATCTTATGATTCATGAGATAGAGCTTTGTGTGGGACTCTGTGCTGACAACACAGAGCCTGCTTGGGATTCTTTCTCTTCCTCCCTCTCTGCCCCTTCCCACTCTCTTAGGTTCACTTCCTCTCTCAAAATAAACTTAAAAAAATTAAAAGTAATAATAAAAATAAAATGAGTTTCTTATACACAGCATCTATCTAGATCTTATTTCCTTATTCATTCTACCATTTCTATCTTTTGATCCAACAGTTTAACCCATTAATACTTAAAGTAATTACTGATAAGGAGGTGCTTGCTTCTGCCATTTTGCTAATTGTTTTCTATATGTCTTCTAGCTTATTTTATCCCTTATTTCCTGCATTACTATCTACCGCATTTAGTGATTTTTGTGTAGTGAAACACTTTAATTTCCTTCTCATTTTCTCTTGTGTATAATTTACAGTATTTTCTTTGTGATTACCATGGGAATTATATTTAACATCCTAAAGTTATAACACTCTAATTTGAATTTGTTCTAAAAACTTTAATTGCATACAAAAATTGTTCACCACCTGCTTTCAGTTATTGATGTTACAAAATCACATTTTCATGAATTACATCTTCATTAATCAAAAAATATAGATTAAGTATCGTTTTCATGCATTGGTCTCTTTTATCATGGAAAAAACAAAAAACTGGAATTACGAGTCAAAGTTATGATAATACTAGATTTTAAGATTGTTCATGTATTTGCTTTTACCAAAAATCTTTATTTTTTCATATAGCTTTGATTTACTATCTCGTATAGTAACTCTCACTGCAACCACAGGGCTACTGTTAGCCCTTCTTCCTGGGCAGGCATAGTGGTAACAGACTCCCTCAGTTTTTATCTGAGACTGTCTTAGTCCCTTGCATTCTTGAAGGACAGCATTGTGGGACATAGGATTCTTGGTTGATTTTTTTTTCCTTCAGCACTTCAAATATATCAACCCACTTACTTCTGACCTCCAAGACTTCTAATGAAAAATATGCTGATAATCTTATTAACGATAACTTGCACATGACTAGTTGCCTTTCTCTTGCTGCTTTCAAGTTCTTTCTCTGTCTTTGGATCTAGACAGTGTCATTCTTTTTATTTACTTATTTAATTTCAAGATAGTTAAAATAGAGTGTATTATTGGTGTTAGGTGTCAAACTCAGTGATTCATCACTTACATATAACACCAAGTGCTCATCCCAACAAGTGTTCTCCTTAATGCCCATCACCCATTTAGCCCATCCCCCCACTCCCCTCCCCTCTTCAGTTTGTTCTCTGCACTTAAGAGTCTCTTATGGTTTGTCTCCCTCTCTGTTTTTATCTTATATTTCCATCCTTTTCCCTATGTTCATCTGTTGTGTTTCTTAAATTCCACATATGAGTGAAATCATACATTTGCCTTTCTCTGAATGACTTCTTTTGCTTAGTATAAACACTCTAGTTCCATTCACGTTGTTGCAAATGGCAAGATTTTATTCTTTTTGATCACCAAGTAGTATTCCACTGTGTGTATGTGTGTGTGTGTGTGTGTGTGTGTGTATCCATTCATCAGTCAATGAACATTTGAGCTTTTCCCATCATTTGGCTATTGTTCATAATGCTGCTATAAACACTGGGGTTCATGTGCCCCTTCAAATCAGCATTTTCATATATAAAAACCTACTGATGCAATTACTGGTAGGTAGGATAGGTAGGATATCATAGGATAGTTCTACTTTTAACAGTAGCCATACTGTTTTCCAGAGTGGCCACACCAGTTTGCATTCCCACCAACAGTGCAAGAGGGTTCCCCTTTCTCTACATCCGCTCTAACATCTGTTGTTGTCTGAGTTGTTAATTTTAGACAGGTGTGAGGTGGTATTCCAATGTGGTTTCGATTTGTATTTCTCTCATGACGAGCGATGTTGAGCATCTTTTCATGTGCCTGTTAGCCATCTGGATGTCTTCTTTGGAGAAGTGTCTGTTTATGTCTTCTGCCCATGCCTTCACTGGATTATTTGTTTCTCAGGTGTTGAGTTTGATAAGTTCTTTATAGATTTAGATACTAATCTTTTATCCAATATGTCATTTGCAAATATCTTTTCCCATTCCATCAGCTGCCTTTTAGTTTGTTGGCTGTTTTCTTTGCTGTGCAGAAGCTTTTTATTTTGATGAGGTCCCAATAGTTCATTTTTGCTTTTATTTCTCTTGCATCCAGAGACATGTCTAGTAAGAAGTTGCTATGGCCAAGGTCAAAGAGGTTGGGTCAAAGAGGTTGCTGCCTATTTTCTCCTGCAGGATTTTGATGGTTTCCTGCCTCACATTTAGGCATTCCATCCATTTTTAATTTATTTTTGTGTATGGTATAAGAAAGTGGTCAAGTTACATTCTTTTTCATGTTTCTGTACAGTTTTTCCAGCATCATTTACTGAAGAGACTCGCCTTTTTCTGTTGGATTCTCTTCCTGGTTTGTTTAAGATTAGTTGGCTATACATTTGTGGGTCCATTTCTGGGTTCTCCATTCTGTTCTATTGATCTATGTGCCTATTTTGTAGTACTGACTACACTATCTTGATGATTACAGCTTTGTAATACAGCTTGAAGTCCGGAATTGTGATGCTTCCAGCTTTAGTTTTCTTTTTTCAACATTACTTCGGCTATTTGGAGTCTTCTGGTTCCATGAAAATTTTAGGACTTTTTGTTCTAGCTCTGTGAAGAATACTGGTGTTATTTTGATAGGGATTACATTGAATGTGTACATTGCATTGAGTAGTATCAACATTTTAACAATATTTTTCTTCCTATCCATGATTATGGGATGCTTTTCCATTTCTACGTGTCTTCTTCACTTTCTTTCATAAGCCTTGTGTATTTTTCAGTATACAAATCTTTCAACTCTTTGGTTAGGTTTATTCCAAGATATCTTATGGTTTTTGGTACAATTGTAAGTGGGATTGATTCCTTGATTTCTCTTTTTGCTGCTTTATCATTGGTGTATAGAAATGCAACCGATTTTTTTTACACTGACTTTATATCCTGTGACTTTCCTGAAGTCAAGTATCAGTTCTGTAGTTTTTTTTCCACTAGAGTATCATGTTGTCTGAGAAGAGTGAAAGTTTGGCTTCTCTTTTGCCAACTTGTATACCTTCTATTTCTTTGTGTTGTCTGATTGCTGAGGATTGCTGAGGCTATGTTGAACAATAGTGGTGAGAGTGGACATCACTCTCATGTTCCTGAGTTTAGGAGAAAAGCTCTCACTTTTTTCTCCATTGAGGATGATATTAACTATGGGCCTTTTTCATGTATGGCTTTTGTGATGTTGAAGTATGTTCCTTCTATCCCTACTTCCCTGAGGACTTTTACCAAGACAGGATGCTGTATTTTTTCAAATGTTTTTCACATCTATTGACAGGATCATATACTTCATATCCTTTATTTTATTAATGTAGTGTATCACACTGATTTATTTGCAAATATTGAACCAAACTGTAGCCCAGGAATAAATCCCACTTGACCATGGTGAGTAATTCTTTTACTGTATGTTGAATTCAATTTGCTAGTATCTCAAGAAGCAAGAAAGGTCCCAAATACACAACCTAATCTTACATCTAAAGGAGCTAGAAAAGGAACAGCAAGTAAAACACAAAGTCAGCAGAAGTAGGGAATAATAAAGATTACTGCTTAAATAAATGATATACAAACAAAAAAACAATAGAACAGACCAAATGAAACTAAAAGCTGGGTTTTTTTTTAAAGAATTAACAAAATTTATAAGCCTCTAGCCAGATTTCTCAAAAAGAAAAGATAGAGGACTCAAATATATAAAAATCACAAATGAAAGAGGAGAGATCATAACCAACACCACAAAAATACAAACAATTATGAGAGAATACTATGAAAAATTATGTGCCAACAAGCTGGGCAATCTGAAGGAAATGGAAAAATTCCTATAAACTCATACACTACCAAAACTTAGACAGGAAGAAATAGAAAATTTGAACAGGCCCATTTCCAGCAAAGAAATTGAATCAGTAATCAAAAATGTTCCAACAAAATAAGCGTCTTGGGCCAGATGATTTCCCAGGGAAATTCTATTAGACATTTAAAGAAGAGTTAATGCCTATTCTCAAACTATTCCAAAAAATAGAAATGGAAGAAAAGCTTCCAAACACATTCTATGAGGCCAGCATTACCTTGATTCCAAAACCAAAGATCCCAATTAAAAAGGAGAATTGCAGGCCAATATCCCCAATGAACCCAAAATGCAAAAATTGACAGTGCCATACTAATGTGTCCTAGTGTGTTTCTAAGCTTGGGATGTAATGAGATTCTTAGAAGATACATATTCATGTATTTCATCAGGTTTGGGATTTTGTGGCCATTATTTCTTCAGAGAATCTCTCTGACCCTTTCTCTTTTCCCCTTTGGAACTCCCACAATCCATGTTGTCCTACTCAAGGGTGTCCCATGGCTTGATAGGCTGTGTTCACCCTGTCCCTTAGGCTGTATTCACTTTTCCTCAATCTTTTTTCTTCCTAAATTATTATATCTTTAACAACATTTTCTTGCTCTGACCATTCAAATCTATTTTTAAATGCTGCAGTACATTTTTATTTCAATTGTACTCTTTAGCTCCAGAATTCAGTTTTGGTTCCTTTTTGTGTTTTCTATCTCCTTATTGATATTTCCATTTTTTAAAAAACATTTTAATGTTTTATTTATTTCTGAGAGAGAGAGAGAGAGACAGTGTGAGAAGGGGAGGGTCAGCGAGAGAAGGAGACACAGACTCTGAAACAGGCTCCAGGCTCTGAGCTGTCAGCACAGAGCCTGACGCGGGGCTCGAACCCACGAACCGTGAGATCATGACCTGAGCCGAAGCCAGACGCTTAACCGACTGAGCCACCCAGGCGCCCCTGATATTTCTATTTTGTTCATACATTGTTCTCCTGGCTTTGTTCACATCTTCTGGTAGTTTTTAAGACAGTTTTTTAAAAGTATTTTTCTAGTAAGATCACCACCTGATCTTTCTCAATGATGTTTTTGTTGACTTATATATATTTTTTCTTTTGAATGGGACTTACTTTCCTGTGTCTTGTGATTTTTGTTGAAAACTGGATACTTTAATCTTATAATATGGTACCTCTTGAAATCAAGATTCTTCCCAATCCCCAGGGTTTTATGGGTTTTTGCTCTTTTTTTTTTTTTTTTTTTGAGAGAGATAGAGGGAGGGAGGGAGGGAGAGAGACCGTGGGGCTCACTTGAAGCAAGGGATCATGGTTTTTTTGTTTTTTTGTTTTGTTTTGTTTTTGTTTTTGTTTTTTTTTTACCTGAAGCAAGGCTCAAACTCACCTGTTGTGGGATTCGAACTCACCACCCATGAGATCATGACCTGAGCTGGTCAGATGCTAAATTACTGAGACATCCAGGTGCCCCTGCTGTTTTTTTTTTTTTTTTAATCTGTCATAGTGTGGCACTGTGCCAAGATCAGCCTAAGGCATGAATTTAAAATTTTATTATGTATTCTTTTAGCATACATTTCTGGACATGTACAGTGACTTTTGAAATTCTACTACTTATGCAATTATTTTTGAATGTCCTAGTCTTTAAATGTCTGGTTCCCAAACAGGAAAAATGGGAAAATAAGTGGAAAAGAGCAAGGCTTTGGTTCCCAGGCAGAGGGAGTTGCAACGACGATGGTAGGGATTGAAACAGTGTAAGCCCACCTCTCCATCTGCCTCCACAGTCAGAAGCACAATCATTAACCAGAATACATATCCTTGATATTTGAAGAACAAGGTCCTTATTGCCCATTCTGGCTTAAACAAGTCACTTGCAAGCTACTCCAGGAATGAAGCTGTGATTGCCTGTTTTGGGACTGCGGGTGGGGAAGGTGGTGATAACAGGTAGCCACCACCCCAACCAAAGCTGAAATTGACTGAAATTACTCGTGATTCCCATGGAAGCTGGAAGCCTTCACATAGATATCAGTGTTCAGTTTGTAAGGTAATATTCTAGGTGGTTTTACTCCAATTTTTCCTAATGACTAGTGATGTTTTATGCACCTGTATGCCATCCATATACTTTCTTTGTAAAATATCTCATCTTTTGCAAATTTTATTAAGTTTATTTATTTAAGTAACCTGTACATCCAATGTTGGGGAATTGAACTCATGACCCCAAGATCAAGAGTCACATGCTCCTCTGACTGAACCAGCCAGATGCTCTTTTGCCAATTTTTAAAATTGTGCTGTTTGTTTTCTTCTTATTGAGTGTTGAGTGCTCTGGATATAAGTTTCTTAGCAGATACAAACTTTATACATATTTGTCCCAGGCTATGTCTTCAATTTCTATTTCGTTAATGATGTGTTTTGATAAGCAGAAGTTTTTTATTTCAATGAAGTTTTATTTACCAATTTTTTCTTTTATGAACAGTTCTTATAGTGTCATATCTAAGCAATTGTTGCTCAACATAATGTCACAAGGGCTTTCCCTTCTATTTTCTTGTGAAGATTTATAGTTTAGGCTTTGCATTTAGGTTTATGATTAATTTGTAGTTCATTTTTGTATATGGTACACAAGATGAATCAAATTTCATGTTTTACATATGAATACTGAATGTTCAAACAGTATTTTTTCTAAAAAAGGGACTACTATTTCTCCATTGAATTGCAATTTGTTGAAAATCAATGGTCTGTATATGAATGGGTCTATTTCTAGACTGTATTCTGTTCTATTGATTTGTGTCTATCTTTATAATAATATTGCACTGCCTTGATTACTATAGCTTTAAAATAAGTCTTAAATCTAAAGGTGTTCATTATTTTCAAAGATTTTTTCTAGGTCCTTTGCATTTCCAAATGAACATTAGAACTAGTTAATCATTCTTACAAAACCCAATGCTAGGATTTTACTGATATGGACTCTGAATCTGTATAGGCCAATGTGAGAAGAACTGATGTCTTAACAATAATGAATATTCTGACCCAAGAAGACAGTATGTCTCTACACTTCGCTGAGTCTCTTAAAACTTTCCTATACAGTGTTTTGTAGTTTTACTACATAGATCTTTTATATATTTTGTTAAATTCACCCACCAAATATTTCATACTTTAAGATGACATAAAAGGTGTTATTTTTCAGTTTAATTGTAGAATTTTTTATTGCCAGTATATTTTTAACTCTATGAGTAATTTTTTAAAAATGTTTTTTATTTATTTCTAGGAGAGAGAGAGAGAGAGACAGCGTGAGCAGGGGAGGGTCACAAAGAGAGGGAGTCACAGACTCCCTCTGAGCTGGCAGCCAGCACAGAGCCCGACGCGGGGCTCGAACCCACAAACCGTGAGATCATGACCTAAGCGAAAGTCGGACGCTTAACTGACTAAGCCACTCAGACGCCCCTATGAGTAATTTTTTATTTTTTGTATCTTCCATCAGATTTTCTACATAAACAATCATGTTGTCTACAAATTAAGACAGTTTAAATTCTTCCTTTCCAATTTTTGTTTCATTTTCTTGTCTTATTGCATTGCCTAGCACCTCCAATACTCTGCTGAATAGAAATTGTGAAAGTGGACAACCCTGATTGTTTTTGATCTTGAGGGGAAGCACTCAGTTTTTCACCATTTACTTAATTCCCTTTATCAACCGAAAGAAATCCTCTCTTTCCTTGTG
This sequence comes from Crocuta crocuta, assembly GCF_008692635.1. Taxonomy (NCBI): domain Eukaryota; kingdom Metazoa; phylum Chordata; class Mammalia; order Carnivora; family Hyaenidae; genus Crocuta; species Crocuta crocuta. The sequence goes on from NW_027530500.1 coordinate 395,056, forward strand.
TGATGGGAGTTTATTTATTAGGTTTTTTTCCTAGGTTTTATCAATTGAATTTGCTGTACCCTTCAAAATTATGTATTTTTGTTTCTTTTCTGTTTATAACATAATGAATTGTGTTTAAAAATATTCAAATGTTAAAATCACGCTTCATACCTAGGACAAACAATATTTGGTAGTGATGCATTATACTTCTTATATATTATTGAATTTGGTTTGCTAAAATCAAACAAGTCATATGTCTTCAAGTTCCTGAATGTTTTCTTCAGCAGTGTTAATTCCATGCAATGTGTTTTTCATCTACATAAGTTTTGCGTATTTTTTTAAATCTTTGAGGTCTCTACTTAACATGTTTAAACTTTCTCCCACTTCACATCATCTGTGTTACTTATACATAAGTTTTTACTGATTTTTTTCCTCATTATGGGTCATGTTCTTGACCTTATGTGAGCTCTAGTAATAGTTCCCTCTGCTTCTTTTGAATAATTCTTTCCCCTTCTTCAGGAAATTTCTTACATACATGTCCCAGACTCCCAGTCCTATCACCTCAACTCAGGCAAGTCATCAGACCATCCAGTGGGCTCCTCCTCTTTGCACTGCTATCTCAACATTCACTCTGGCAGTTAGCTGGGCTAATCTAGTGTTCACTTCACTACCATACTTTCTTCTCTCTCTCAGGGATGTCTTATTCCACTTGTTGTCCAATGTCTAAAAATTGTTGTTTAATATATTTTGTCTGCTCTTTTTTGTCACTTCAGATGGGTGGGTAAATTCAATCTCTGTTGCTTCCTCTTACCTAATAGCATTAGTCTTATTATGGTTGAATATTAACCTTACTTAGAAAGTTTTTCATTCTTAACATATGTATATAGATAATTTGCATTTATCCATGCAAGTAGTCATATCATTTGCAAATAATGACAAACTAATATCTTGTTTCCCCATATTTGTATCTTCTCTTTCTTTTTATTATTCATTGTTCTCCCTAGAATTCCACTGTGTTATTTTAAAGATATGCTGATTTTAAAATACATAACTTCTACTGTTTTACCACTAAATATGTTATTTCTAGTGGGTTTTAGTATATGATCTTTAGCATGGTTTTTATCATGAACATGAGCAAATTTCATTAACTATTTTTGCAACTATTGAGATAATGGTTTTGGTTTTTGACTTCAATTTGTTAATGTGGTAAATTGCATTAATGGGATTTCTAATATTAAATCAGCTTTGTCATGAGCATTATTTTTTTTAAGTAAATTCTGAGTTTATTTTGACAATAGTTTGTTTAGCATATTTTTCTTGTATGTTTGTGAGTAATTTTGGCCTACAATTTTCTTTTCTCATTCTTTTTGTCATATTTTGGTACCAAGGAGTTTTAGCCTTATAAATTGCATTGGAAGTATTTTCTCTTTATCTAATCTCCAGACGAGTTTTTAATTAGAATTATCTTTATCTTGACACTTTTATAAAACATAATCCTAAAACTATTCAGGCCTAATCTTTTCTTAACAGGAATCTTTTATTAATCTTTTCTTAAGTGGGCAGGTACATAACTATCCATTCAATTTATTTAATGATTATACTGCTTATTCAGGCTCTCTATTTATTCTGAAGTGAGTGTTGTTAAATTATATACTTCTAAGATATTGTCTAAGTTTGCAAATTTATTGATGTATAGTTTCTCCTAGTATTATCTTTTTAAAAACTTTTCTGCTTTATTTGCATTCATGCCTTCATTTTATATTGGTCACTTTGTTAGAAAATGTTTTAATTTAATTTGTCTTTTAAAAGATATGGATTTTAACACCATTGATTTTTTTCTATTGTATTGTGTCTATTTAAGAAACATTTGATCTTATATTTCTCACTTTTCACCTTTCACTCTGATTTTATTCTTTCCATTACTATTTTAATAAGTTGGATATTTAAGTCATCATTATTTTTCAGAATTTCTTATTTTCTAATAAATACACTTTCTGATATATATTTCCCTTTAAGCATGCTATTTTATATCTAGTGAGTTTTTATAACAGTGTTTTCAATATCACCTGGGTCAAAATATTTTAATTTCCATTTTAATTCCTTCTTTGCATATTGAATTATTTGGAAATGTGTGTTCTAAGTTCCAAATAAATGGAAATGATATTTATTTTTATTGAATTACAAATTCCTTTAAAATTATTTTTATGATGCCAGTTCCTTGAAATTTATTGTATCTTGTTTATGACTTAGCATTTGATCATTTTTTATAATGCTTTTGTGTGTAAGGATAATGTATAATCTGTACTTTCCAATGTAAAGTTCTAGGTGTGTTATATCAAGCTCGTTTATTGTGCTGCTTAAATCTCCTAAATCCCTACTAATTGCTTTTTTCCTTATCTTTCAATTGCTGACAAAGCATTGAAATCCCTCCATGATTTCATTAATTAGTTTATTTTTAGTGTAGTTCTATCAGCTATTGGTTTGTACAGGTGCAGGCAGGTTTAGACCTAATATATCTTTTAGAAAGTTGACTTTTTATCATTACAATAGTGGCCTTTAGTCTTAGGAATGTGTCTTTGTAGATTTTACATCTATCCTCTATAAATCCTATATACCTGGATTTAGATTCTCTGTTCATTGTGGCAATCTCCACATGTGAATGGACATTTCAGTATCACTATGTTTTTTTTTCAGGTCTATTTATACCCTTAATTTGAGTTTTTTAAAGTAATTTTAATATTTTTATAACATGCCCACTGGAAAAATTTAAAGTTTTTAAATAATTTAAATATTCTTCGCCTATCCAGGAAAATAAAAGATTTCTAAATGAAGTATAGTTGACACACAATGTAACATTAGTTTCAAGTGTGCATCATAGTGATTCAGCAACTCCGTATGTTGCTGGGCTCGCCACAAGTGCAGCAGCCATGATATTTTGAGTTTTGTATTTTTCTTGATTTTTCTGATTCTTTTTTCCCCTTGTATTAGTTGAGGTGTGTGTGTGTGTGTGTGTGTGTGTGTGTGTGTGCTTTTATTGCATGTTTAACACTCTGCTGCTTAGAAGGTAGGATTCTAGTATGTTTTGGATGCTATGCATTCTATTTCTATTCTGATAGCATTATATAAGAAATTTTAGTATACTGACAGTGGTAAACAGACCTCAAAAAACTATTTATATTCCAATCCCTGAGGCCTGTGAATACTTTACCTCAGAGAATGTGATTGTGCTTAAAGTCCTTAAGATGATGCATCATTCAAGTGGGCCCAACCTGATTAATATATTTCTTAAGAGTAAAGAAGTTTTATAAGCTATGATCAGGGGGAGAGGTCACTATATGAGAATGTTTAGAGAGAAGAAATTATGTTAGTTTTAAAAGCAGACAAAGGTGGCCATGAGTCAAGAATGTGTGCCGTCTCTAAAAACTAGAAGAATCAAGGAAATAGATTATCTTTTAGACTCCAGAAAAGAATGCAGTGCCACCAACACACTGACTTAATTCTAACCAGACTTTTGTGAGACTTCTAACCACTACATTTGTAATAATTTGTTACAATAGCAACAGAAAGCTAACATACACCCTTAATAAGATACAAAGTTACTTACTATCAGGCACTATCAGCAAGATGGCAGACTAAGATGCTCTAGGCTTCCATTCCCCCATGGACATGTCAAATAGCCAACTATATATGGGACAAAATAGTTTTGGGAAAATTTTTGAACCAGTTAAGAAGTTGCATCAACCAAGTGAGTTCCTAACTTGAAAGAAAAAGCCACATTTAAATCAATAGAAAATTTCATAGTATGCTTGCCTATCCTTGTCCCACCCCTTCCCCAGCCCAGCACCATGTGATTGGAAGGAAGTGTTGCAATTTCTAATTCCTCCCTCAGGATAGAAAGAAAGCAATGAAATTTATTTGCAACATTCTGGCTTGCCTGGGGGCTACCCAAGAGACCTGCTTGTGTCTTGCCTTACTCAAAAGAGCTGACAGGAATGGTGCCATAGTTGGATATCATATTTGAGGCTGCTGAAAGCCGTGGCAGATGTCACATTGTGTGAGAACTGCAGGGGGTCTACAGACACATGGGTGCCTGGGAAGAGATTACAAGCAGAGGAAAATATTAGAAATATAAGACCTTTACAGGAAGCAGGGGTGAGATTCTTAATGAAATCAAAATGTTTAATGTTAGCTATATACAGGAAGCTGGAAAAAAAAACACAGGACCAAGAAGATACATCCTCATATAATTTTTGAGAGGACTCCAAGTCTCCACACTCTGCTGATTAGTTAGAATAAAACCAGTCTTCAAAGACTGAGAGAAGTGGCAGTTTTTTCTAATGCCTAATTTTCAACACAAGTTCATTCACAAGTCATACAAATAGTAAACAAACAAAAAATAACAAAACAAAATAAACAAAACTGATCCATTAGAAGAAAAAAGTATATCTAAAGAACTCAACCCTAATGACTTCTGACTTACTTAACACAGATTTTAAAACGACTATCTTAGATATGCTCAGGCATACTCAATGAGCTAAAAACAACTATGCACAGATGCTGGAGGCCGAGCTGGCTCCAGCAGGTCCAGGGGTCCCTGAAGGATGGATGGTGTCGGCAAGAGAGAGAGAGCCCCGAGATTCTTTCTGTCACCAGGCAGGCATCTCTGTCCTGTCAGTTTTGGTGTCTTTATTTATAGGTTAAATGATAACATGACATCAGAAAAAGGAATTTTTACAATGGATAACTCTTTGTGATAAGATGCTTTGGAAAGTGTACAGAAGCAGGTTTTACAGAAATATTCTTGCAGAACTATTCCAGTTATAGTGAGGTTAAGTAAATCTATAACTAAAGAATTAACAGAGTATTCTTAGTAAAAGACAGGAAACATATTTGTTCTAAGTTAATAGCTCTAAGGTTAGGTCATAGGTTAAGTGTATAGATGGGCTAAGAGTCATTCTGTCTGGCTCTCAAATGAATGTTTTTGAGTTGGTTAATAAGTTGTTTGTGGAAACCTATTTGATGCTGAATGTGTGAACACCATGGCAGCCCTAAATGTGTCAGCCTTTTGTTTGTGGGTAATGTTTTAGCTACTCTTATCTATCCTCATCCTAGCTACCTGTAAGGGAGGGTGTTTGCAGAAAGTAGGCCTTGGGGAAGGGACTGCCATACATCACCAATTAGGAGAAGGTGTAAGTATTAACTTAAGTTCTGCCCTTATCTGTACCTTAACTCTAAATTAGGCTCTTTGTCTCAGGGCCAGGCTCAATTGTAATTCTTAACCCCCTTTATTATCTAAGTCTTGGATCCGCAAGGCCCATAGGAAGAGCCTTTTTACAATCATCCATAGAGCTTTCATCTAAAATCTCTTTTGTAAAGGCAGGAATATGTTTTTCCTTATGAGGTATCTGTGTTCAGAATATGGGTCTGATATGGAATATTGTGAGGCCTGGTCCATACCAGCACAACATGAGCCAGTAGTAGCAGGAGATACCAGTTTTTATTTCTCATGGCAGGAGCTGTGCAAACACTGCCATTTCCTTGTTCTGACTGCCATCCAGAGAGGCCGGTGTGGCTCCCGGCACACAGACAACTAAACAAAATCAGGAAAACAAAATGAACAAAATATATAATCAAAGTGAGAATATCAACAAAGAAGAAAAATATTTTTTGAAGAATCAAATTCTGGATCTGAAAAACACTAACTGAATTGAAAAAATTGACTTGGTGCGGTTCAACAGCAGACTCAAACAGGCAGGAAAACAATTAGTGGACACAAGGGCAAGTCACATGAAAATACTGAGACTGAAGAGGAAAAGGAAGCAGAAACGAATAGAGGAGAAGGGTTTATGATACCATCAAGCCAACTAATATAAACTTTATGGGAGTCCCAAAGGAGAAGAGAAAGGGGAAGAGAGCTTAGTGCTAGAAATAATGGCCAAAAGCATCCCAAACTTGAGGAAAGAAATGGGTCTAATTATAAAAGAAGCTTATAAACTCTGTGTAAGATAAACTAACTAAATTCACATGGAGACACTTAGAATCAAGCTCTTAAAAGTCAAAGACAAAGAAAGTCTTGAAAACAGTAAGAGAAAAGTGATTTATCACCTACAAGGGATCTTCAATACATCATCAATGGATCTCTCAGAAGAAGACACACAGGCTTAAAGTCAGGAGAATATTGTATTCACAATGCTGAGAAGCAACACCACCAAGATGGTGGGGTAGGTGGAGTCGTAGGACAGCACACGAAGAACACAGCTATCTGTGAACAAAAACAGCTCTGGGAGAGCTCAGGGGTCCATTTGAGAACTTCAGCAACACAATGAAGTAAAAGACCCAAGAAGAACCCTGCAAAAGGGAAGTGAAAACAGTCTCATTTTGTCTGCATCACGTTACCCTGCTGGCTAGCACTGCTCAGCACCGAGGGATTTCCCTGAAAGAGTTCCCCTCACTAGCAAAATGAGGGCAGAGTGAGCCACAAGTTTCCCCAGGATTTGGGTCACTGCACATAGGGCCTGCTCAATTTCACTCCACCCAGAGAACAAAATATCTGAGACAGCTAGAAACAAGGAAGAAGGACAAGGGCTACCAATCTGTCATGCAATAGTAGTGACCGTGATTCCCAGTGGCCTGCTCTGAAGCCAGAAGCCTTTCACTGATGAGAGCCTAAGGAATCCTGCAGACTGCAGACCCCTGCAGTTCTCATCACTGAGGACCTTATCATGAATGCCAGTGGACTGCTTTACAGATAATTCCAACATTTTCCCCTGAGGAAACCAATGGGCAGCACAACCACCCCAGATCCCCTACAACTTTCATTGCTGAGGTCCTCATATGTTTCATGTTCACAGACATCAGCTGCCTGGGTGCCTCCCCTTAATTTGCTCCCCACACCAGCTATCCCATCCAGAGCCACTCTGGATGCCCTGGGTCTGGTATCTGTACCAGCAGCCAGCTCTAGTCTCTGGGACTGCACAGATGCATGACAAAAGCCTAAGCACGGTGGCCAACCCCAACCACTGTGTTCATGCCTGCAATTAGCCCTACAGATGCATGAGTGTATGACAGCCCTGGCCCCTACAGCTGCCAGTGCACCTGGATCTAGCCCAACTTTTGTCATCACCCTCCACTATTATGCACATTCCCACAGCTAGCCCCTACAATTGCATAAGTGCATGCCAGTAGCCGAGGTTCCCACAGCTTCTGGGGGTCAGATATGGCCCCAACTCCCATAACTGGTTGTCATCCTGATAGCCATGCACCTGCATGCTGCCACCCCCAAGTCCTGTCACCAGTATTCACTCTTATGGACACATCAATAAGTAACCTTTGCATCCATGCACCTGCACATTGTAGGACTTGACACCTGTCATTGGCCCTTATCTTACTCTTGTGCACAAGCCTGTAGGCAGCCTCCACAGACATACAAGTGCACATCAATAGCAAGGTCTCCACAGCTACTCATTGACCAATATCTAGCCCTGACTCCCGTCATGGCCCACCACTGCTGTGCACACTTGCAGCTAGCACCTGTAGCCATGCATTTGTATATCTTGGGCCTCTTTAGCCATGTGTATGCCACAACTAGCTCCTGAAGAAAATAGAGTGCATACCAACAGCCCAAGCATCTATAGCTGCTGGTGCACCTAGGTATGGTCCTGACTCCTGTCATTGACCTGCACTGCTGTTCACACTAACTTGCAGGTAATACTTGCAGGACTGCCCTTCCATGCTGCAGATTCCAACTCCTGCCACAGCTCCCCCACAACTGCTGTGTGCATGTCTACAGCTAGCTCCTGTATCCTCTAGAGTATATGCCAATAGCCAAAAGGCCCACAGCTTTTCATGCATTGTTTGATGGTTCCAACCCCTGTCTCAATCCTGCACCACTTATATGCAAAAGCAGTTAGCCCCCATAGCCAGGAATCTGCATACCACTGTCCCCAACTCTTACCACCAGCTTCTATTGCCATGTGCATGCCTGCAGATAGTTCCTGCAGTTTCTAGGACACCCAAAGACATCCCTGATTTCTGTTACTGGCTTGTACCACCATACATGCCTATGTATAACCATAGGCATATAACCATCCCCCACAGAAGAACACCTTTATGTCACTAGACCCAAATCCCTTCACCCATCACCATTTCTGTGCATGCACCTGTGGCTAGTCCCTGAACCCACACAAGTACACAATGACAACCTGAAAGCATGTAACCACTCATGCACCTGACAATGGCCCCAGTCCTGCCACTGGAACAGAGTCACTAGATTATTAGATACAGGAAATTCAAAAGACAAAGCAACTGACCTTCAGTATGGTACTTTTAAGACCATCTCTCAATATCTTACAGACAGAGTAAGATAAATAGAATTTAGATTCTAGAATACTTTTCTGGATCAATAAAAAGTTAAACAAATGTACCCAATAGGTGGTTGATATCTAGCTGAACTCATATTTCCAGTGATGTTTGACAAGGCAAAAAAATTAAAAAGTGCATCTGGCCCCTGCAGGTGAGCATGTTCACACCACCTGCTGTGGCCCCCTTCACCACCTGTCCCAGTCCCTTGCCACTGGACATGAAGACATGAAGATTCAAGCAGCCCTTGTAGCCACCACAAATCCCCCATAACTCTTACCACCAATGATCACACAGTTGTCAATGTTGTGGACACCAACAGCTTGAACTAATAAGACACCATGCCCCTCAGGCCCAGAGCCACCACTTGGCCTGACACTGCTGCCCTGTGCTACCAGACCTAAGACAACAGCATGCTGTGTGCTCCCCTGCTGTCATACCAAAGTAAATCCACAAAGACTGGAAAAGGTGACTGCTTCTTGATATGCACAGAAACCTATGCAAGACTACAGGGAGCATGAAGAATCAGGAAAACATGTCATCACCAAATGTACACTATGAATTCAGTGACTGACCCCTAAAAAATGGAGATCCACATTTTCTCAAGAACTCTTAATCCACAGAATTCAAGATAATTGTTCTAAAAAAGATAACAAAATGAGGAAAATAATACAAGAACATGAGGTAAGCAAAAACATAGAATGAGAAGGTCAACAAAGATATAGAAAACATAAGAAGAACCAAACAGAAATTTTATAGCAAAAGAATACAATGACTGGCCTAAAAAACAAACAAACAAACAAACAAACAAACAAACAAACAAACAAACGAGATCTTCAGTAATAGAGTTGACCAAGCAGAAGAAAAAACTCAGTGAACTTGAAGACAGGTCATTTGTATTTATGAAGTCAAAGGAAAAAAAGGACTGGAAAGGAATGTAGATACCATACGATGCTTATAGGGCAACGTAAAAAAAACACAACAATATTTGCATTATGGGAATCTCAGAAGGTAAAGAGAAAGAGAGAAAGTAGTAGAAGGTTTATTTAAAAGAATAATAGAATAAAGTTCCCAATTCTAGAGAAAGTACACCCAATATGTACTCCAGTATACAGTGAATTTAGTAACTGACACCTAAAAAAATGGAGATCCCAAATTACCTGATAAAGAAGTAAAAATAATTGTTCTAAAAATATAACAAAATTAGGAAAATAATACAAGAACATGAGAAGATCAACAAAGATATAAAATGGTAAGGTCAGATACAATCTGAAGAAGACTTCACTGAGACTCATTATAATCAAATTGTCGAAAGTCCAAGACAAATAGAGAATTTTGAAGCAGCAAGAGAAAAGATGCCTGTCAATGTTTTGTGTAGAACCTGTTTGTGTAACTTGTCATGCGTTTCTGCCCCAGAACTGCACATACACAATCACAGTGGGCTTGGTTGGTTTGGGCTCCATCTCTGGCCTTAGGATCAGAATTGGCCCTTCTGTTCCTGATGCCAAGAGGGATTTATGGACCTCACATTCTTCCTGGAGCCAGACCAGGATGGCACCCTAGGATGGATCCAGGAGGGAAGAGGAATATACAAATACCCAAGCTTCTAAGATTGTGAGATATGACAAGAGAAAAAACAAACAAACAAACAAACAAACAAAAGTTTGCTCAGGACTGCACTTAGGCAAACTTAATGACTAACCATATAGTCATGGTATATCTATTACACTGGTGGGAATAGCTAGTTGGAAGCCTCACCTGAGGGGAGGACACTCTGCCCAGGACCCTCAGTCAGACTCCAGCTGGGCTGTTCACTGCAAGACCTCCCCAGCCAGAGGCTGGATATTGTGAGTACCCGATGTGATGTATTAACCCTTCTTTGTTTCCTGTACTTCTCTCCTTCTTTATATTTACTGTAACTATTTAATTCCATATATTCCCTTTCCCTTATAATTAATAAAACCTTCCTTCACAAAACAGAAACTGCTGCAATTGTGAATTACTCTTATTCAGAACAGTCACATACAAAGGAACCCCCATAATGCTATCAATGGATTTATCAGCAATAACCTTATAGGCTAGGAGAGAGCAGGATAACATTCAAAGTGCTGAAAGAAAAAAATTACTGACCAAAAGCATTTTATCCAGCAGATATGCTAAAGAACAGATCTCACTGTTCTTACCAACAACACCACTACCTCTACACCACCACCATCACCACCACCAACAACAAAGTAATCATAAGAGGTGAATGAATATGTTTGTGGTAATCATTTCATAATATATACATGTCAAAAAATTCTATTTTACAGCTTAAATATATACAATTGTATTAGTCAATAACAAATAAATAAAAATATTTTTAAAATAAAATGCTGAAAGAAAAAAAGTCAACTAAGAACACTATATCCAGCAATACCATCCTTCCAAAATAATAGAGACATTAATACATTCATGATAAACAAAAGCTAAGGGAGTTTATTCCAATATACTTGTCCTACAAAAAATGCAAAAGAGAGTCCTTTAAGGTAAATAAAGGAATTATAGATAGTAACTCAAAGCCAGAAAAATATATAAAAGTCTATAGTAAAGATAAATACGTAGACAAATATAAAACCAATATATTTTAATTTTGGTGTGTAACCACTTTTAAATCTATTATAAGATTTAGAATACACAATTATAAAAAATAATTATAAATCTATATTCATGGGTATATAATATCTAAATATGTAATTTGAAAAATCAATAACATAAAGTGGTATATAGAGCTATAAAAAGACAAGTTTATATGTGATTGAAGTTGTTATCAGTGTAAAACAGGTTCCTATAACTTCAGGATTTTTATGTAATCCCTATAGTAATTACAATGACTCTATGGAATATAGACAAAAAAAAATTGAGAAAGGAAATGAAAGATGTCATCACAAAAAAAAATTAAATTAAAGAAAAAGGAATACAATAGGGAGAAAACAATATAGAAAAAAATGTATTTAATAAATGCAGATAACAATTAACAAAATGGCGATAGTAAGTTCTTCCCTATTAGTAATTGTTTTAAATGTAAACAAACTAAATGAATAAAATAACATAGATTTGCAGATTTAAAAAGTCAAGATCCAACTATATGTTGTCTAAAAGGCATTCCATTTAGACCTAAGGGCATGCATAGGTTGAAAGTAAAAGAATAGAGAAATAGATCCCCTGTAAATAGTGACCAAAGGAAAACTGGGGGGTGGGGCTACACAATATCAGGAAAAATAGATCCCATGTAAATAATAACCAAAGGAGATCGGGGGGCTATACAATATCAGGAAAAATAGATCCTATGTAAATAGTAACCTAAGGAGAGCAGGGAGGCTATACAATATCAGGAAAAATGGAGTATAAGTAAAAAATTGTTACAAAATACAAAATATTATATAATGATAAAAGGGTCAAAACACCAAGCAGTTTAGAAATATTTGTAAACATATACATTCACAAAATGCTAGACCTCCTAAGTAGGTAGCTCTGAGTTAATAGTAGAAGGCTAGAAACCCCCACTTTCAGCAAAGGATGGGGAAACTATACAGAACATAAGGAAAGAGAGGACTTGAACAACACTCTAGACCCATTGAACTTTATAGACAGATACAGCACAACCCACCCAACAACATTAGAACACTTATTTTCTCAAGTGTGCATGGACCATCTTCCAGGATAGACTATATGTTCAGCTACAAAACAGATCCTAATAAATGTATAAATATTGAAATCATAGAAGGTATCTCTTCTAACTACAAACTAATGAAACTAAATCAAAAGAAGGGCACTAGTAAATCCATAAATAAGTGGAAACTAAATAACACATACTTAAATAACAAATGTATCAAGGAAGAAATCACAAGGGAAATTAGCAAATATCTTGAGATAAATGAAAACAAATAAAAACATATCAACACTTACAGGATGCAGTGAAAGCAGTAACAACAGAGATATTTGTAGTTGTAGATGCTTACACTAAAAAAGAGGAAATCATTAAAATAAAAACCCTAAACTTTACATCTTAAAATACTGGAGAAAGAATAACCTATATCCAAATGTAGCAGAAGGAAGAAAATAATAATATTAGAGCACAGCAAATGAAATAGAGAAGAGAAAATCAAAGAAAACCAAGAGTTAGTTATTTTAAAAATATTTTTTATGTTTATTTATGTTTGAAAGAGAGAGACAGAGTGTGAGCAGGAGAGGAACATAGAGAGAGGGAGACACAGAATCTGAAGCAGGCTCCAGGCTCTGAGCTGTCAGCACAGAGCCCAACATGGGACTTGAACCCACAACAGTGAGATCATAACCTAAGCCAAAGTCAGATGCTTAACCAACTGAGCCACCCAGGTGCCCATAGAGTTAGTTCTTTAAAAATATCAATGAAATCGACAAAACTTTAGCTATATTAAGAAAAAAGGAGAGAAGAATGAATGAAATAGCTAACATCAGAAATGAAAGGGGATATTATAATAAATTTTACAGAAGTAAAAGATAACAGCATATTATGAACAACTGTATGCCAACAAGTTAAACAATCTAGGTGAAATGGGTTAAGTTCTTTGAAACATGTAACCTATTATTGCTGAAATATGAAGAAATTGAAAAACTGGACATATCTATAAATAACAAAGAGATTGAATCAATAATAAAAATAATCCTCCCAAAAGAAAAGCCCAAAAACAGATGGCTTCACTGGCAAATTCTATACAACATTTAAAGAAGAATTAATGCCAGTTATTCTCAAATCCTTCCCAAAAGATGAAGAGAACACTTTTAAATTTATTCTATGAGGTAAGCATTACTTTGATACCAAAGCCAGAAAAAAGACACTACAGAAAGGAAAAATAACAAGTGCTGGTGAGGATGTGGAGAAAAAGAAACCCTTATGCTCTGTTGGCAGAAACATAAATTGGTGCAGTCACTGTGGAAAACAGTATGAAGGTTTCTCAAAAAATTTTTTAAAAAGAAATGCATATGATCTAGTAATTCTATGACTGAGTACTTAACCAAAAGAATAAAAAAGCACTAATTTGAAAAGACATATGCCCCCTATGTTTATTGTGGCATTATTTACAATAGCAAAAATGTGGAAGCAATTCAAGTGTCCACTCATAGATGAATGGATAAAGAAATGGTTTGTATATGCAATAGAATATTATACAGCTATAAAGATGAATGAGATCTTGCCAATTGTGACAATATGGATGGACCTAGAGGGTATAATGCTAAGTGAAATAAGTCAGAGAAAAACAAAAACCATATGATTTCATTTATATGTGGAATCCAAAAAACAAAAGAAATGAACAAACAAACAAAAAAAATAGATTCATAAATACAGAGAACAAAATTATGGTTGTCAGAAAGGAGGGAGGCGAAGGAATGAGCAAAATGGGTGAATGAGAATGGGAGGTATAGACTTCCAGTTCTGAAATGAATAACTCACAGGGTGAAAGGCACAGCATTGGGAATACAGTCAACGGTATTGTAACAGCCTTGTATGGTAACAGATTGTAACTACACTTGTGGTGAGCATGTATAGCATAAGAATTGTCAAAAACAAACAAACAAAAAACAAACAAACAAAAAAAGAGTTGTCAAATCAGTATGTGGTATACCTGAAACTGATATAACATTGTGTGTCAACTATACAAAGGGAGAGAAGCAAACCATGAGAGACTTTTGAATGCTGACAAAAACTGAGGACTGATGGATGTGGGGGGAGGGGGGGATGGGCATGGAGGAGGACACTTGTGGGGATGAGCACTGAGTGTTATGTGGAAACTAATTTGACAATAAACTATTAAAAAAAAATAAATAAAAGTGATTTAACTTAGAAAAAAAAATAATAAAAAGTAAAAAAGTAAAACTATAGGTATATATCCCTGATGAATATTGATGGAAAAATTCTCAATAAAACACTAGCAAACAGAACTTAACAATAGGTTAAAAGGATTATGCACCACAACCAAATGGGACCTATTTCTGGAATGCCAGGATGGTTCAACACATAAAAATTAAATAGTGTACTATACCACATTAACAGAATAAAGGAAAGAAAAAACACACATGATCATCTCAATTGATGCAGAAAAAGCATTTGACAATATTGAGCACTATTTCATGATAAAAATAGTCAACAAGTTAAAAACTAGAAGGAAGTTACTTCAGCATAATAAAGGCCATATAATGAAAATCCTGCAGTTAGCATCATACTCAATGGTAAAGACTGAAAGTTTTTTCCTCTTAGATCTGGAACAAATCAAAGATACTTGCTTTCATTACTTATATTTAGCATAGTACTGAAAGTTCTAGCCAAGAACAATTAGTCAAGAAAAAATAAATAAATGAAAGGCATCCAAATTACAAAGTAAGAAGCAAACAAATCTATGTTCACAACTGACATGTTATTATATATAGAAAACTCTAAAGATTCTCCCCTCTCCCCAAAACTGTTATAACTAACCAAAAAAGAATCAGCAAAGTTGACATATACAAAACCAAGACATAATTTCTATACAATAATGAACAATCCAAAAACTAAAAATTTTAAGAAAAAACTATTTACAATAACATCAAAAAGAGTAAAACACCTAGAATACATTTAGTTAAGGAACTGAAAAACTTGCAAACTGAAAACTAAAAAAATGTTGTTCAAAGAAATAAAAAAAGCCACGTGAATAAATGGAAAGACGTCTTGTGTTCACAAATTAGAAGATTTGTACTATTAAGATGTCAATACTACATGAAGCTATCCACAGACTTAATGCAATCCTTCTTAAAATCCCAATGTTGGCTTTTGCATAAATAGAAATTTTCATCTCAATATTCATATAGAATTTCAATCGAACTTGAACAGTCAAAACAATCTTGAAAAAGAGCAAAATTGGAGATCTCATATTTCCTGATTTCCAAACTTATTTCAGTGTTGCAATAATCAAAACGGTGTGATATGACATAAAGACAGACAGACATATGGAATAGAAAAGAGGATCCAAAAATAAATCTTCACGTATATGGTCAAATGATATTCTACACACGTACCAAAACCATTCAGTGGGGGAAATGACAGTCTTTTCCACAGATGATGTTGAGAAAACTGGATATCCACATGAAAAGAATGAAATTAAACCCTTACCTTATGTCATATACAAAAAGCAATTCAAAATGGATCAAAGACCTAAATGTAAGAGCAAAAGTATAAAACTCCTAAAAGAAACTATAGGAAGAAAACTTCATTACTCTAGACTTGGCAATAATTTCTTGGATATAACACTAAGAACATAGGCAACAAAAGAAAAAAATAGATAAATTGAACTTTATCAAAACTTGAAACTTCTGTGCATCAAAGGACACAATCACCCTTTGGAATGGGAGGAAATATTTGATAAGATGTAAACATCCCGGATAGGTAAATAAATACAACACAAACGAAGATCAATTTTAAAAATGAGCAAAATCCTTGAATAAGCATTTCTCCAAAAAATTATTGTAAAGGCCAATAATCACATCACTAATCATTAGGGAAATGCAAATCAAAACCACAATGAGATACTCCCACACACCCATTAAAATGCCTCCTATTTAAAAAAATATACACAGAAAATAACAACTGTTTCTGAGCACATGAAGTGAGAATCCTTGTATACTGTTGGTGGGAATTAGACATGGCAGTTTCTCAAAAACTTCAAATTGGAATCATGATATAATTCAACAATTTATCTTTGGGGTACCTACCCAAAAGAATTAAATCAGGGTCTTGGAAAAGAGATTGCTGTAACGATGTCATGGCAGCATTAGTCACAATAGCCAAATGTAGAAGCAACAAATGCCGTGCATTGACAGAACAATGGATAAACACAATTTGGTATACATTCACAATGGGATATTATCCAGCCCCCAAAAAGAAGGAAATTCTGACACATACTGCAACATGGATGAATTTAGAGATTATTTTACTAACTAAGTTGTAAAAAGACAAATATTGTTTTATTCCTCTTACATGATGGACCTAGCACAGTCACATTGACAAAGACAAAGCATAGATTGCCGGTTGCTAAAAACTAAGGGGAGGGAGAATGGGAAATTGATGTTTAGTGGGTATAAAGTTCCAATTTCACAAGATGAAAAGAGTTCTTGAAATCAGTAGTACAATGTGTATGTACTTCGGAATACAGAAATGTATGGGCACCTGGGTGGCTCAGTCGGTTAAACCTCTGCCTTTAGTTTAGGTCATGATCTCACAGTTCATTGGTTCAAGCCCTCCAGTGGGCTCTGTGCTGACAGCTCAGAGCCTGGAGCCTGCTTCAGATTCTGTCTCCCTCTTTCTCTGCCCTTGCCCTGCTCACACTCTGTTTCTCAAAGACAAATAAACATTAAAAAATTTAAGAATACAGAACTATACTTAAAAATAGTTAAGATGGAAAATTTTATGTTATATATTAATCACATAATAACATTGTTATTATTGCTGTTGTTTTTATCCTGACTCTCACACACATGATGATTTGTTTACTCTAATTTTGGTAACTTTTGTGAGTTTGTATTTTATTGAACATCATATTTAAGAAACCATAAGGGCTCATGAATTAAGGCTGACTTCCTCCAGTGAGGATGTGTGTTTGCTTCTGAAGGATTCCAGGAGACAAGTAGCTGAGGACCAATTAAATTTTTCAGCTTTGAAGCCGAGTAGATACTTTGAATTTAAAACATAAAACTTCAAAAGGGTAGGTCTGTTGATACAAATTGTTTGGGGAGATAGTGGTGGTAGGGGGTGGTGATGGTGGTGATTACTGCTTATTGATTTTTTCCACCAGGAGCCAGTGATCTCTTCATGGTTCCCTTTGCCTGTAGGCAGAGATTTCCCTCTCTCAACTGAAGGTTTAGTCATATAAGTGTCTTATCCTTATACAAGGGTCTGGGCTTTAGCTTTCCCACTATAATAGGGCTCAAGGACAAGTCTTCCATTCTTCTGGTCAGGCAGTCACTCCTCAAAGCGTCAGGTCTGCAAAAGGATTTGTCTTCACGACAGACTAGCTTTAGTTTGCTTTACCTCTCTGTTTTCAGCTCACTTTTTAAACTAAGTATCTTAGGGCTCTCCCCTGCATTTTCAGAAGCTGACCTAAGTATTTAAAATTTTGTTTCCTGTAATTCATACATGTATTAAAATAAAAGAGTAGTCCAGAATATCTAATCTAATGAACTTGAGGCATATATTTTCAAGTAAGGCTCTGATAAAATGCGCCTACCTGGAGAGTATATATCCATTACAAAATGGATTCAGGGGTGCCTAGTATGTGTCAAGGGTCAACTGAGTGGGTTATTTGACGTCTATTTGTATGAGAGACCTGGCAGCATCATGAGAAGGAGCTCATCCCTGACAGAGGTGGGAACCAAGGGGGAAAACAATGGGAACTTGCTCTTCTCCCACTGGGCTGTGGGGGATAGGTGAATACAGCAAGACACGTGGTACTCAGATCTCAGTAGGCCTCTCTGAACTCCCACAATCCAACCCTCTCACCACCAACCCATTAACATTTTTTAAAGCTACTTTGCATATGTTTGGGCAGAGAGAAGGTACTTTCTCCACATTTTCAAGGTGCCTAATGAAACAAAGAAAGGCCATCACTGATAGTGGTCCAGAAACGGCTCTGGCTGAAGGAGGAGAGACTTTACTATGTAATAGGAGGTCTGCATAGGCATGAGTTGGAACCCAGCACACAGATGCACTGCTCTCCTGACCTGCTATGTCCTACCCTGGTCTTCACAGAGGCATTTNTTCCACATCACTAAGGCATTTCCTAAAATGACATCTGGTCACATTATTCCCATCCTTAAGATCTGCCTGTGGCTCCTGTTGTTTGGATGAAAATTAAACACCTTTGCTTTGGTTTCCATGCACTGAGATGACTCTCTGGCCTCAGTCTCCTGCTTTCCTTCCCTGGCCCATTTCAACAAATCAAATCAGTTACACACTTTAGTATCCCTGGCTTTTTCTACAACACCCTTGCCTCAGCTGTAATCATTTTGTGGAATTTTTCTATTAACATCTTCTCTTTCTAATCCAACCAGCTTGCCAAGCAAATCAATTGGAGAGGCTGGCCCCGCTCTACTCATCCTCCCAGGGTGGTGTTGGTGTCTGGCACAGAGCAGGCACAGATGCATGTTTCTTGATTAAAGTATGAGTAAACATGGGGACAGCCTGAAGACATTCCAATTTAGTCCAAAGGATTAGGAGCCTGAAAATGGAACTGATAGTAATGGGCTCACCCCATGCTCCTTTGTTCTATGACTGTGACCCTTTCCTATCCCCAAATGCTGGGCTTTTGTGATTATTTCCTTGTTTGATATAGTTATTGAAATTTTCTGTCAGTCATAGATATGACTACTCCTTCACACAGTAAAAACAATGTTGGTCTCTTTAACTCATCATTTACCACGTAAGGTGTATTTTCAGTTTTGCTCATCCTTCAGGAACCCTGCAAAGAAATTACTTTTAACTGCCTTGTTCAGGTGAGTAGTCTGGTTATCTATGTCTGTGTAACAAAATACCTCAAAACTTTGTGGCTTAAAACAACCACAACTTTATTATGGCTCATTATGGGTCTGGCTTTCAAGCAGGACCTGGCTGGCAATTGCTCTGCTCCATGACAAAGAATCCACAGGTGACACTGGTGTTCTTCAGCTGGTGAATGAAGGGGTCTGGAGGGTCCAGGACAGCTTCATTCCCACTGATGTCTTGGGCCCTGGTAGGGATGGCTGTGGGCTGGATGCATCCAGCTGAGACAGAAGACCATACCACTGACTAGTGGCCTGCCAAGATGATGATCTCAAGATAGTCAGTCTTCCTACACAGTGAGCCTTGGCTCTCAAAGACCATTCCAAGGGCCAGAGATGGAAGCTAGAAGCCTTCAAATGTCATCTCTTTGATAGTCTCAAAGCTTCACTTCCCTTGATCTTTGGGTCAGGCCAACCATCTCAGCCCAGCTCGGCCTCGGGGAAAGATGCCACCTATCAATGGCAGAAGCAGCACAGATTTTGCATCCATCTTTGGTTTTTCACAGAGTCCATGGTCTGTGTCTATGCAGCCACTAGAGAGCAGGCCTAGTGGGTGAACCACAGGCTGAGGTTGTTCACTGCCTCTCTCCATTCTTTTGAGGGCTAGAAACTTACTTTTTAAAAGTGAACTCATTTTTAGTTTTAGGAAAAAAAGATATTTAAGATGAAATGACTTCAATTTCCCCTCATGGAAATAAAAACAGAGAAGTGAAATGTTTGAAAGATGGCAAGAGCAGCCCATTGATTTCCCCGGTCCAGGATTCTCTGCTGGGCCCACTGGAGCCTGGCATGAGTGGCAGCCAGGCATGGGTGCTGGGCTAGAGAAGCTGTGTAAAAGAAAACATACATCACTATAACTGATACTGGAAAACTGAAATGAATTTATCCTGCTCTCTTCTAGGTGATATGCATCCACGTTGCCCTGGTGAAAGTAGCTCCAGTAAAACTTTCTGAATTGGCCTTGCCAAGGGACTCAAATGTTCCTTACAAGACCGTCTTCCCTGGAGTGATGAGATACCTCCGATCCCAACCATCCACTTCCCTTCTGACATCATGTGGTTAGAAGCTCATCACTTTTGAATGCTTTGAGAGCTCTGGTAGACTTTAAATCTGGAGGGTCCAGACTTTGCAACATCATCTCAGAGTGCTACTGCATCTCAGACTTCCAGCAGAAAAGACTCAAGTCTCTCTGCTCTATGTAGATGGTTGCCACCTGCCCTTTTTTTTCCCATGTCCCTTCATAGCATCTTGCTTTTCATCTCTATTAATACCTATTTACAAATATGAACCTGAGTATGAGCAGACTCTAGAAAATTCCTAATCTGAATGGAACTCACCTTTTTTAAAGAATTTTTTAAATGTTTTATTTATTTCTGAGAGAGAGACATCGTGAGCAAGGGAAGGTCAGAGAGAGAGGGAGACACAGAATCTGAAACAGGCTCCAGGCTCTGAGCTAGCTGTCAGCACAGAGCCCGATGCAGGGCTCGAACCCACGAACTGTGAGATCATGACCTGAGCCGAAGTCGGACGCTTAACTGACTGAGCCACCCAGGCACCCCTTGGAACCCACTTCTATTTGGCACCGACCTCTGAATATCTGTTATCATTTACTAGTGATCTTTCGCTGTCTGTATGGGAGAGTCTTTCTTGTTTGAAAAGATGGAGGGTGTGTGGCTGACTCAGTCTGTAGAACATCTAATTGTTGATCTCAGGATCATGAATTCAAGCCCCATGTTGGGTGTAGAAATCACTTAAATAAATAAAAATAAATAAAACAAATAAAACTTTAGGGGTGCCTGGGTGGCTAAGTTAGTTAAGCATCCAACTCATCCATGATTTTGGTTCAGGTCATGATCTCATGGCTCATGAGTTCAAGCCCTGTGCTGACAGCATGAAGCCTGCTTGGGATTTTTTCTCTCCCTCTCCCTTTCTCTCTCTGCCCGCCCCCTCCCCCCCCCCCCCCCCCCCGCCCCAGTCCTCCAGCCATTTTGAGCGCTGAAGGCAGCAGCAGCCTGCAGGGGGTGGGGACACATTCATCCGAAGCGGTGAACTAGGCCCCCGGTCCACAGGAAACATTAAATCATGCATGGCTACAGGGGAGTTGGTATCTCAGGCAAAGCGGTCAAGGTGTCTGTGGAGGAGAGATGTGTTCTGGGCCCACCCTCCTGTGCACGCTCTGGCTGAAAGAGAGCAGGGGCGGGCGCCGTGGGGGTTAGGGTGGGAGGTCGGGGGGGGGGGGGGGGGGG
>NW_027530500.1:416272-785914 GCF_008692635.1 Crocuta crocuta
TCTGCTTGCTCTCTCTCTCTCTCTCAAAATAAATAAATAAACTTAAAAAAAAAAAAGATGGAGCAAATCCCTTGAGACCAAAGGGTGATAGAGAGCCTTATGATCTCAGAACTCAAAAAATCCTTGGATGTTTAGGATAACTGAGAATAAAAAAATCCGAATACTCACGGTCCTGAAATGTTTACTCTTTGCTCAGAGGGACCCTTGGAGATTATGTAATGCTGTTTCCGGGAGGCTTAACAGGACATGGAGAGACCAAGCTTCCAGGGGTGTTTCCCACCTCATACAGCAGGTCTACTTCTCACTGTCTTACTTAAAAGGGTCCCTGCAGCTTCTGTTTTTGAAAAGTGGGCTCTTTGTATGGGGAGGAAAGTGTGCCAATCACTAATATAGACCAACTCTTAGAATACCGCTCTTTCTACTAAGGATGAAACATTCAAATGGCCATATCCTCAGGGCAATGCTGGAAGTGTCCGAGAGAGAAATGAACAGAGCTGGCTCACAAGATGGAAGGTCTCATAAAGCTCTCAGGGGATCCACTCAACACTCCCCAGATAGTCCAGAGATGAGGGATCAGAGCTCATGGGGGGACCAAGGGGGCAGTGCAGAGTCAAAGGCCTCCTGTGCTGCCTGAGAACTGAAGAAATGCTTCCAGCAGAGAAGACTTTTGACTGAGCTCCTGAGCACAGGGCAGGTGCTCCTAAGACAGACCAGGTGGAAGAGATGCTTCAGGCAGAAGTATCAGCAATACCAGAAAATTGGGAATGGCAAGACTTGGAAAGGAAAGACAACAAAGGCCAGATCTGTCTCCTGGAAGAGGCTTGGACTGTGGTGCCAGAGAAAAGTGCATGATGTCTACCTCTGCCATTTAACTGTGCTGCAACTATGGGCAAGTTCTGTAGCCTTTAAGAGCCTATCTTGCTTTCTATCAAATGAAGTTCCCAGAAAAATGGAAACTCTGAGGAGCAACTGAGATAAGCACAAGCACAGAACTGGTCTATTGCGGGGCTCGGGCAGGAGGTCATGGAACTGTGGTCATGACTGCCCCAGGCAAGAGAGTCTAGGACTTCAATTAGTATTCATCATTGTTGATTAGGACTTTAGGAGTGCATTAGACCTCTGTTTTGTATAAACACTAAATAGTACAATTTGCTTGTGTGTGTGTGTGTAGTATTTGTTATTTGTTTTTAATTAGCTTCCACACACTTCAGTTCCTGGGAGCCTCAAAGAATAAAGTAATTCATGCAGACTCCACCCCTAGGTTTATTTCATGGAGCTTTAGCAATGACTCCTCTTGGAGATGGGATATTTACGGGCCCAGCAATCAAACATTGCACTAGGAAATCCATAATGACCCCTGCAGTATTGGCAACTACAAATACTCATTAACTTAAAAAATGCAAGTCAGCCATTCACAGATTGTCCATTGGATTTATCACTTAATTAGCTTTTTATGAGGCTTGTTTGTTAAGGATGAAAACCCAGATTGCTAGAATAGCCTTCTTTCCCTCTTGGTTTCAAGAGAGGGTTATTGGAAGGCGTGTAACCTTTGATTAGCAAATCACCATCAGACTTAAAAGATTATAGTTAGTAAGTGATCCCCTAGGAATACAGAGATGCTTCAAATATTTTGGGGATTGGACTGCAGTTTACTATCCACATAAGCCTTACAAAGGTATAAGAACACAAAATGCAGAATTACCAATGCCCTACATGTTCCCCCAAATTCCCTAAATAAAAGAATTTGTACAACGTTAACTATGAAATCAAATAAGTACAGGTCAGGAAAAGAGTGCCATCCTCTTCCAGTCAACCCAGTTTGACCATTTATTTGACAAATATTACCAAGTTCCAACCATGTGTCAGCACTGGGCATATGGGCTGGGAATTCAACAATCAACAAAACAACCAAATGTCCTGCCTTTGGGGCCACTGGGAGAGTCAGTCATCAAACAACTACACAGACAAGCAGTGGCTAGTGTAGGAAAATAGTAGAGAGCCAAATCAGGAAAGAAATCTCTGAAGAGTGACATTGAGATAACATCACAAAGTCAGTGGGAGTTACTTGGGAGAAAAGCAGAGCTTCCCAGGAGAAGGAAATGACAATATAAGGGCCTGTAGTGGGAGGAGCTTAATTCTAGGGACCAAGAGAAGGATCACAGTGCAGAGAAAATTCTGGCGGTAGAGAAGTTAGGGGGTGAGACTATGGCCTTGCAGATATTTTGTGAACAGCCTACAAGCATAACCTCAGATGAACTGGAAGTTATTTACATGGTTTGGGTGCTCTAGGAAGTGGGCACTAGACAGAAGTGTAAACAGTTTATTGGGTGCAATATCTGTGGATGATAAACAAGAGAGTGAGAGAGAACAAGGGTAGAGAGTAAAATACTTCCACCTGGATGCAGTTCTGACCATTGGAAACATCTTCAGACAGAAGCCTAGCTCTGAGAAAATCTTGGCCAGTCCCAGGGCTCTCCAAAGAAGAATCCTGCTTTGGCCAGAAATGGCCAGCCATCACAGCACAACAGTTCCCAAGCACTGACTGGCAAATTGCAGGTGAGCTGGAAGATAGCTTAGTGGGAAACTATCAGCTATCCACAACTCTTGCAGCCCGCCCTTTTGAGGGAGTTTTGAGCAGTGCAGTACCTCCATGGCTAGCAGCCCACTGGAGAATTTTGAGCACAAAAGTGAAATTATCCCATGTATTTCTCATTGACTGTATTTTTTTTATTCTGAGATATTGAAAATTCACAAACAGTATAATAAATACTATGGAGATATCATAGATACCATATACCCTTTATCCAGTTTCCCCCAATGGTAACATCTTTCAAAATTATAGTAAAATATCACAACCAAGTATTGATATGAATACAGTTCACTAATCTTATTCGGATTAACCCAGTTGTTCTTGTAATTTGTGTGTATGTGTATATTTAGTTCTATGCAATTCTACCAAGTGATTTTTGAGTATTCACCACCAGAGACAAGATATATTCTATCATTACAAGGATCTTAATAACCACACAACCTCCCAACCACTCTACTACTATTATTGTTCCTACCCCTGAAATCAACTAATCTGTTCTTCATTAATAAAATTGTGGCATTTCAAGAATATTATATTAATAAAGCCATACAATATATAAGTTGTTGAAACTGACATTTCCTCCTCAACATAATTTCTTTGATACCCATCAAAGTTGTCGCATATACCAATAGATTGTTCCTTTTTCTTTCTCAAGTAGTATCCCATGGTATATGAAGACCATAGACTGTTTAACCACTCACCCACTTAAGAATATATAGGTTGTTTCTAGTTTGGAGCCATGCTAAACTATATTCCAGGAAGTTTTACCATTTTGCACTCCTACCAGTAATGTATGAGAGATCAGATTTACCCACACTCTCCCCAGAACGTGGTGTTGTCACTGTTTTTGTTAATAGTCACTATGATAGGTGTGCAGTGACACTGTACCATCATTTTTAAATGGCATTTCCCTCCCGGCTAATGGTGAACATACATTCACATGCTAATTTGTTATCTGTATATCTTCTGTGGGGAAATGTCTGTCCATGACTTTTTTTTCAATTCCTTATTTATTTATTTATTTTTTACAAATAGTTTATTGTCAAGTTGGTTTCCATATAACACCCAGTGCTCATCCCAACAAGTGCCCTCCTCCATGCCCATCACCCCCTTTTCTCTTCTCCCCCACCCCCATCAGCCCTCAGATTATTCTCAGTATTCAAGAGTTTCTCATGGTTTGCCTCCCTCCCTCTCCCCAACTATTTTTCCCCTTCTCCTCTGCCATGGTCCTCCGTTAAGTTCCTCCTAATCAGGGGGCACTTGTGGGGATGAGCACTGGGTGTTATATGGAAACCAACTTGACAATAAACTATTTGTAAAAAAAAAAAAAAAGTTCCTCCTAATCCTCCTGTACGTGCAAACATATGATATCTGTCCTTCTCTACTTGACTCATTTTGCTCAGCACAACACCCTCAAGGTCCATCCATGTTGCTACACATGTCCAGATTTCATTCTTTCTCATTGCCATGTAGTATTCCATTGTATAGAGAAACCACATCTTCTTGATCCATTCATCAGTTGATGGACACTTAGGCTCTTTCCATGTTTTGGCTATTGTTGAGAGTGCTGCTATGAACATTGGGGTACATATGCCCCTATGCAACAACACTCCTATATCCTTGGGTAAATTCCTGGCAGTGTTACCGATGGGTCATGGGGAGTTCTACTGTTAATTTTTTGAGGAACCTCCACACTGTTTTCCAGAGGGGCTGTACCAGTTTACATTCCCACCAACAGTGTAGGAGGGTGCCCGTTTCTCCACATCCTCGCCAGCATCTAGAGTTCTCTGATTTGCTCATTTTAGCCACTCTGACTGGCGTGAGGTGGTATCTCAGTGTGGTTTTGATTTGTATTTCCCTGATGAGGAGGGATGCTGAGCATCGTTTCATGTGTCTGTTGGCCATCTGGATGTCCTCTTCGGAGAAGTGTTTGTTTATGTCTTCTGCGCATTTCTTCACCGGATTATTTGTTTTTCTGGTGTGGAGTTTGATGAGTTCCTTATAGATTTTGGATATAGCCCTTTACCTGATATATCATTTGCAACTATCTTTTCCCATTCTGTCAGTTGCCTATTAGTTTTCTGGATTGTTTCCTTTGCCGTGCAGAAGCTTTTAATCTTGATGAGGTCCCAATAGTTCATTTTTGCTCTTGATTCCCTTGCTTTTGGGGACATGTCAAGTAAGAAATTGCTGCGGTGGAGGTCAAGGAGGTTGTTTCCTGCTTTCTCCTCTAGGGTTTTGATGGTTTCCTGTCTCCCATTCAGGTCCTTTATCCATTTTGAGTTTATTTTTGTGTATGGTGTGAGAAAATGATCTAGTTTCATTCTTCTGCATGTTGCTGTCCAGTTCTCCCAGCACCATCTGTTAAAGAGGCTGTCTTTTTTCCATTGGATACTCTTTCCTGCTTTGTCAAAGATTAGCTGGCTGTATACTTTTGGGTCCAATTCTGGGTTCTCTATTCTATTCCATTGGTCTATGTGTCTGTTTTTGTGCCAATACCATACTGTCTTGATGATTACAGCCTTGTAGTAGAAGCTAAAGTCTGGGATTGTGATGCCTTCCATTTTGGTTTTCTTCTTCAATATTACTTTAGCTATTCTGGGTACTTTTTGGTTCCATACAAATTTTAGGATAGTTTTTTGCACACACAAAAAACATATAATACCTAGGAATAAACCTAACCAAATATATAGGAGATCTGTATGATGAAAACTATAGAAAACTTATGAAGGAAATTGAAGAAGACACAAAGAAAGGGAAAAACATTCCATGCTCATGGATCGGAAGAATAAATATTGTTAAAATGTCATAACTACCCAAAGCAATCTACACATTCAATGAAATCCCAATCAAAATTGTACCAGCATTCTTGTCCATGACTTTTGTCCATTTTTAAACTATTATTTGCTTTTCAACTAATGAGCTTTAAGAATTCTTTATATATTCTAGATAATAGTCCTTTGTCAAATATGTGGTTTCCAGATATGTTTTCTCACTCTATAGCTTATCTTTTCACCTTCTTAACAGATGCCAACTCACCTTTGGCAGAAAAAAATACTTAATTTCAATGAGGTCCAATTTAATCAAGTTTTTCTCT
Source organism: Crocuta crocuta (assembly GCF_008692635.1). Taxonomy (NCBI): domain Eukaryota; kingdom Metazoa; phylum Chordata; class Mammalia; order Carnivora; family Hyaenidae; genus Crocuta; species Crocuta crocuta. The sequence goes on from NW_027530500.1 coordinate 421,960, forward strand.
TGTGGACAATGGTTTTGGTATCAAATCTGAGAACTCTTCCCTTGCCCTGGATACCAAAGGTTTTCTCTTATGTTCTTTTGTAAAAATTGTATAGTTTTACATTTTACAGTTAGCATATGACACATTTGGAATTGCTTTTTGTATCAGGTGTGAGGTTTAAGTCAAGGCTTACTTACTTTTTGGCCTGTAGGTGCCCAACTATTTCAGCATCATTTCTTTAAAAGGCTTTCCTTCTTTCTTTGAATTTCTTCTGCACCTTTGTTGAAAACCAGGCATAAATGATGTCATTGAAATTCATGATATAAGGAATTCCAAAGTTCCAACCCTCACTATGTTTAAGTTGGCAAAAATTGTCAGAATTGATTTTCTCAAAACTCTGAAATCTAATTAAAAAAACTTACAAGAAGCAAGGAAATGCTTAATGAAGAAAGAAGATGGTAAATTTTTGGTAAGAGAACATTTTGGAGTTTTAACTTATGCTTCTACCAGTTCCCACTCCCCAGCTCAGGGGCTGGGAAAGCGACAGTAAAAAGATTGCAGGTTCCACTGGGGTTGTAAGATATTTGAAGGAGAGATCCAGGGGTGGAAGCAAGGGATTTTGAAATTGATTGTAGATAGTTTTAGGGGTTGTAATGACAGAGTCAAAGGTATGAGCATGGGAGAGCTCTGTACTTTTTTCCCAGTCTATGATCTTGCTGACTTCACTTCTTTCTTTATTTAATGTGGTCTCATACACTGTCGGTGCCCTCAGCCCCCTGGTAACTCTGTGCTAATCATCTTCCCTATTAACCACTTCCCTGATTGGTCTCACCATCTATTTTCCCCACTTCTCCACCCAGGCTTCTGGGGTGATGGGGAAACTCAAACTCATGAAATCCAGTCTCAGTTTGACCCATCAATCTTCCCACCTGTTCCTAGGTCTCTCCACTCTCTTTACCCACAGCAGCTCCTCTTCACCTGTCTTAGTCTTACTGGTAGGTGATCCTACTTTTCTTCTCACACACATTAAATCCCTGAAGTTCATATCCTGTTTTAAAAATTTTAAAGATACATCTGTCCAGGTCAGTCTACCTCCCCCAAAATTTTTCACTAGAATATAACATTTTCATAACTAAGATAATATATTTTCATTAGATAAGCTTCTGGAAATACAGATACAGAAAAATAAGAATATAAAGAATAATGATAACTCCAAGAGTAACCCAAGGTAACCATATATACATATCTATAGCCACTTGAGTACTTCCTATGTGACAGACTCTATCCTAAGGTCTGAGAATGTAGGAGAAAATTCACTGGCCTCGTGGAGCTTACATCACAATGAAGGGAAACAGAAAATACAAAAATCATTTAAATAAAATATTAAAATATGTATCTCAGTATCTCAGGTGGTGATAAATAACTATAGAGATAAATAAACCAGGTGGGATGGGCATCCCAGGAGGGTAGTTACTGTTTTATAAAAGTAGGCTACCTGGTAACAAGCAAATATTTGAGCAGGATCTGGGGACAACCTTGGGCTGATGGCTGGAGCAATGAGGCCAGGTCACTGGCACAAGAAGTCATGGAACTGAGAGGCCAAGGTTAGTACCACATGAACAGACAGAGAAACAACCAAGAGCCTACAGGTGGTGGAGAGAGTGACAGGCAGGAGTCAGGCAACAGGTTGGCATCCAGGGATGCTGACTGCAATGAAGTTTATGGGTCAGAGGGTATGGGTCCCCTCACTGCCACCTGCAGAAGTGTGGTGCCTCAGCTGGTTTCATAGATCCAGGCACCTGTGTTGCCCCCACAGGGTCTCAAGTGAATTCAGAACAATGTCATATGTATCTTAGATCTTTTCAATTAAGTCTCTTAATTATCACTTGAATCTGCGTCTTTTTCTCTACCTTCCCTCTACTTCCATTTTTATACCAGAAACCATCTCTCCCTTGGTCACAGATCCTGATGGTCCCCATCTCTGACCCTGCCCACCACCCTCTGTAAATCTGCACAAATGGTGGTAGTCTTCCCCAGGCCACACAGAGGCTAACCCTGTGTGCCCTCCATCACCCCAGAGCCCTGCATCCTTCTCAGTATTGCCTGTAGCCACTCTCTCTTCACCAGGTCCAGCTCTCCTCTTCTCCTGGACCCCAAGCATATTCTGAACAAGCTCACTCATCACCTTCCTGCTTGGCCTTCCTGTGCCTCTGCTCATCATTCAACTCCAGCCTAGACTCATCGCTTCCACAGGGCTTCACTGACTTGATCCTCCCTGGACTTAGCTGGGTGTTCCCTCACTCAACATCTTCTGGTTACCTGCTGGTGGGTATTGCAGGTTTATAGTTGATTACATCTCTCTCTTCCAGAGGAAGAACCCCTGAAGGGTACCAAGTAGATTCTCAGAGCATTGTCATAAAGGAAGGAGGGAAGGAGCATGAGGTGGGGGGGAAGGGGGAGAAGAAGGAGAAGAGAGGGGTGAGGGAAAGGGAGTCAGGGGTAGGGCCAGCAGTTCTCACTGGTCAGCATGGTTCTCCCTTGCTGCAGACTGGGTGCAAGGCCCAGTCTTCTCTGGGAACTGTACTCTGGAATCTCGGCCCACTGAGCCAGCCTGGGAGTCAAACCTCTTTGTAACTCCCTGTTTGGAAGCATGGGCCTGCATTGCTGACTTCACCACTAGCCTCCACTCTCCTCCAGAGCAGGCCACACGGGGTTGGATGCTGCTAATCCCTTTATGCTCCCCTGCCTGATATAACACCATATATGCCCCAAAGGCTCTGAGACAAACTCTGCTTTCTCATCCTAATGTTCCAGGCTCTCTGATGGTGGCAGAACCACATAGTAGGGGACCCCTGTGTGGGCAGTCAAGGATCAGGGGCTGTCAGGCCTGGCAGCCTGATGTCCAGGCCCCTGCCCCACTCTACCCTTGATGTGTCCTTGGCCACAGGAGCACATTGGTGTCAGACACTAGCTCCCAGCCCTGACACTCCTCACCATTTCTCTGTAAACAATCTGAAGGATACTTCTTCCCAGAGGGCTGTCTTTTGTCTCTGGGGGTCCCCAGCAAGCCCATGCCCCATATCACCATTGCGGCCAAGTGGCTGAGCCAGCGCATGCCTAGACAACTGACTAGCCAAACACAGAGAAGCCACACCTTTATCAATGGGAGCCAAAGTATTGCACAGTCTCAGAGCACTGGTGCAGGATGGCCACACGATTGGGCCTTATCCACAAAGGTGAGCCAGGCCATGGGCGGCAGCTCTAATGCATACCATCACCCTGTGTCCTTCCTCCTCCAAGGGTGATGGAGAGGGGAAAAGTCATGGGACTGACATGACTGTCAGAGAATCAGCAGGATGAGACTCAGTGCCTTCTGGAAGCAATACTGTCACATGGTTAGGGAATCATATTGTCAGACTTCAGACCCAGGTCCTGCCCCTTTCTGAGTTAACTAAGTAGGTGGCTTTACCTCTCTGTGCCTCAATCACTCACCTACGAAACGGAGGATGATAGAATATATCCACCAAGGCATGCTGGAGATTGAAGAAGCCGGTGGGTGGGAATTTCTCCAAAGAATCCCATCCAAGCCAGCATGTGTGAAGCCAACACATGGAAGAAGCACCCCTGAGGACAGCCTGGCTGCACCACCTGGCTTGCCCTGAGAGCAACGGTCTGGCCAGTGCACCTCCCCAAGGGGACCAAGCTCCTTTGTAACTTTGAGCCCCCAGAACTGAATGGTGCCCCCAGGGAAGCTAGTCATTCTCTCTCAGAGAGGCTACTGAGGACACTATCTTACTAGGGCAAGATTTGCCCTGGGTGAGTGGGTCCACAGAATGGTCATCTGGAGCATAAGTTACAAATGTCTGCTCTCCACAGCCAGAGGTTCTGACTCTGGACTCTGACGTTAGGAAGCCTACCAGGTGGCCCTGATATTCTGTCAATTTGGGGATCCAATGGCTAGGTGATCCATAAGAGGCTATTCATCTCCCTTCCCAGGGAAACCTGGGATCAGGTGCCGCTCCGACTCTGGCAGGTAGTTACGTCCCATCCCGGATCCCTTCATCTCACATAGTAATCACACTGGGCTCACACAACAACTCAGAGCTAGGAGATTCTGATCCAGCAGCAGCACTGGACACACTCTCCTTGTCAGCTGCAGAGCCAAATCAACTTCCTAGAAACCTGTTGGCCTGGAAGAGAAGTTGTCTTGGGAAAGGGGCCTCTACTCCTGGGCCAGTGCTGAGGAGTGCTTCCACCCCCAGGAGATGAGAGTATCCCCTGGCCACTAGTCACAGCGCACTGGCCCTCCCGCCTCTGTGTGGCAGGAGGGTCCTGCTGACGAGGAGCCTTCAGCTGGCAGGAATCTGAAATGATAAAAAATAATTGCGTCTGACCCTGGGATTGGTTTCCTGGCAAACTAATTAGCAGAAAAGATCCAGGCTGATATTTTCTTCCTTTGCTTCTGACATTTCCCCAGAGTCCCAGGGTAATATACTAAAGGGAGCCCTTCAGCTACTGCTTTGATTTCAAGCAAAACATTTGATGAAAAGAGTCCCACTGTGAACGCAAGGTCAAGGAGCACATGGTGCAGTGGTCTGCATTCCAGAGAATAGGAGGTACCAGGAAGAACCCTCACAAGGGTCTCACAAGCCTGGGCTCCCATCTTGTCTTGGCTTTGTTTTGCTGATTACTCTTGCATTCATTGTTGATTGCTCTCCCCTCGAGAACCCTGGATCCTCATCTGTAAAACAACAACGTGGAAGGAGATATTCTCCAGCCCTTCGGGCTCTAACCTGTATGGCTGTGAAGAACGGAAAGCTTTCTAAACAAAATAGTAAAGCATGTGAAATCATTTTGTCACAACACATCCTATTTTATTTTGTCAGTAGCTAAGAACTATTCTAGGGAGACAAAAAGAAAACAGGTTCTGCTTATGTTTGTTGAACAGCTACATCACATAGAACACAATAGCAGAAACAGGAGCCCAGGTGGTAAGTAGACCAGAGATCAGTGATGATCTGTATTATTTAGGATGTTTGGGGAGCAAGAAATAGCAAGTCCTCCTGACAACAAATTAAACACTAAGAATATATATTATTTATTTAAGAAGAATTCTAGGTTAATTCAGACAGTCAATGATGTGATAAAAAAATCTAGGCATTTTCAATTTTTTTATTTTTCATCATTGAAAATTGGTTGTTTTCCCTCATGGATACTAGGTAGCTGCCACTGCACCAAACTATCACTCAACAGTATCCTGAGAAGGAAGAAGTAGAGGCCAGAGACAGGGTTTAATTTCACACATCTTTAGCATACATCATCTTAAATTTTATTGATCAGACCTGGGTCACATGATCAATCACTAACAAAAAGGAATTGGATTGCTGTGATTGGCTTAGATCTATCTTCAATCATTCCTTGGGGCCGAGCGCATTGCCACAGGAAAGAATTAGGGTTTCACTGGCAAGTGATAATAGAGGACTAGTTCTTAGGTCAAACTTCCAGCTATGGGCTACTGTTATTCCTTTCTCTCGTATATACATTTTACTCCAGATAAAGAGTCCTGAAATCTCATCTGAATACTGCATGCTATTCAAAACCCAGGCCACTGGGATTTATGCACTCCTCTTCATCAGGTCCAGATGTGACTCCTGGTGGTTCAAGTAACTCAGGCTAAAGACTGCACCTCGACCCAATGTGCAGTGACGTCAGAAAAGAGTCACTACAATAAATCCTCTATTGATGAAGGGGGACTGGGATGTGCACAGTGGCACAGCCCATATTATACCTTGTGAAAGGATTGGTGAGGACTCCCTGTCCTCAGGATCCATTTTTGCTCTCTGAAAACACTGGCCTCATCTGCTCTCTCCATGGCTTGACAGATGTGGATACCCTCAGTGTCCACAGGTTACAGGAGTGCTGATGCATAGGGGCACATGTATCCCGATGTTCATCACAGCACTCTCAACAATAGCCAAATCATAGGAAGAGCCTAAATGTCCATCAACTGATGAATGGATCAAGAAGATGTGGTTTCTCTATACAATGGAATATACATGGCAATGAGAAAGAATGAAATCTGGCCATGTGTAGCAACATGGATGGAACTTGAGGGTATTATGCTGAGTGAAATATGTCAGGCAGAGAAGGACAGATACCATATGTTTGCACGTATAGGAGGATTAGGAAGAACTTAATGGAGGACCATGGGGGAGGAGAAGGGGAGAAAATAGTTGGGGAGAGGGAGGGAGGCAAACCATGAGAGACTGTTGAATACTGAGAACAAATTGAGAGCTGATGGGGGTGGGGGAGAAGGGAAAAGGGGGTGATGGGCATGGAGGAGGGCACTTGTTGGGATGAACACTGAGTGTTATATGGAAACCGACTTGAAAATAAACTATGAAAGAAAAAAATACATACAAATTGATACATAAAACTTGATATATAAGTAGGTAAATATAAAATATATATAAATATAAATATATATATGGAGTTGATTCATTTAGTAGTGGCTAGATAAATCTAGTCAATTAATACCTGTCTTCTTGATACCAAAGATAGGTCTCTGATCGCTCTTAGGAAATGGAAAATGACTTTTTCCCCTTTCTAAGGCTGATTTTATAGCTATTCCTTTGACGGTGTGGCTACTTCATTTACTTCCAATAAATTTCTTTTTTGTTTAAAAAAAAAAAAGTAGACACTGAGGAGTGTGCCTCTCCTGGGGAAGGCTCCAGCCATCTAAGTCTCTTGATTGCAGGTCTCATGCCTCCAGTTACAAAATCACACACGAGATAGGGGCAGGGGTAGGGGGTTCTGGGTGATACAGTGTCTTAAAAGCATAATGGATACTACACAGGGCTCTGCATAGACTCATGGAAATGATACGGGACACAACCTAAGCAGAACTCTAAAATGCAGAGGAGGAAAACAGTCAGACTAAGATCTCTGGGATGAGGAAGCAGCATAGCAGCAGGTGTCTCACAACCCTCCACCCAATAGGGGAGGCACCCAGACCCTCAGTCTGGCAAGAGAAAGCAGCCCAAGTAGGTCTTCCTCTTTTAGATCAAAGCAGAGTCACATCAGCAAATTCAGGCAAGCCAGCACATTAACATGAGACATTAGTTGGGTTACCAATCAGAAATAAAGGACCACAAAGGTGCTGTCCTTTCTCACTGGGCTGGAGGTCACCCTTTTCCATTAAGAGGTATGGAGGCAGGTGAGAAGGCAGAGCAGACATTAAAGCTACAGCCTGTGGCCAGGTTGGGAAATCTCTCTATAAAAGTTACTCAAAACAGATCATACACTTAAGTGTAAAATGAAAGACTATGAAAATTTGGGGAGGAAAAAAATGAGTAAGCTTTGAGGATTTAGGACTGGGCAAGGAGTTCTTAGATTTAGCACCAAGCACACTATTCATTGAAGGAAAAAATGGTGAATTGTACTTTACCCAAACAAAACCTTTTCTCTATCAAGACTCTGTTAAGAGGACAGAAAGGCTAACCACAGAATGGAGGTGAGGGGTGGGGTGGGGTGGGGGGAGTTGCAAACTACATACTGACCAAAGGGCTAGTATCTAGAATGTATAATGAACTCTCAAAATTGATCAATAAAAAACCAATCCAATTCAAACACAGGCAAAATATATGAATAGATATTAAGAGGATGTACAGATGGAAAATAACACATGGAAAGATTTTAGAGATGGAGGGCAGATTAGTGGCTAAAAGAAGGGGAATATGGGAGGTGTGAGTGTGTGTGTATGTGTGTGTGTGTGTTTGTGTGTGTGTGTGTGTGTCCGTGTGTGTGTGTGTGTGGTTCTAAAAAGACAGCAGGAAGATCCTCGTGGCATTGGAACTATTCTGTGAATCTGCACAGGCAGTGACATTGTGTGGAACTCAATATACGTATGTGCACATAACTGGTCAGTAAAACCAGGGAAATCTGAGTAAGATACATGTGTTATATCAATATTTCCATCCTGGTTGTGATATTATCTTACAGTTTTGCAAACTGTTACCATTGGGAAGGAGGGATCTCTCTGTATTACATCTTTCTGCATCCGAATATTCATATATCTCAAAAATATCATGGGGTGCCTGGGTGGCTTAGTGGGTTAAGCGTCCGACTTTCGCTTAGGTCATGATCTCGCGGTTCGTGGGTTCGAGCCCCGCGTTGGGCTCTGGGCTGACTGCCAGCCCAGACCCTGGAGCCTATTTCAGAGTCTGTTTCTCCCTCTCTCTCTGACCCTCCCCTGCTCACGCTGTCTCTCTCTCTCTCCTAGAAATAAATAAAAATATATATATTAAAAAAATCAAATAAAAACTAAGATACAATATGTCTGAGGTCTTTCCATGTTGTCTCTGGCAACATTTCCCTTCCACTGACATGAGCCAAAGATCAAGACCATGTCTAGATCCAGTCTAAACAGATGACTTAGTGGTTTAGTGGGTTGCAAGTGAGATTTTTCTAAGAGCATAGAGTAGAAATTATGAAAGAGTGTTGCAATATAGTGAGGATAAAATGTTTTGTGGCATTTTTGCATGTCATGTGTATATAAATATTATATATTTATCCAGTTTAGAAATGCACATAATTTGGACCTACTCTCTGTACCTCTTCAGGTCTATTCAGTCCCACCTGAGCCTTCAAGTCCTCCCTTTTATTCAATGAAGGATCCCAACTGCTTCTGCTGTCCCTCTTCTCCTGATGACACTGGCTTTCTCAGGTACCCACAGCAGTGAAGTTTGGGCTCTGGACAAAGCCTCTAACACATTTGCTACCCTGGGGGTATGGCAGCTACAGCTCCCTTGTACAACCCAACCAGATCCATGGAGGCTCTGCCTAGAAAGGCAGCTGCTCCTGGGGCAACTGATGAGAGACAGGAGAGGGAGGAAGCCAACAGATCAAGTCCTTCCCTTTTCCTTGCATCAGATTTTTCTGGGATGATTTGGCCCCATAGAGCTTCTCTTCTGACATCACACACAGCCAAAAGCCCCTGTGTTTGTAGATGAAGCCATAACCAGCTTGGGAATATGCCTTCCTCCATGTCCCACTTCCACACACCTATAATAAAGCACTAGTACTAAAGCTATTTTTTCCAGGAATCCTGCTGACACAGTTAGGTTTACATATGGATATACATATTATCTACATAATCTGTGTCTTGTACACACGTGTGCACAAGCATGTGTATGAGATATATTTTATATATCACATATATATATCTTACCTCTTACCTCCTGCTAGTGCTTGCACTACTGTCCGGGGCCCTTGGGGACTCATTTCTGCTCAGCACAGCAATAATCAATAGTCCGGTGGGTCAGCTGCTTTCTAAGAACCTGCAGAGAAATGGCAGCCAGAAATGGGGCCTGAAAGGACTGCTCGACTCAGCTCTGTGTCCTTGCCCCAGCGCTTCAGTATCTTTCCTGGTCCAGAAACAAAATGTCAAATATAGATCTTGAGGCACAACTGCTGAAAAAGGTATGTGCTTGCCTCCCATGCACCCTATGGCCTACATAGTTAAGGTGGTCTTGACCTTGGAATGGCTGGCCAGCCCTGCCTCGGAAAAGGTCCTGCTGCATCATTTCCCAGATTCACACACATGGTTTATTCTTAGCCAGGGGTGGTCAGCAGATTTTCTGGATACCCAGGAATAGAAACCAGGACACAGTAGCACTCATCTTCTGAAATGGCCTCAACTGGGAGGTGGAAGGTAGGAGGGTGGCCAGGGATGTTGGTGGATGGTCACCAGACAGTCAGAGCTCAGCCTCTGGCCAGTAGTTTGCACTCTATTGACTTCCGCCCCAAGCCAACCCTTCTGTACTTTACTCTGTGATGCCGAGCAGGGAGTCTGCAAGCCTCATTACTCATATTCCCTCCACAGAAAACCTTCTGTCTGGTCCTGCCAGTGTCCCTCACTGGGGGGCACTGTGGAAACTGGGGATCCAGTGGAGAAAAAGAGACCCTCCTCCTGCTCCTGGCTCCTGTCAGTGTCTCTGCACCAGCAGTGGCAGCCACACTGTAGCACCTTCAGCAGCTCAGACACCAAGCCAAGTGACTTCCCACACTGTCCCTGAATGGACTCCAGGCTTCCTTCAGAGGATCAAGCATGAGCTGCATTCAGCCTCTATTGTCCAAGCACCAGCTCCAGTAGCCCCCTCTCCAGGCCCACAGCTGCCCCACCTCTACACTCTTCCCTTTTGTACCCTGAGCCCTAAGGGACAGTGGCTACATCTTGCACTTACCCATTTCTGAATCACCTCATCTATCCTTTCCATTCATTCAACCTTCCAATGCCCACATAAACAGTTCCCTGTATTAAATCTTCTCCATTTGAAGTACATTGTGTGCTTGGTTTTTGTTTTTCCGCCTGGACCTTGACTACTATAACCACATTCATAGAACATGTCCATGTTCCTACATGGAGACAAGGATGACATTCAAAGGGACCTGAGTCATGGAGTCCAGCCCTCATCCTACAAACAGTGAACACTCAGGGAAGGCAAGAGGCTGCACAAAGTGAGGCAGGGCATTGGCAGCCCAGCCAAAAATAGACCCCAAGTTTCCTGACCCCCAGCTAGGTCTGTCTCATCTACCCAGAGTCACATCCAATTTCCCATGGCTCCTCTCAGGACCCCCAGTATGCTTGTGTCACAGGTTCTAGAACAAGGGAACCCAGTGAATCCCAGAAAAGTGGGATTCAGGACAGCATGGTGGCCCGGTTCTCCCTGTCTCCCTCTTTGGTAGTTTGAGCCCTCTGCTCTGAGGGAATCTGTGTTTCTCCAGCATCATTACAGTCAGAAAGACATGCACTCATCAGCATTTCCCATGTGACTCTGGTGCAGAAGCAAAAGCCAAAGGAACTGAGTGCTGATTTCTGTATATGGTCCCATTTTTTTTTCCAATAAAAGGCCAAACATGCTTTGAAAGACATTATGGAAAGTGATTCATTTTAATAAATGTGAGCAGAGGTTCAAACACACTTGGTCTTCTGTCAAAGTTTACAAGGTCAGTTGGAGTCAGAGCAGGACCAAAACCCAAGTCACTTGTTCTCAGTCAGGTAGGAAAAAGTGCTGATAGAAACATTGCGGCCAGTAGTGAGGTGTGGATGGCCGGCAGCAGGAGCTGGGAGAAACAACATGTCCTGCAGTGTGGTGTGGGGTGCTGATGCATGCAGTGCAGCTGGGACATGAAAACTGCCCAGCTACACACACATGCTTCTGCTCACTCCCAGCTGAGAAAGAACATCCCCAGTAAAGACAAATGGACCCATCTTGAGCAGGTGCCTCCCAGCTGGAGGGTCCTATTCATCACTACTGTTGAGCTCCCTGTCCAGCTGGGTGACCAAGGGTCCTCTGGCTTCTCCCCAGAGCCTCTGGCTGTCTCCCTCAGAATTGGCTGCCTTCCCCGGATCCTCACTTTGTATTTAGCAAGAACCATCCTCCCACCTGAGGATGAGAGGGAAGGTGGCAGGAAGCAGCACTAGAAAGGTGTGAGGAAGGCCAGTATCTCTCCCCATGGTCCCCCAAACCAGTCAGACCCCCTCCTGCACCTTTGCTCCTATCTAGTTGACCTCCTTGTTCCCTTCTTGCACTCAAATACATTTGCCTTCATTGTCTCTCTCAGAGGGGCTTTGTATGAGAAAATAAGTATAGCACTGAGAATCAGGTTCCATTATTCATTTGTTCATTTGTTCATTCATTCATTCATTCATTCATTTATCAGATTCATTCTGCTATGAGAACACTATGGTGCCTTCAAGGAACTCACCCACAGCCAGAAGCCCCACAACCTAATATGATGGCAGGTATCATGAGGCCTCGTTGCTGCAGTTTACAATGCAGGAGGTGGAAAAGGCCACCTGCAGCAGCAATAATCAAACATGATAACGCTATGTGCTCTCCACCACCAGAGCTGTGCTGGGCAGCTCACAGCACCATCCTGTTTACTCTTTGTAGAATTCCAGCAGGCGGTTCTTACCTGCATTGCTCCAGAAGGTACCACCACTGAGAGAGGCCAAGGGACTTGCCCCCAGCCAGACACTGGGTAGCAGGTAAGAGTGTCCACAGAAACCTGGCCAGGTGGCCTCAAGAGCCTGCCCCTCTACCAGACGGTGAAAGCCCGAAGGGAGGACATTGGACAATAATGTCTACCAGTTCTAACAGGTGAGAAGCTCTTAGCTCCTGCCACATTTCATCACAATGGCTGTGAGACCAAGTTATGTACCACTAGTTCATTATACAACAACCCTTTCCCCAATGTTTTGGTTCCAGTTGTTCAGCTCTGCATATAGATCTGCCCCTAGTAGAAGGCACTCACCAGCAAACACAGGCATGCATTCTCCTTGAGATGGTATCTTTTCAGTGTAACACGGAGGATCAGCATCAAGCTCATTTACCAAAAATATCTCCTGACAATTTTTCCTGTCTCCAACTGCATTGTTTAATGAATGTGTCCTTTTATACACACCTAGTCAAAACAACCCATGCCTGTGAAGTGTTCCTTTCTTGGGTCCCATGAGCTACTCAGTTGTTGTTTTGCAAGAAAACATGGAATTATTGTCATTCTTTCAATGATAAGCATGTACATACTAATATGGAAGTTACACCCCTTTGCTGTTTGCATTCTTTTCTATGTTCACAATAATTTTTTGCTTCATTGCTGTATCATAATATATCTTTGCAAAGACACTTTTAATGGTATTTACTCTTAACATATATATAGTACCAACAATGCACATAATACAATTAAGGTGATGCGAAGACTATCCAATTTATCACCCCATTTTAACATTTTTGAGGATAAAAGGGATGCTATGAATAATTAATACAGGGAAGCTAACATAAGCCAGGACTGTCTGCAGCAAAATGTGATGTGGGATTACCACAGCTATGACCAACCACATCATAGCTGTCACCTCCTGGACAGCCTGGTATAAGACACTATCAATCATAGGATGCTTCACATCTGAAAAAAAATAAGTGCATCTTAGCATTGATGCAGTATGATGTAATATACAATCTGTCAAGGACTTCCTTATCATTTAGTGAGGGTCTTGTCCTGTCTGCACTGGGCTGTGTTTTCCCCAGTGTCTCTTGTCTCTCTCCTTTAGTCCCTAATGTTCACTTTCCATCTATGAAAGCCTGTGTCCCCTGACATGTTGGTGAATGCAGGAGATTGAGTCCTGATCATGAGGGAGGTGCCTGTGGATAATCTCACCCTGTCAAATTGAGAGCCAAGCCAAGTCCAAGAGGCAGCATTAAGAGCCACTCAGCTCCATCCACCTCTAGCCAAGGGGTAAGGAGCTGCTCAGATCACAGAGCCCCCTCTCCTAAGCTACAAGTGCAGCAGGAGGCAGGGAGCACCTCCTCATCCAATCAGCAGCGCCTTTTTCTGTACATGTGCCCACTGTAAGGGTGCATGTCCTCAGTCCAAGGGGAGCAACAGTCAGTGCACTGCACCCAGTTTCTTTGGCTTTGATAAGCTCAGGGCTAGCTGCAAGTCTTCGTTCAGTCAGATTTGTTCATTGCAAGTTTTTAAGTTGCAAATGTTTATCGAGAGTTTCCTCCCCTCTCTCTTCCCTCTGTCATGGGTGCTGCCCCTTCTCCTCCTCCTCACTCACTCTAGGCAGCAACAGAGCCTAATGGTGGGTCCAGTCCCCACCCTGCTACTCCCCTCACCTGTGAGCAGCACCCAGGCCACAGGCTTTTGTGAGGCTGGAAGTCACTATCATAAATCACTGAGAAGAGAGCCTGGGGGGTGGTCAATACAGTGTAAGCCCATCTCTACTGTTAGCACTCGTATTTGCTTGGTCAGCACCTACAGAATCAGTGTTTTAGCTCTCAGCTCAAATGTGGTATTCACAGGGAGGCCTGCTTCCCAGGACCAGGTCAGCCCCATGAGCTCCGAGGTGTGTCCTCACAGTATTTATCACTGTTTGCAATCAAGTTTGTACTTGTCCTGATTACTGAAATCGATGCTGTGTGCTCCCACTGCACCACGGGCTCCTGAGGTCAGCATCCACAGCAGTTTTGTTCATCGTCAGTCCCCGTGTCTTCTATTAGAGTGCTGCCATAGAGTGTATCTATGTTAAAGATGTGTTGGGTAAGTGGATGAATGATTAATGGATGCGGCATCCATATGTATTGCATTAAAATAAATTTGTGTGTTTCATTGACTCAGGTGGGGAAGGGTGTGAACATTGAGATAAGCAGAGACTCTCAGGCAATTGAAGGAGGGCCATCAGGGGTTTACCCTCTTCCACATAGCACACCGGACAGGTTCTGCAGCTCCCAGAAAGCTGTGGGCAGAGGCCCTGGCAGGAAAAGGCTGACATGCTTCTAGATGCTCCTGTGCCTTTCATCTCACAGACCTTACCAGGTAAAGTCACCAGGCCAGCCTCACCATTTCTTGACCATGTGAGCAGATGAAAAGTGAGACCTGTGTGGTGGCACTTCATCTGTCCCTGGGCATATGCCCAGGATGGTCTGGCAGCATTTCATTTCTTCCATTAGAGTGGGAGAAAAAGGTAGCCTTCCCAGGAGCCAGTGTGTTTCACACTGCTGAGGGAATCCATGTTCAGCCTGACTACAGATATAGAATGAGGCCCAAAGCATTAATAGGATCTTCCAAACAGAAAGCTGGCAGGAGGCACATAGTTCAATTATGCAAGATGAATAAGGCATGGGGATCTAATGCACACAATGTGACTATAGTTAATAAGACTGAACTGTATATTTGAAATTTTCTAAGAACGTAGATTTGATGTGTTCTTACCAAATACACGGACAATATGGTCACTCTGAGGTGTGGTGACCCTTTCACCATGTACACCTGTATCAAAGCACCAAGTTGTATACTAAACGTACCACACCTGTTTATCAGTTACATCTCAAAAAAGCTGAAAAATTAAAAAGAAAATAAATTTTTTAAAACCCCCACACAGAGTTGACTCTATCTGTACACTTACATCCAGCAAACTGAAGGGTGCATATCCGATGTATCTGGGTGGCATCAAATCTCACAAAGTCACCATTTTGTTGTGTCAAAGGACAGCCACTGACTGACTAAAACCTGCATACATGTGCTTTTTGTCCCTCAAAACCAGGAGCCAGCACAGCGTGCTCTGAGCAGGACGCTGCAGTAGTAATGGTAAGAGAGGGGCCTGCGAGAGCCATGACAGAGCTGCTTCTGGAAAGCAACGGAATCATGGACGTCATCCATCTCATATTCTAGACAGGTGGCCAGGGTTGCGGGGGGGCAGGGCCAGGGCAGGTCCAAGACACCGGGTAGGTGTGGGTGTCCCATGTCTGCAGGGATTGGGAGCAGCAACACTCCAAGGGGTGTGGGACTGGGCCACGGAGCAGGGCCTGAGACCCAGCCAGAGCAGGGAGCCACCGCTGAGCAGCCAGCCCAAGAAAGCCCTTCCCTGCTCTAGGCCACTTCCAAGAGCTGCGGCCTCGGGCCACATGACTCAGAGCACCTGCCATCCACCTCACCTCCATCACAGAGCAGAGAGCACTACCCAGCAGAGTACCTGTCCTCCACCTCCCCTCCATCACAGAGCAGAGAGCACTGTCCAGCAGGTAGTTACATGCCTCAGGGTAGAGAAGATGGGAGTGTTTTCCTAGCTGGGTATTTGTCGTGATGGGAAATGGTGGTGCTTCTTATTTCCATCTCCTGGCTGCTCCCTGTGGATTGTGGCCCTGCACCTGAGGAAGGGGCTCTTTGCTTATACCTGTGCCCATCTTATAGAGACAGAGGAAGAGAAAATGCGAGGACAGTGACAGCTTTTCCTGCGGGCACATGGGGCTCAACACACCATGTGGAAATCCAATACTGATGCTGTCTTCATTTTGAAGCTGTGTCCCATAAATTCTGGAAGTTTACCCTAACTGCTGATGTAACTGCACAAACATCCATCTTAAAAGGCCAGCCCTCTCCTTCCTGGGAAGCCTGAGTCTGGAGGAACTACCCCACAGGCTCTGTTGATGGCTCCTGGGTTCTGGTTCTCCGGGTCTCACCTGGGGTCAGGTGGGCTCCACAGGCCCTGTTGATGGCTCCAGGGTTCTGATTCTCCGGGTCTCACCTGGGGTCAGGTGGCCACACAGGCCCCCAGCAGCTCCTGCTCCCCTGTGCTGTCCTCTGTTCTCTGGGCTCAGCTGGGTCCCTGCTCGAGCACCTGGGAACCATGTCTTTGGCTCAGGTCCCACAGAGGCAGAGGTCTTTGAAAGCAGCCAGTTTATCTTATCTTGTGAGTTACTGTGTTTTCCACTTTGTTCTGATGAGTGGAGAACTAAGGAATCAAGTGGGCCCCGCACCTGGCAATGACACAAGAAAATGTGGTAACACATTTGTGTAGAGATCACCCTGTTCACTAGCCCACCCAAGATTTTCCTCCAGCCTGGTTTCTTTCTTGATTTTTTACATGTTGTAGAATTGTATGAATTGTGAACATCACCTCAGATTCCACCCCCCTTTTGTTTAGTAAGATGGGTTATAAATGATTATCAATAATACAAAATTACTATTCTAACAATCAAGAAATTGCTGACATCACACACAAGTGCGAGGCCAGGGCTCCTTTCCTCTACAAAATGGCCTAAGGATGGCCGGCATCATTTCTGGTGGTCAGTGCATTCACTCTGTCATGTACTCGTTCTTTCACAAACACCTCTGAGTGCCTGCTGGGTGGCAGATCCAGTCCTGGGGACTTTCAGCGAAGCAGGCTAATGTACCCACTCAGGGACACCCATTATTGCCAGTCTCACACTTAGGAGAGCAACATGGCACGGGGTGAGTAGAGCTGTGTAGGGCACTTGGGGAGCACAGGGGAGAAACTAAGGAATTTGTGGGGCTGTGGGCAGCAGGGGGGAGCTTCTGGAGGAGCCATTGGTTGGATGGGCAAAGCAGCGTGTACCAAGCTAAGGTGTCACACGGCGGCCATCATTAGAGTCGCTGATACTTTATACTCAGAGTCTGTGGGTCACAGGAGATGCAGAGATGCAGATGCAGCACAGACACAGTCCCCGCTACTTGTCTCCCCTGGAGACCAAAGAGCAGCTGATGGTTACGGCACATAAAGGCAGGTAAGAATGCACAAATGCATACACACCGCAGTGGGTTAAAACACATTTTATTTTCTAAATAGTGGAGAAAATCCAGATCTGCTAATGTGCTGGAGTGATTAGCAAAGACACTCATAATTACAAAAACAGGAATTCTAGGAAACCCACTAAATTGGGCATCATTTGTATTGATCTCAGGATCCCAACTGTTCAGACAATTGGTAAAGTGGTCCCAGCTGCATGAGCCAATGGGGGAGATGCAGCAATGATGTTGGCTGAGCCTGGGATGAACAGGTGCCGACTCGAGGGAGGAGAGTGAGTGATGGGTGGGGGGTCACGTGTAGGGAGTAGGACTGTGCCCACACTGAGCAATGCCTGTGTTCAGGTACATGGTGATGCTCAAAGTCCTGCATGTGTCCTCTCCTTCATTCACTTTTTTCTGAAAGTGTTTCCCTACAACAAGGCCTGTCACGGTGGAGACAGAGCCCTGCCCTCCGGAACCTACAGTTAGGAAAGAAGTTAGGAAATCACTGAGAACTGTAGTAAAGGCTGGAGTAAGAATTGAGTGCACAGTGCTGCAAAAGCAGAGGAAAGCTGCCCACTCTCCCCCGCTTCCAGAAAGCTCTGTGGAAGAGCAGCTTCTCAGTTCAAGCTGAGGACCAAGAGTAGGGTTCCGAGAAGAGGGGTGGACCATGCCAAAGGATGTAACAACCAGGTGTGTCTGGGGATGAGGGATGGGGTCCCTGTGGCCCGCAGGCATGGGAGCAAGAGAGCTGGGCTGGGCTCTCGGGGTGTTGACAAGGCAGGCTGGCAGCTTAGGAAGATCCCAAGGGTCCCTGGGTGAAGATCAGATGGAGTAGGAGGCTCTAGCCAGATTCACTACAGGGAGAATCTGGATGAGAATGGGGTCTGGATAAGGTCCCAGTGGTGGGGGTGGGGTGCTGGGGAGACAGGGTGAATTTAAGACAGATTTAGGAGCCAGAAGTGAGGGGTTGGAGATGCACTGGAAGTGAGGAGAAGCAGAGAGGCCTGGCCACCAGCCCGCAAAGCTGCAGTTAGAGAAGCAACCTGCCCCAGGATAGCTGGGCACAGTCCCAGGTGACTCCCATCAGCATATGCTCCCTGAGACCCACTGCCCTACCTGTCACCCAGGGACATTTGTGGCAGTTGGGGGCTGTCACTCGGTTGGTAAGATTATCTCACGGACAGTTAGGGATCAGGCTTGCAGCGATGCTGGCCCTCGACATTGCCTGATCTCAGGCTGTCCTAAAGCCTCAGACGAAATTGGAGCCCAGCCTAACCTGGCATCCACCTCTGAGCCAACAATAGGAATCAGGCACCTGGACAGCACAGTGCTGAGAACCCACCAAAAATTCCTGACAGAGTAGGAACTAAGGGAGAAATAACTAATAATAGCGAAGATTCATAACAGCTCAGCAGTTCATTGCAGAGGTAGAGCAGACTCTATCAAACTGCACTGAGAAATAAGGGTTTCTTAGTCCCAGGTACAAAACAAAGAGGTCCAATGGGGAAAAGGAAGGTAATCACTTCAGTCATTAAAAATAATACTTCTTGGGGTGGCTGAGTGGCACAGTGGGTTAGGCATCAAGCTTCATCTCAGGTCATGATCTCACAGTTCATGAGCTCAAGCCCCACACTGGGCTCTGTGCTGACACCTCAGAGCCTGGAGCCTGCTTTGGATTCTGTGTCTCCCTCTCTCTCTGTCCCTCCCTCACTTCCATGCTCTCTCTCAAGAATAAATAAACAAGCATTTAAAATAATAATAATACATCCTGCTAGGTCCTCAAAAAAGTAAATATATCACCATTTGATATAACAATTCCACTTCCTGATATTCACCCAAAAAGGTCAAAAGCAGGGGCCCACAGAGCTGTGTGTGGGGCCAGGCTTATGGCAGCATTATTCACAATGACTGAAACATGGAAGTGACCAAGTGTCCATGAACACATGAGTGAATGCACAGAATGTGGAGTGAAAAGCCTTGAAAAGGAAGGAAATTCCTGACACGCTGCAGCCTCAACAAACCATGAGGATGTGGTGCTGAGTGAAATCAGTCACTCACTGAAAGACAAATACTGCATGATTCCCCGTAGATGAGGTACCCAGAGTAGTCAAATTCATAGAAACAACAGGCAGGAGAGTGGTGGCCAGGGACTGGGGGAGGACAGAGTGGGGAGCTATCATTCTGTGGATACAGTTTTAGTTTTGTAAGTTGAAAAGGTTCTGGAGAAGGATGATGGTGACACTTGCACACTATTTACACACTTAAAGATGGTAAAGATGGTAAATTTTATGTTACGGGTATTGTACCACATTAAATTTTTTTTTTTTTAAATTTCTGAGAGAGAGAAAGAGACAGAGTGAGCAAGGGAGGGTCAGAGGGAGAGGGAGACACAGAATCTGAAGCAGGCTCCAGGCTCTGAGCTGTCAGCACAGAGCCCAGTGCGGGGCTCGAACCCACAAACCACGAGATCATGACCTGAGCCGAAGTCGGACGCTCAATTGACTGGCCACCCAGGCACCCCAGTACCACAACATTTTAAATGATAACAAAAAAGACAGCAAGCACTAACAATAACAGCAGTGGCAGTGGCTGTCTGCGGCCACAGCCCCCCAGCCCCGGCCCCAGCCCCTGCCGCTTTCTCTGGGCTCTGGGAGGCTGTCCCCCCATCAGGCCTGAGGGTGGGAATGACTTCCCACCATTGCCGCTCCCTGCAGGACTTGTCAGCTCATATTAACTCCTTTAACCCTGCCCTGTGAATAAACCCTCATTAAATTATTTTCCATTAAAAAAAAGAAACTCTCTACTGTCAGTAGAGCCATTTTCAACCTTAGGCCCAGCAGGGATGTGAGGCACTATCAGATGAGGCGCACCGAGCCCTGTGTGTGACCGCAGCGCTCAACAGCTCTGGAGAGGACGCTATGCTGGAGAACCAGTCAGCTGCCCTGATCACTGTGATATTTTTAGACATGGCAGGGCATCTCTGTACTTAGCATCCCCCGATTCCAGGAGTACATCTTCGTATGGGACCATTTGTGGCACTTTGATTGATAATCCTCCAAACAAAGCAGAAGGCACTAAATCCTGGTGATTATGTGATAAACCCATTGTACATTAAGCTTCCCATTAACTATGATTCTCCATAATCTAATGGAATAAAAACATGAGTTGGGACTTGGAAAATCAGTGATTGTGCAGCCTTGGGGCAGAGGTATTGTGAAGGGGTCCCAACAGAATGTGGAAAGCCGGGGTTCTGAGAGAAGGCTGCTGTTGTGGCTGGGGACCCATGTGGTATCAGTCTCCTGACCCTGGTAAACCTGTCTGTGAGTGTGAGCAGATATGCCTCCTTGAACCCAAAGCCTAAGTCAACAATGTGGAGGAAGGGTAAAGGTGGACTGGCCCCCTCTGCTTGGCACCAGCACTCTGTGGTCCACCCGCCCCCCCCCCCCATGCCCAGCTCCTGGCCACTTTCCAACCACAGCATGCTGCCCTGTGCTCCAGCCTCTGCATGTTCTATCCCTTCCACCTAGCTTTCCCTCTGTCTGTCCCTACTCCTGGCTGACTCCTACTCATCCTTCACAATTTTGCTAGGTTTATAGATGCTTCTCACAGAAATGCGTGGAATCTGGGCTGGACACCTCCACAGATCTACACTTCCCTCAACCCAGGCCCTGAAGCAGCTCACTGGTGAGTACTGTAGGTGCCTGCTGGCCTCCCATATAGCCTGAGGCTCCTTGGTGGCAGGGATCTAACCCACCTGCTTCCCTGTGACCAGGGTCTCCACAGCACTGGAGGGCATCAGACACCTGGAGTCTTTGGGACTTTATCCTGAGGGTTTAGGGCTTTAGGACCCTTGGAACCCAGCTGCCATTCACTGTGCCTGAGGTGTGCGTGCTGAGCCCCCTCTCACACGGTGCCTGCAGAGTGAGGCGTGTCCTCCCTAAGGAACAGCCTCAGCTAGAGCCCAACCGCAGATGGTGACAGTCACACAGAGAGGAAAGGCCCATCCCCTCTGGCCTCACTTTCCTTGGTGAAGGACACAGGTCATGGGTCTCTGAGGGGCAGAACATTGTCTTCCACTCAGGGCCAGGAACAAGCCTGCACGGAAAACCACAGCTGTCCCAGGTATGGAAGGATGCTAAGCACCCACCGACTGAAGATAAACAGTTGGCAGACTCAACCCTTTTTCGCTCTTTAGGGAAATGTCAAAAAACACATAAACAAACACTTCATTATTTATTGTGAACAATAGACATTTTATACAGCGTGTGTTTTGTTACCTGGTGACTTAAGGCTCTAAACAAGAAAGTCTCTGGAGTACTCTTTCAGCCTGTGCAATTCTAAGAAGTTCTGGAACATTTCCCTTGAAACAGCCCTTCAAGGGTAGGGTAAATGCAAGAGGGTCAAGGTTTCAATAATTGTGCATAGGCGGGGGACTGAAAGCTTAAACACGGAGAAGGGCCAAGCCATCCTCCTTCTGGGACACCGAGGGGAGGGTTTCACTCACAAACACTGAGGGGAGGGTTTGACGGGGGGGGGGCCCTCCATGGGGAGATGGGTGTGGTGATTATTTCAGTGTGGTTAAGAGGAGAGAGAGCCACAGGACAGTGGGGGTCACTGGGGAGGGAGCACTGCCCCTGAGGGTGGGTGTGGCATGCTGGGAGCAGGGGAGATAACTGTGCTCTGCTCTGCTCCCTGAGATGAAGGGCTCTACCCTTCCATCCAGGAAGGCTGGGCCAGCTAAGGCTCACCCTCATCTTCTCTGGTTCATCAGGGGGTGGGGGGTGGCTCAAAGGACTTTCTCACTTTGCCTCAAAATTCCTGAGATCAGAGATTCCGTTTCGATGGACTGCACCCTTTCTCACTCCAGAGAAGAGGCTGAACGGGAGTTTCCCTGGGGAGCTGATACCGTTTCCACAGAGTGCTAGCAGCAGCAAGCTCACCTCTGCTGAGAGAGCATCTCTTCCAGGAGCCAGTCCTTGGATAAGTGCAATAAAGGGTCCCGGTGGGCTTCAGGGAGAGGGATGCAGGTGTTACGTGGGTCTCCACCTCTCCTCGCTGTCAGACAACTCCTTTACACTTCCTGGACCTCTGTTTTCTCCTGTGCAAAATTGGAAATTATAATACTGAGCTAGGAGACACACAAACAGCACGTAGTAGGCGATTAATAAGTGCAACTGCCCTTTTTCTAAAGAGAGGGAAGTGTTAGGGGCAGAGCATGAGCTGTAGTTCCTGAGGGAGCCAGCGGCCAAGCTTCTCTACAGGTGCAGCTTTCTCAGGCATGATCCCATTCCCAACACCCCCATCTCCTACTGCCTGTCCCCACGCTCCTTCAGTCCCCTGCAAGCTGGAACACACTGAACATTGTCTCTGCCCCCCGGGCCTTAGCACTTGCTGTTCTTTCTGCTAGAACACTCTCTCCCAGACATCTCTGTGGCTGCCTTCCCAGCTTCCTTCTGGCAGCTGCTAAATTTTACCAGGCCTTCCCTGGTTAAAAAAACATACCACCCCCTTCCACATATCCACACATTTGTGTATCTCCTTTACTCTGCTTTATTTTTCTTTTTTATTTATAGTACTCATCACTATGGGGTGTGTATAAATATATAAATATGTGTGTGTGTGTGCGCATGTGTGTGGTGTCAGTCTTGTCTACGACTACACCCCAATATCCAGAAGAGTTCCTAGCACATAGTAGTAGCTCATCCAGGAACATGAAAGAAAGAATGAATGAACCAGTGAGCACCATTCCAGTGGACTCTCCTCCTCTTCTCCCCTGATCAGACCACCGTCTCTCAGTGTGGATTCTCTCTGTCTCCAGGTATCCAGGCCTTTGTGTTCAAAGCTGTGTTAGTAGCTCCCCCTTCACACACCAGCAGACTTGCTGGCTGTGGCCCGCACATCTCTGAGTCCACGCAGTCAGGCTTCTGTGCATCGTGTGGAGATGAGCATATGCATACCCATGGAGCTTATCTGGATCTCGCCTGTCCCCGGCCTCTTCCCAGGCTCCTCACTCTCACAGACACCAGAAACGTTCAATTTCCCCGGAACAGTATCACACCTGCATTTTTCACGAAAGCTGGATGTATGCCTTCGCGGAGCCAACACTGGCACCACTAAAGCACAATCATAAATAATTGAAGCTTGAGACTACTGATCACTCAACAGTCTTATCTCTCCTGGTGGAGCCTGGGGTCATTTCTGTCCTTGGCCCCTTCTGCTCCTACAAAATCCGCAGCACCGCCCCACCGTGGAGGGTAATTAGCAGGCTCTCCCAAGGAAGATGGATTCTCACGCTCAGCGGCAGAACATATGCAGTGTAATTGGAAAGCACAAAAGATTAGCAAGGAAGACAGGAAGAGAAAGTGGCAGGAGCTGTGAAATTCACATCAAGCCTGCTTTAATCACAGTATGCATTTTAATCACCTCAGGCAGCGTGAGGAACAGCCTGCTTGCAGCCCTGGCGGTCTGGAGCCCGTGCCTAGGAACAGAGACATCTGGGGCCCCTCTTTGCCTGGCCTCCACCCATGCAGAGCTCCGAGGACCGCTTGTCTCTGCCTCAGTTTCCCCACCCTTCCACACATGTAGGCAGCTGAAGGAGTCAGAAGCCATATCCACAGTGTAGCAACCCCTCACATCAATGCTCTCCAACAAAATCTGTGGCTGCATGTTTCTGTACGACTTGCCCAGCTGCTGAAGGTCAGGACTCTGTGGCTGGCTCTGAGGCTGAGAGCCCCTGCAGGTGCACATGTCTGCAAGCCAACAACTCACGTGACCATGAGCTTGGCTCCGTGGGACCTCTGTGCTCTTAGGTGCCCCTCCAGACACTGCCTGCAGGAGTGTGTCCCCTCCAGCAGAGGAGGGGGACCCAAACTGTGCCTCTCCCAGCAGTAGCCTTGCCTCAGGGCTGCAGACAGATGCGCCCCTTGGAAGACCCAGGAATAATCCTCCTAATCATTTCTCTATCAAATCTTTTATCTTATGCATCCCTGAACAGCTTGTTCTCCTCCTCCATCCCCTCCTCCTTTCAGCCCAGACTTCCCGTGCCTCCAGATGCCTCTCTGGGCTCCTCCCGGATGCCCCCCCTGGACATCCAGTAGCAGCCTCGTGCACAGCATTACGTAAGCAGAACTCCACTTATTCCCTGTTATTCGTCAGCACATCATCCATTCCCTAGTTTAAGCCCAAGTCCTCCACATCACTCTTCCTTCCTCTTTCCCTCACAAACCGCCTGCAACCCACAGGCTGGCCCTGGGCACCCCACCTCCAGCCCAGAGTCCTCCAAGTCTTCTTCTTCTCTCCCCAAGCTTGCTTGAGGCCAGCTCTGTCTTCCCAACACCCTGCATCCTCCTCCTGACTTTGGATGCTGCCCTCTGCAGCATGAGCACACCTGCTTCCTGCTGAGACCCCCCCCCCCTCACCCCGGGGCCTTCCTGTGTCCACAGAAGGCTTCCACACTCTGGGGTTGCATATGCCCTCCCTGTCCCACCAGCACACCAGGCCTGCCTGCCTCCTCTGCGTAGGCTCTGACACAGGACTCTCGGAACAAATCAGGGCCCCCTGCCTCCTGGCTGCCACCCAGGGAATGACTTGAATGTCACTACTCAGGGACGCTTGCCCTGACTACCACCTTTTTTTTCTTGTAGCACTTTTCTCTGCCTTGAATGAACTTTTTCACTTATTTCTTTATTGTTTCTTGTCCCTGCTGTTGTAGAATGTGGACCCCGTGAGGTAAGAGATCTATCCTGTCCTTTACACCATTGTAAGCCTTCTGCCTAGAAGGTAGTCTGGTACTTGAGAAATATTTGTCAAATGAACAAATCAACGAATCAATGTTGCCCATCATGATGGGCAACAACATGATATCATACAAACAGCGCAGCTGGGGAATCAGGCAGCTGGAGCAGTGGTGCTGTCAGAAAGGCCAAGTTAAAGTCGGGTGCGGATGTCCTGTCTAGAGGTTCACATGCGTGGGTGTGTGATATTTATGTTTGTTAATTTGTTCATTTGTTCCTCTATACAAAGATCGAGATTTCATCCAGTCTGAAGTGTACACCATTTGTCAAGCCTTCTTTAAGAAGAAGAATATAAAAGTCTTTAGAAATTATAGAAACTGTAGAAATATAACTATATTTATAATAGGAAATAGTTTTTTTTTAATAAGTATCAGTGAGAAATGATCCTTACAAGTCTGCCACCTGATGATTGGAAGGATTTTCCAGTCGGCCCCTCCTTCACGACTCCCATATTGCTGGGGCTGGGGCCATAAGACATATGACCTGTACCCTGCGGTCATGATGCCAGTTGCCTGGCACAGAGAATTGTGGGGATATTCCCGGAAGCAATTTCTGCAGCTGGAGGGACTGATATAACAGCCATATGGGGATGGGTATAATCCACATGCAAACATGCCACTTAGTCCAAGCTGAGCACATGCCTGATTTAAGAGACATGGAAGGTTGGAGCAGGAAGAGGGAGGCTTTGGTGAATACAGCTGAAGTTTTAGTGAACACGTTGGCCATGCGAGCACACTGCCCCCTGACTATGGAAGGGGCCCGTGAAGGTGAGAGAGCCTGTAGGCCACTCCCTCTGCCGCATCTGTACAGTGAGCATGGGAGGGCGTCTGGAAAGCCAGCATGTGCCTGCCTCTTGGGAGGCACTGCAGAGGATGTGGTGTTCAAGTACACAGAGATACAGGCATGCACATGTGCATGCTCAGAAACACACACTGCCAAGGCACGTGCTCACCCAGATTAGGGAAGTGTGTGTACATCTACCCATTCATCTGCACACACTCACAGCCATGTACCCAAGTGGCCCAGTACTCACTTCCTCACCAATGTCCCAAGGGGTGCTACAAAGAGAGTTGTTTCTTTAGACCCTCTTTGGTAGTAGAACAAGTACTCCCAGCAATTCAAAGCCATGTTGATAATGTCCAGAACTAGCAACAGCCTTACCAGTTTGACTTGGTGTGCATGAAAGGCTTATCTAGAGCCCCAGAGGCCAGAGTCACAGACATTGGACGAACACCAGGCTGAGGGTGACTGGCAGCATCCCACCATGGCACCGTGCCGGGCTATCCACCAGGACCACCACACATCTGTGGCTGGTGCTGTCCTCCAGCAAGGCCCAGACATCCAGACACCGCAGTTCAAGCAAGGGGCCTGAGGTCATGTGAGGATCCCTGACAGGGAGTGAGCCAACTGGATCTGCACAGCCCCCACACAAAGTCAGCGCAAACATGGGCGCAGGCAAGGAGTCACGGCCTCGAGTCTGCCTCAAACTGCCCAGGAGAGGCGCCCACAGAAAATCCATCTCTCCTGCATCTGCTGTGGGTCAGAGGAGCTCTACGGTCCTGGGCAGCCCTGTGTGTGGCCCCAAGCTTTGGGTCTAGCCATCGCAGGAGGGACGGAAGGCAAAATCCTTGTGTCTCAGTAGCTAGCTGCACCAGGCCAGAGTGGTCCTCAGTGTAGACTTGCTGAACTGAGAACTGCCCACTGGGGAGGGGAGTGTGTGGGCTGCTGCCACTGGCTTGGCTTCATGAATGCAGCGAGCATTCCCTAATCCTGACTGTGCCCGTGTTGTGGCCCCAGGGACAATAGAAACAGAAGTGGGACATCTATACCTATTTTGGAAGACAGGATGGAAGTTCAGTGAAACTCCAGAGAGGATCAAAGGGTGAGCCAGGAGCAGATGGCTTTAACGGAGCCAGCATGACCTTCGAGTCCAGCCGCCCAGGCGTTCCCTCGTAGATGAGAGCGTGCACATCACCTCAGCACCCTGAGCCCTGGGTTTGTGTGGATGGAAAGGGAACTGTTAACTCTACGTCAGAGGGTCCTAGAGGATAAGATGCCCATATCGGGCAGGACAGGCTGTGCTGCAAGGTGGTGACGGGACACACTCTCTCTCACACCCGCCTGTCCTGTGTCAGCTGGGGTCCACCCCAGACCCAAGGCAGATGGAGCAGCCAGCCATCACCAGCAGGAGTGACAGTTGCAGACAGAGGGGAGAAGGATTGACACGGGGCAGTGACATCTGGCCTTTACTCTTACTTTCCTACTGCATCACAGCAAAGGCCCCCACTCAGCCCAAGGCAGCAGCAGGGTGGGGATGGGGCTCTGCCAAGGGTCTGGAAGGAAGGGGAGGAAGCAGTCTCGGTGTCCAGCCCTAAGTAAACCACAGAGCCTGGAATACACCCACTAATCAGAATAGTGTCCATCCCTTTTCCTCTATTTAAGGACTGGCTTTCAAATCATGAGGCTTTTAATTTGTTAAGTTTATTGAATCTGTTTTCCTTTTTTTTTCTTCTTTTCTACTTTAGGGATGGTTTTTTTTTTTTTTTGGCTTGTTTTATATTAATACTATACACCATTGTATTAGTCTCAAGTTTATAACAAATATATCAATATCTTATATATTACAAAATGATCTCCACAATAAATCTAGTTAACATCCATCAACATACATAGTTACAGATTTTTTTTCTTGTGATTTGAACTTTCAAGATGTTCTCTCTTAGCAACTTACAAATATGTAATACAGTATTGCTAGCTGTAGACACTGTGCTGTCCTTTAACTCCCTGTGGCTTATTTCATAACTAGAAGTTTGTACTGTTTGACCCCCTTCATCACTTCTGTCTCCTCTCACCCCCTCCCCCCACCCCCCAATATGTTCTCTGTATCAATGAACTTGGTTGGGTTTTTTTTTTTTTTGGTTTTTGGTTTTGTTCCTATTTTAGTTTTAGTNTATGTTCTCTGTATCTATGAATTTGGTTGGGGGTTTTTTTTTTGGTATTTGGTTTTGTTCCTATTTTAGATTTAGTGAGATTGTATGGTTTCAGTTTTCCCTCTTATTTGCCCAATATAAAGGGAGTGGTTTGTCAGATTTTGGTTTAGTTGTTGTTTTTTTCCTAGAGGCAATTAACTCATTATAACTGTAGATTCAGTGTATCCATGGGAGGAGGTGAGTTCAAGATCTTCCTATGTCACCATCTTGAACCAGAACCTGTGGGTCTCCTGTTTCTTGAAGACACTCCATTCCTTGCCCCCAGCCATGGCTGACCACCAGATCAAGTGGAAGCATACCACAGGAACATAGAAAAGAGAGCACTCACAGTGGAGAATGTTGCAGGTAGTGTTTCAGAAATATGTCAGTGGTCAGAACTTAGGTAGGTAGAGAGGACAGGAACCAGGTTCCTAATGGGTGGGACCTGAGCAACATGACTGGACAGACACTGGGGTATAATGGTGACAGCACCTGACTGAATTTAAATTCTACAATACATATGCTGAGACTGGAAAGAATGTCTTAATATTGCAGTGTACAAATACTCTCTCCAAATAACCAGTTAGCATAAAAGACTCAATTAGAAGTCCAAATAGAATTTGTAACAGTAGGATTGAGATTGCATGTACTGGAAATCCAACTATATTAATTTAGCCAAAAATGGATATATTTTTTTCTTTTTTTAACAGAAAGTTCAAAGATACAGAATCAAGTACTTGTATGGCAGCTGCTTGGTGACAAAAGGGGCCCTATTTCCTTTGTCTTTCCAATATCTTTTTGTACATATTCTGTTATATCAACTGCACAAGGTAGCTGTCACTGCTCCAGACACCTCAGCTACATTCTAGGTAGGATAAAAGGGGAAATGATGCATACCAGATGAGTGAGTTCCTTTTTATCAGGAAAACACTTTTCTCTTAGAGCCCCAGCAGGGAAAATATCACTTATATATTATTGGGTCAAGAGAAAAGAATGGAAACGAGATAGAAAATCAGCATTGAGAAGTTTTAAAATTCAACAAATAATTCTAAATTTCATCTAAGAGCAAAGAAGATAGAAAAATTTTTAAAAAGTAGAATATTCAGGAGAAACAAGTACTACCAGATATTAAAACACAGCAAGAAACTAAAATAGTTAAAAGATTTTGGTGTTGACAGAGGAGAAAGTCAAATCATTAGAAGAGAATGCAAATTATGAAAATAATTCAAGTATAAATAAGACTAATTAGTACACGAGAATAGTGGCATTTGAAATAAATGAGGAACTGATCATTTAGGGAAATGAATTAGGTTAGATCTCACCCTTGTGTCATGCATTGAACAAATTACAGAGAAGCTAAATAATTAAATGTAAAAGTAAAACCATGGAACTACCTGACAGATACCTAAATGACTAAATTGGAATGGGGGATATGTTTTTAAACACAATACCAAAGACAAAACCATCAAGGTAAAGAATGATAGACCCAGCTGTATTGAGAGTAAACATTTCTGAGTAGTAAAAACACAATATCATAAAGTTAGAAGACAAGCATCATTTAGGGAAATATTTGCTATGTTCTTCAAATTGTTCATATCTTCCGATGTACAGAGTTTTCTCAAATCAAAACCAAAACAAAGACAAGAAGCAAATGGTTAGTTTATAAAAGAGCAAATGTATATATGAAGTGGGAAACAATAAAAAAGCTTTAACTCCCTAATTGTTAAGGGAATAAAAATTAAAGCAACAATGAATGGCTATTTTTCATCTCCAACTCATACATACTGTTTATATCAGCAACGTGGGGATTTCAGATGACAGGTGTTTTTATATTCTCTTATTGTCTATATTGTCAGACTTCCTGCCACATGAACTATCACCGGTTTAATAAACAAATTATTTTAAACAGCATAAAATGTGCCACATAACTACATGTTTCATCCTTAGGGAAGTGAAGGCCCAGACCTTCTGGGTCAGAGCATGACTTCCTGTCCCTCCAGTGGCCTTTGCTGTACACTCGTGTTGTACATGGTGGCCTGGGAAACGTACGTGCAATGCACAGATGCTCCTCAGGACACTTCAGAGCAACAGTGCCGAAGCCAGATGTCCATGCTCCCAAAGACTCTTTCCTCCGCTTTAGTGGTCAGCGTGGCTGCAGCGGTAGTGATCGGCGTGGCCCCACCACAGTGAGCACCCTTACATTGCAGAGCTCATCTTGATCACTGATCACAAAGCTCTTTTTTATTCCCCTTTATTTATTATTATTTTTTTTATTACTTAGGGCCCTTTGTTTGTTCAAGACATGACACTTAGACCTCCCTTCCTCCAGGAAGCCTTCCTGGCCATTCGCATGGTGCAGACCTAGATAAAGAACACGCCCCTGTGTTCCCACAGCTCTCGGGTATCAGGATGGGAGCGTGGGTGTATCTTCTTCACAGCTGTACCAGTTCAGCCAGCACATGGGCCATTCCAAAGCAGCACTGGGAGCTGGATTTGTTTTCTTCCAGAGTCTGTTAGCAAGTGTCCCCTCCCACATCTGCGGAGGCTGGAGCTCCCTGTAGCTCCGCAGGACCCAGCTCTGTGGGAGTGAGGCCCGGTCAGCAGCCACAGAGGTGTAATCCCAATTAACCTAATTAGGAGAGATGCTTGGCAGGAAGGCAAACCAAAGGCAATGAGTGTTTACATAAATAGATGTGCCTTTACTGATGCCTACGGATACCACAGGGAGTCAACCAACTCACCCGTTGGTGTACACAGAAAACATTTGTAGAACCTCACTGTGCAGGGTCACAGCCCTGAGCTAGAGGCTGGGGAGCAAGACAAAGGGCTTGTTCCCCACGCTAAGGAGCTGGGAGCTGATTCCTCAAGCCCTGCCCCAGTCTTCAACCAAGTGCCCATAGGGGCTGGTGGTGCTGTATGGCCAGGACCCCAACCAAGCAGCACCTGTTGGTATGTGGAGTGGATAGGTTAGAGAGGTGGGATGCAGAGAGACAGGGCAGTCCCCACTTATGGTTCAGATACCTAGGGGACGCTAATGCCTTGAATGGGCCCATAAACCCAGAAGGAGGCTGTCTGGAGGAGGTGGGATGTCAGTCCATGATCTTCTTTTTAAAAAAAAAAAATTTTTTTTAATGTCTTATTTATTTTTGAGAGAGAGATAGAGACAATGTGAGCAGGGAAGGATCAGAGAGAGAGGTAGGCATAGAATCTGAAGCAGGTTCCAGGCTCTGAGCTAGCTGTCAGCACAGAGCCTGACACGGGGCTCGAACCCGCGAACCATGAGATCATGGCCTGAGCCAAAGTCAGATGCTTAACCCACTGAGCCACCCAGGCACCCCATTGTCCATGATCTTCTAATGTGCTTAACAATGTGCCAAGATGCCTGGGAAGACACTGCATTTGCAAAAACCCCGCTGTGTCAGAGGAATCACTTCCCTGGGGCAATTCAAGACCTCAGGTGCTCTGGTCTGGGCTGGAAAGGACCATCCTTTAAGCAAGAGCATGACTAGGATGACACTCCTCATGAGGAGAGGGATGGGACATTCACTCATTTATTAAGCCCTATTTTCCCCTGTTCTGATGACTCAGCCCTCCATGAACCCAGAATCATAACTGAGTTCTATCTGTGTACCCACCAGGGGCTGCACATTTTTGTCAAGCAGGGTGTGAGGACACCCTAGCCAACACAGGCTGCATATAAGCAGAAACACTCCCCATGAGCCTGGCAGGAGGTGCCCAGGTAGGGATAATCTAGCACCTTCACAATATGTGCCAGGCCTGTAGGTGTTCTTGCCCAAAGCAAGAGTCCCATGTGTCCCTGACTCCATGGACACACTCTTTATTCCTTGTTCCCTCAGTCCTTTTGTTAGGTCCATGGTGGGGACCAGAGGCAAACCCTCTACAGAAGCATCCTCTGCAAGAACACTCATCCTGGTCTGTCCCTGCCTCCTTTTCCCATAGCTGCTCTACCTGCGGCTTTTTTATTGGCTCCCAGGTTGGTCTTTTCTCTGCACCCTGTTCAGGTCTCTGCCTTTGCAGGCCCAACAACTTCCTTACATCTCTTCTACGACTGAACACTGGTAGCCTCTCAATTTCCTCCACCTCTTTTCTAAGAACTAAAAATGGTTCTTCCTGAAGGAACCCCATCAAGGTGTCCAGAATGACAGATTCCTTCTTTTCCCCCACTTCTTTCTGTCTGCAGTGCAGACCTGAGCCTGCCGTGCCTCTCCCTCCCTCGACAGGACATGTGCCAGCCTCGCTGGCCCAGCAAGGCTGTCCCAGACTGCACAGGCCACCAGAGGCCCAGGCTGCTCCCCACCATGGAGTTTAGAACATTCAGATGAGCCACATTTCCTTCATGGAAGACCCATCTCTAGAGCCACAGCAGACTGTGAATATAATCCCCAATCACGATTGCACCTCCCACCATCTCCACTCAACCAAAACACCCAGAGAGGGTTTTTCCCACCTCAAGCGTAGACTTGGTCCTGCTCATGATGCCCATTGTTCAAGGGCAAAGTGAGCCATACAGACAAACCACACTGCAGTTAGAGCAGAAGCACAATCCCAGGGTGTAGGCAGGGTGCAGCTCCACCCTAAAGTGAGCTTTGTTTGTTACAGGTGTGCCTGGATTCCTCATCAGCCATGATCCACAAGGGGACCCTGATTTCTGCCGCCTTGCATATTTATAGGATAACCATATATTTTATTGCCCAGAGTGGGACACTTTTATTTATTTTTATTTATTTTTTTAAAAATGTTTTATTTATTTCTAGGAGAGAGAGAGACAGCGTGAGCAGGGGAGGGTCAGAGAGAGAGGGAGTCACAGACTGAAACAGGCTCCAGGCTCTGAGCTGGCAGTCAGCACAGAGCCCGACGTGGGCCCAAACCCACGAACCATGAGATCATGACCTAAGTGAAAGTCGGACGCTTAACCGACTAATCCACCCAGGCACACTAAAAGTGGGACACTTTTAGAGTGAACAAAGGTGCTACCGATAACTTCACTGGAACAACAGATATGAACTGAGACAGGTAAACTGAGACGTGTTCTTTTTGTTGGGAAGTTAGGAGGGAGCAGGAATCACCTAACTGATTTGAAAGCCTTTGAGTTTTGCAGTAGGAGTTACAAGAATATCCCATTCTTGAGTGCCCATAAACTTGGGGGCTTGTGTGTTGGCACAGAAGTGAGCCAGAGGCCCTTTGAGTCTGCCTGAGGGACAACCACCAGTTCATCCAAAAGACCACTGACTTGTATCTCATCACAATACTATTTCTATCCATTACAGAAACTCTGCATGTTAGGAACCATTACCACCATGTAAAGATGAGGAAATTGGATCTTAGATCACTTCATTAATTTGACTTAGGTTGTATATTTGGCAAGACCATGTTTTCTCTGTTATTCCATGTGGCTACATTCTATTATGCCATTAAAATATGATGACAAAACATTTTTTTTCTGTTTCAAAACCATACTAAGCTCAACATTTTCCATATGAACTCATCCATTTTCTCCTTAAATCAGCAATTCCTTCTCAATGCCTTATCTCCACCAGGGCCCTCCTGCTACATCCGTCCTCATCAGTGCAGGGCAGAGCTGTCGAATCAGATTGGCTGAAATTTGCTTGGGCAGCACTGTGGAGTGAAAGACTTGGAGCATGGTATTATTCAAAAGTTGGTCAGATCCAGGGAAAACTCTGGACATGGATGGCCTGGGCCTGGAGTCAGTGCTGCTGTGGGTGGGAGCCAGATGTGTCAGCGATAGCCAAGCACCTGGATGGGGAGGTCATGCCACATCCTCCACCTGAGCAAAGGGGGCTGAGGCCCAAGGAGAGTCCAGGGCCCACCTTCGGGGCCTCAGGGACTCACGACTGAGTAAACAGAAGGTCTGCCAAGGTAAGCAAATGTGGGACAAGAGGAACACCAACAAAGTCCATGTCCTTCCCCAGTGAACTTTCACTCTCATTGTGCTGATTTAGAATATCAGAAAATCTCACATTAGGGGAAAGAGCATCACCCACAATCCCAATGCCAGGTCACTGGTACTGTTGATCTTTAACAAATATTTTCTAGTCTCTTATGTCTCAAAAATGTGAAGATCTCCTTTTTACCTTATAATAATGCTAATTACTTCTTCAAAAACTATTTCATTCTGCTTTTTTAAATTAAATATTACATAAGTATTTTCCCATCTTATCAAATACTACTAGTAGTAGTAATCATGTAATGTAGGTTGCAAAATGTTCCATCAAATGTGGATGCACCCTCATTTCCTTGATCTTTCACCTATTAATGTGCATATGCTTTGTTCACTATTTTCACTATTACAAACAGCACTCCAAGACACATGCATATTGTTAAAATTTTGTCCTCGTTTCAGATTAAC
Source organism: Crocuta crocuta (assembly GCF_008692635.1). Lineage (NCBI taxonomy): Eukaryota > Metazoa > Chordata > Mammalia > Carnivora > Hyaenidae > Crocuta > Crocuta crocuta. The sequence goes on from NW_027530500.1 coordinate 456,180, forward strand.
TTCAGAACTGTGATGAATGGATAGAAGCTTAACACTTTAAGGCCACATATTATCAGATGGTGGTCTATAGTTTCTGTATTGCTAATTTACAGATATTTCAGCAGTGCATAAAAGGGACATCTCATGTGAGATTCTTTCCCTGAAGGCTTTAATTCACTGATCAGAAACATTCAACAAACATTTTCTGAGCCTTTACTATATGCTAGACTCTCTGTGGAGCTATATTCTTGCCAGAAGCAGCAATTCTGTTCCCTTCAGTCTTCAGCTGAGTCCAGATGGAGCAAATCAGTATAAGCCACCCCAGACATGGTTTGGGGATCTAACAGAGATAAATACAGTCTTCTGCACCCCTAACAATCATACGTAATTCTGAGGTCACAGTCAATGGCTGAAGGACTACCATCAGGCATGTACTGGGACAAAGAGAGGTGAATTATTGTATGGCCAGAATGGCCAGGCTGGAGGCCTTGTGAGCTTCATGATGTGGGCTTCAGGTAACCTACATGGACCATCCTGACTTACGAAGAGACAAAATGAGTGTCAGTAAAGGGAATGTGTTAGATTAGATCATATGAAATTACCAATAATCCACCATTTGTTAATCTCCAAAAATGGCAATTTCATATGGTTCAAACTAATATAATAAAAATATTTATCACATTGAGTTTTGGGGAAATTACACTTACAATGACTACAATACACTAAATTCTTTAAGAAAGTTAACAGAAATGAAAGTCTTGCCATTAAAACTACAAAACGTTGAAAGGAATTAAAGAAAATCTAAAATAATGGAAAGACATCCCACATTCATGGATTAGAATACTTAATATTGTTGAGATGGTAGTATGCTTCAAAGTTAACTATAGACATAATGCCCTTCCTCTCAAACCCTCACCTTGCTTTTATGAAATAATTGAAAAGTTGATCCCAAAATTCATGTGGAAATAGAAGGAACCCAGATTAGCCAAAACAATCTTGAGGAAGAATATAGCTGGATAACTCATGTTTTCTGATTTCAAAACTTACTGCAGAGCTACAATAATTAGGACAGTGTGGTACTGTAATGAGGAAGAACATAGGGATTAATGGAATAAAGTTACAAGTCCAGAAATAAACCATCATATTCACAGTCAGTTGATTTTGCCAAGAATGCCAAGGCCATTAAGTGAGGAAAGAATATTCTCTTCAACAAATGGTGCTGAGACAACTGGATATCCTTACACCATATACAAAAATTAAACAAAACATGGATCATAGACCTAAAGGTAAGAACTAAACTATAAAACTCCTTAGAAAGAAATGTAGGAGTAATTCTTGGTTACCTTAGCTTCGACAATCATTACTTAGATAAAATATCAATAGCACAAACAAAAAAGGAAACATAAATAAGTTGGATTTCCTCAAAATTTAAAATTTTTAAGCTTCGAAGAATAATCCATAGAATGGGAAAAAATATTCTCAAATATAGAATATTCTTATTAGACATAAGAAATTTGTGTGTGGAATATGTAAAGAACTCTTATAACTCAACAATGAAAAGATAAATAATTCAATTTAAAAAGGAAAAAGAATTGATTAGATAGTTCACTAAAGAAAACACACAAATGGCCATGGGGCCTCCAGGTGGCTCAGTAGGTTAAGCATCTGACTCTTGATTTTAGCTTAAGTCCCAGTCTGATTTCACGGTTCATGAGATTGAGCCCCACATCAGGCTCTGCACTAATAGTACCACTCTCTCTCACTCTCTCTGCCCCTCTCCTGCTTGCATACGTGCATACACTCTCTCTCTGTCTTTCTGTCTCTCAAACAAACAAACATGTTTAAAAAAGAAACACAAATAGCCAATAATCACATGAAATGATGTTCAATATTATTATTTATTATGGAAATGCAAATCAAACTACACTGAGATACCGCTTCATACCCACTAGGTAGCTAAAATAAAAGATAACAGAAAGTGTTGGTGAGAATGCAGAAAAATTTAAATTCTTACACAGTGCTGGTGGGAATGTAAAATGATGAAGCAACTTTGGAAAATATTTTGGCAGTTCCTCGAATTGTTAAATGCAGAGTTATCATATGATGCAGCAATTCCATTCCTAGATATATGTATGAGAGAAATAAAGATGTAAGTCCACACAAAACGTGTGTACAAATGTTCATAGCAGCATTATTCATAGTTTCCAAAAAAAAGTGGAAACAACCAAAATGTCTAGCTAGCAATGAATGGATAAACAAAATGGTAAATCCACACAATGGAATATTATCTGGCAATGAGAAGTGAAATGCTGATAACAGCCATCACATGGAGGAATCATGAAAACATGCTAAGTGCAAGAAGTCAGGCATAAGGAGTATGTATTGCACGATTCCTTATGATTCAGTATATATGGCTGCCATGTGCAAAGCACTCTTCTTAGCCTTGAGGGTTAGTGAATGAGCACAACAAACCTGACTGCCATTGTCTCAGGCTTTCCTTCTAATGCATGCTGAGAAACATGATTGTGCACAGAATTAATGATAGTATTACAATTATGATATGTGCTAAAGAAGGAGAGAGAAGTATACTATGATCTGGTCTGAGAGGGCAGAGAAGGCTTCACTGAGGAAGTGACTTAGTTTTGTTCCCTGCTCTTTTAGTGCTTCACAATATATTGTAAATATCCCCCCATGATTAAAAACTCTTTGTACACATAATGTTTATGTCTTAGTAATATGCTGCTCATGGTTGTGTCTCACCATCCTCTGCATCCTCTGGACAATGGACAGTTAGCTTGCTTCCATTTTCCCCCATTCTACATACTGATTCAAGAAATACCTTATGTGATATCTTTCCCCAGATTCCAAATAAGAGTTTAAGGGTAAATTTCTATTAAGTTAATTGCTGAGGCAAAAAACAGGAGCTTTTTAAAACTCTTCCTATGTGCCACCAAAATTTTTTTCAGAAAGACTGTAGTTGTTCACACCCATAGTGTTCTCACACACCCTGAAGTATAAATCAGAAGGCTTCCTTCACTCTGTCCAGTGCTGGACACCCAGCCCTCCTGTAATTCCAGCCTGTAACAGAGGGTTGAAAGGAGAACCTCTTCCCAAGTGTCCTTAACAGGTCCATTTCTGCACTGGACCCAAGGTGAGAAAGCCTGCATCTAATTGCCTACCTAATTGCCTTTCCCTGGCAGTTACCTGTCTCAGTACCAGTGGAGCTCAACACAGATCTCAATACACCCAGCCATCTTCAGCATGATCCTGCCTGTCTGTCTTCTCATGTCTTCTTTGATGCTATTGTTGTTCATTTATTAGCCTTATTATAAGTCATACAGTAATGTTCCTGGTTTTAACACATAAAATTTGATCAAATTCTGCTAGAACAGGGTTGGATCCAGACAGAATCAGCACATGAGTAATTTGCTTTCAAAGCTGACTACCTTCATTTCTCTAGACCTAAAGAATGAGATCAGACAGGCTGGGCTTCAAATCTCACATTTCTGCTCAATAGTTTTGCAACTGTGGGCTCGTCTCTTCTAACCTGAGTTTCTGAAAATGTAGGTAGTCCCAATTTCATCAGAGGAAGAGCCAGTTAAATCAGAAAGCATGTCCTAGTGCATTGCCTAATAGCAAGTTCTTCTTTTAGCATTCTTTTTCCAGGTTCTTGCTGTTCATGGAATGGAGCATCCACACAGCCTCCTGGGGCCAGAGCCTGGGACTTGTACCCAGATTCATACTCATTGTCACACAGCCAGTTGTAAGCTGCTGTGTCCACAAGCACACACTGTTTGATTCTTTGTGGACACACATAATCAATGCAAGTCACAGTCCTTGAGAAGTGTAACATCTCCTGACTCTAACTGGGTGGATGTGAAACCCTGAAGAACAGGTTCAGAAAAAGCCTTCAGAGGAGTCCTCAACAGCTGTGGGGAGAAGAAGGGAGTGGCTTGGCTTTGAAGGGTGGGTTGGTTTGGGGAGCAAGAAGGGGGCAGGAGAACAGTACAAAGCCTCTCTTCTTGTCCCCTTCTGGAGTTTTCTCCTTGGGACTTACCATGATAAAACATCATACCTCTTACTTGTTTATCTTTGTTATTTTCTCTCACTCAATAGACAATATGCCCGCGATGGAAGAAATTTGTGTCTATTTTTCTCTCTGCTGAATTCCCACATTGTGTAGAACATGGTCAAAACTTTTTGATGTTCAGTTAGTATTTTTTCAATGAATGAATGAAGAAGGCAGCTGGAAGGGCAGGAACAATGACATGAATGTATATATTTGGAGAGGAGAGATATGGTCTGGTGAGAGCAGAGGAGGAGCTCGCTGGCCTCAGAGCCTCATGGGGCTGGAAGGCCAGGGACTTGGGTTGAGTTGCTGACCTCAGCTATCCCCTGAGCCCCCTCGACCTGCACACATTCACACAAATCATTGCTCCCATCTCAACGGACTCATTAGTGAACATCATTTCCCTGTGGCATACGTGGGCTGAGCCACCCACACCCTCAAGGGAAATAGTCTATCACAGCAATTGAGAAGAGGCTGTGCCTCTGAGCCCCACATTCCATGCTCTAAGGGATGGAGAATTCTACTGGGAACAGGGAGCCCTGAGGGTGATGCTGCTGACATCTGTCCAGGTGGTAGTGCACTGACACAGGTTGCTGGGTGTGCCATGTGTCTGGCTCAAGTCCTCAGTGCCAGGTTCATTGCTCTGCCTCACTGCCACAGTAGGAGTGGAAATGCTAAGATGGCAATGGGAAATTTGGAGTTGCCAGATTTTCTCTCTTTGGTGCTGCAGTGTTAACATTCTGAAGGCTTTTGAAAAGGGATTCAAAAGACTTCACTGGAGCATTTCTCCTGGTACATGTGCTGGCTCCCCTGCAGCCCGCCTGGGGAAATCTGCAACAGACAGGGGCAACTCTATCTTGGGAACCCCTGCTAAGAGCTCCTTTGGAGAAAAGATGTCTCAGCTTCCAGGACTGAACATGTTTGTAAACTAACTGCCTTAGATGTGGGCGCTCCCCTGCCAGGACCTGCAGGGGGTGGAGGGAAAGTCCCTATATCATCAAACCATGGAATACAAACAGGCTGCAGAAGCCAGGGGCTCTTGAAGGTCTGAGGGCCATGGGAACAGGGATGGAAAATTGTGTAAAACATTCTGGCATCTTCCAGAGGAAGACAGATGCTTCTGTGTTTTAGTAGGTTATCAGATGAGGAGAAACATGAGCATTAGTCATGCCTAAGAGACCCTAGCTGGGGAACCAGGGCATCCTCCTGTCTGGCTCTGTCAACTCTTTGTAAAAATGTCACAGCCATCCTGCCAACCCTGCCACAGCAGACCCAAGGGGCAGACTCCAGGATCCCTGTGCTGTGGTCAACACTGCTCTCTGGAGAAACCCTCACCAGCCCTGGGCCTCTTTCTTCCCTGCCAGATTCTTCCTTAACCCTGTGGGATCTCAGGGGATATGATGCATATACACCCCTCTCCCTCCCCCATGTCCTGACACTTCCATTCTTCCCAGGTCAGCTCAAGTCTCTGCCCTCTTTCTTTTCCTCTGTATTCTCTCTGCACAGCTCCTACATTACACTCTTCACCTGCCTGCATGGCCCCTTCCCCTCCCCTTAGTTCCCTGCACACTTAGGAAGCATACACTTCATCCTCTGCTTGTTTAGGTGTGCTAAGTATTCCATATCTCCCCAACAAAGGCGCCTGATGGTTAACACCTCCAGAGAAGCTCTGCCCTAAGAAGATGGGGTTCAAGGTCACTGGCAATCTGCTTCACATCCAAGCCTCTTGGGAAGCATCCCCTTACCCCTGCTGACTTACAGAAGATCTCTGCCGCCCTTACTCCAGGGGAGAGTGACCTCACCTGGCACAAGGCAGAAAGAATGTCTGCCTCACTGCCCCAGGTAGGGGGTCATAAGTCTGTGGGTTCACCCCACTACCCCTTGGGTTGACCTATGCTTGAGGTGTTGGCTGGTAACGTAAGATAAGATAATTGGAGAGGCAGAAGGGAGCTATGGGTTGGCAGGCTGGGGAAGTCAGGCTCCTACACCTTCCCAGAGGGATTTGACCATGAGTACTGAGGTCCTGGAGACACAGCCTTACGCCTGTCACAAAGCAGTTCTAGCTGGGCTGCAGCACAGTAACCAGGCTGGAGTGGGGAAGCTCAGAGAGATCTGCAAGCTGCTTAGGACTTGTTCATGGGGACACCTAGGAGGGATGCCTTTCTCCCTCCCCAATGCAATGTTGCCCACGCTCTGGAAAAGACAGATGTTGGGCACCCTGCCTGACCCATTACTCCAGAGTGAGCCTCCAGTTGGGACAGATAATTTATACTTACCTTCAAGGATTATTCAGAGTTCGAGTAGTTTGCAGGCTCCCAAGCCACAGAATCCTCCCTGGGCTAGGAGTTTGTCTCTCTCCTTGTCCATCTCCCCATCAGAATGAGCTTTTCCACAGGTCAGGAGCCTTGAATGTCAACTCTGGATGGGCAGGGCATAGGTCATTGAGGACCACAGTACTACATGCTGGTCAATGATGGCCATGAGAAGTTCTGAACAAGAGACTCATGTCATGGAACCTCATTCTATAGATGAAGAGGCAGAGGTGAGCAGGCCTGCCCATCAATCTCTGTCATCACGTGGCATACATTTATTATTATATTATTAAAAAAGAAGCTTACCCTGTGACAGCCATTCAACTTCTAGGTACTTCTCATAGAAGGAAAACATTGGAAAAGCAGCAATTTTCTAAGTGCAAGAACACTTATTGTAAAGTCATTTTTAATAGTGAAAAAAATGAAAACAGTCAAAATATCCAAAAATATAAAAGCAGTCGCATAAAAGACAAGACCAGGCATAAGGACCTACAAACCCTGTTGCAGCAGATTATCTACATGCAGAGGCTCACAGTCAGGTAGAGCAGTCAAGGAGTGTCACTGCAGGCTCCTACAGGAGCCACACCCAGGACTGAAGGAATGATTGAGAAAACATACACAACATTGAACACAAATGGTGGGCATGCAGTGACATTCTATATTTTTCAGAGTGTTTTTTTTTTTGTTTTTTTGTTTTTTGTTTGAGTTTTTATTGGTGTGTTAATTAGAAAATTTATGCACTATTAAAGAACACAACAGCAAGTGAGAGATAGCTGCTAGATTTTTCCCCCAAGGTCCCCGGTTAGTGGGAGAATCAGGACAGGAGCTTTGGACCATGACATTTCTGTCCAGTGTTTGTCCCATGGGTCCTACTGGCTCAGTCAGGGACTCAAAGCTTCTTTCTACACCAGGTTTCAAATATGTCTGTCCCTTGTCCCTCTTGCCAAACCTCTTCTTAGCAGAAAGACAGAGAAGGGATTAATAACACTATTGTCATGAATTCCTGAGTGCCTTGTCATTACTGTATACCTACCTTGGAGATGGTTAATCTTCTATTCATCACATCTGAAAACCAAGTTTAAATTTTCCCAACCTGAAACTCGTTATGCATTTATTTTGTATCACACAAGTTTTGTACATTTCTGGCTGAGATCATTGCTGGGATATTCTTCCTGAATGGGCCTTCTTTCCCATTTTATTCACTAACTGGTTTTTATTAGTGTATAGGAAAGCTTTGGTTAGTGGATTTTGGTAATGCAGATGACCAGTTTTATGTGCTCTCTACTTGATGGCATCCAGCCAGTGCTGGCTCCTAAGCCCAGCTGCACTTCCAAATCTCCTGGAAAGTTGTTAGGAAAAGAGATCCCTGCACCCCACTCTTGGCAAATCCGCTTCAGTAGGTCTAGGGCAGGGCCCCAAATATTTAATGAGGGGGCTATACAATTCTGACAGTTGCAGATGCTTCCCAAGGAGGCATCAGAAGCCACCTTCACAGACTTTACTATCCCGCTACACCTGCCCTTTTGTGGGCAGCCTTCCCCTACCTTGATCCAGACATTGTATTAAAATATATCTCCAGGTGGATCTCTTGATTGATTTTGTTTGACCCTTGGTGATGCTTTTTGATCTCAACATTGGTGTCTTTATTCAGCTCCGGGGATATATTCCACTAATACTCAATTATGACAGTCATAATCACCTACGTGCATCCCGCATAACTCCCACCTGTCTCATCATCATCATCACCTTTTCCCCTTAGTCCTGGAAGAATTTCAGTAATTTGTCTTCTAATTCATTGGTTTGGTTTTGTTCTTGTAACTACTCTAGTATTCATGGTCTACAATACATTTTCTTTCTTTCTTTTTTTTTTTCAAATAGTTTATTGTCAAATTAGTTTCCACATAACACTCAGTGTTCATCCCNAATACATTTTCAAATAAATTGCAGTTGACCTTTGAACAATGCAGGGGTTAGTGATACCAACCGTTGCACAGTAGAAATTTGCATCCAACTTTTTTAAAGTTTATTTACTTATTTTGAGAAAGAGAGACAGAAAGTGAGTGGGGAATGGTAGAGAGAGAAAGGCAGAGAATCCCAAGGAGGCTCCTTGTGTCAGCGCAGAGTCCGACTCGTGGCTCAAACTCACCAACTATGAGATTATGACCTGAGCCAAAATCAAGCCAGACACTTAGCTGACTGAATCACCCAGGCACCCCAGAAATTCACATACAACTTTTGACTCCCCCCAAAACTTAACTACTAATAGCTTACTGCTGACCAGAAGCCTTACCAATAAAATAAACATTTGATTAACATATATCTTGTATATCATATGTATTATATGCTGTATTCTTACAATAATACATAACTTTCCTTGTCTTTTTTTTTGGAAACTCTAACCCATGCAGTTCCTCCTACGAGTTTTTTCAGAGTGTTACAAACCTCTAGATTTTTTTCCAATATTTATTTCAAAAAATCCATGTACAAGTGGACCCATGAAATTCAAACCCATGTTTTTCAAGGGTCAATTATAATTGTATTTTTATCTAACAATAGTCGCAGTGGTCTCTCAAATGGAGATTTCCTACATGTTATTCTGCATTTTGTTTTGTTTTGTGGGAAGGATAAGACTTGGTATCTGAGGAGAATATTCTCTATTAACTCTTAAAGTTGAAACTTGTATTTGAATGATGGAGTCTTTTCCTATTTTCTGTGATTTTGTCCATTTTATTCACTCTTAGAGGTTCTTGGGGACTGTATGTTTACCCAGTAGTACTAAGAATTGATATGGGTTGTTTCAAAAAGTTCTAGGTCCTTTAAAGATCTTTGAGATCAGATAAAAAGAAGGAAAATTTAATGTATGTTGGAGTTTAGAGGAAGACGGAGGGGAAAATTCTAACTCTGGAATTTTCTAGTTGTATGACATTGTATATGTAGCCTGACAGGTTTTTTTTTTTCTTGTTCTCATCTGTATCATGGGATCGACTTTTATGTGAAATAATGCCTGTAAAACACATAACACAGTCCCTGGCTCCAAGTAAACAATCAATAATTAAAGCAGGTTGTCTTGGGTCATTGTTGATGTTGCTATTATTTGCTTCCTGTTTCGGGTAAATTTCTGATTCCCTTGCAACTTGCCCTATATGCAGGTACAGTTCACACCAGAGGAGGGGCCCAAGTTCCATCCTGGCACTTTCTACAGCATCCTGTACTTTCCCAGGTGTATATTTGGGAGGAGGAGGGGCTTAGTGTCAGTGTCAAGTAGATCTAGTGGCAACAAAAAGAGAGGCCAGCCAAGAAACAGGCTCTTAACTGCAGAGAACAAATTGATGGTTACCATAGGGGAGGTGGGTGGTGAAAAGGATAAAATAGATGATAGGGATTAAGGAGTACACTTATGATGAGAGTTGGGTGTTGCATGGAAGTGTTGAATCACTAAATTTTCCACCTGAAACTATATAACACTGTATGTTAACTAACTGGAATTTAAATAAAACCTTTAAAAATATATATTTCTAGTGAATTTCTATTTCTCCACCACAATATTTTTCTTAAATTTAGCAGCTTATACTGATGACAAAAAGCATGCTCTTACAAGCAGATGGTCTCTTTCACCACTCCCTACACACACACACACACACACACACACACACACACACTTTAGCTCTGTTTGGGGCCTGATAATCCACGTGTCTTCTGGCCCCCTGAGATGAGGTGCAGAGGATGCAGCTTCTTTAGGACATGTACTGAAGGAGGTGTGAGGCCAGCCCCTGCCTTTCCATTGTCTCTCTTGCTGCATTTTCATGTGATCAAAAGTGATCTCAACATCTTTCCTCCTCGAGTGGAATTTAATTGCCTAACTGTGATTTTATAAAGTGCAAAATGAAGATTCTGGTCTCTTATCATGCAAAAAAAAAAAAATCCAGTTCCTCACCTATGTGGGAAGCATGGCTCCAACTGATATGTTAATACAAGAGGATGCAGTCCTGAAGGATGGCAGGTGCTTCTAAATATACACTGTGTGTGGCCCAGTTCTGACTGCTGGAGGCTTTGACGTCAAATAAAATGGGACAAGGATTGAAGAGGGAAGCCAGATCACAGATTTTCTCTCCAACAAAAGGGGAGAAGTCAATAAAATTTTACAGCTTCCAAATGAGGGAAAGGGCACATCATTCCATAGCTTGAAAAGGAGAACACAGTTTTTAAAAATTAGTGTTCTAGCTCACTAAGACACTTACTCTTCCCCAAAGCCAGAGACCAAACTGGACAAAGAAGTTTAAAAAAATTCCAAGAGTTCTCCCACTGCCACCAGATTTGGAGAGAAGACAATTATGGGGTAAATGGGCCAACATGGAATATACAAGTCAGCCCTAGACAGGGGAGGGGAAGCTCACCTGTCTTCCTTCTGGCTCAGATAGGCAGGAAGAACCATGAAGTTCCCTTTAACTGAAGGCTTCCAGGTGAATGCCCCAATCCACCATTGGAACAGGCCAAAAGAACAAAAGTATATAAACCACAATTCAGCCCTGGAACTGAGACTCTGAGAAGAAGGCAGTTCATGTTGGAAAAGCCAGAAAGGCTATCAAGGAAATTTTACCCAATGATATTAGAGCAAATGGAGTTAAGGGTGAAACAGACAGACAGAAATGACATGGCAAGTAGGCAAATGTACCTCAGAAGTTATGAAAAGGGAGGAAAGCATATAGCATGCAAAGGATGGATGAAGAAAGTAGTGAAAGAGTGAAATAAAGTCTGAAGGCAGAAAGAATATACCTGTGAGTCCTTCACACTAGAAAAAGACTACATCATGCCGGTCAGAGTGGCTAAAATGAGCAAATCAGAGGACTCTAGATGCTGGTGAGGATGTGGAGAAACGGGCACCCTCCTACACTGTGGTGGGAATGTAAACTGGTGCAGCCCCTCTGGAAAACAGTGTGGAGGTTCCTCAGGAAATTAACAATAGAACTCCCCTATGACCCAGCAATAGCACTGCTAGGAATTTACCCAAGGGATACAGGAGTGCTGATACATAGGGGCACATGTACCCCAATGTTCATAGCAGCACTCTCAACAATAGCCAAGACATGGAAAGAGCCTAAGTGTCCATCAATGGACAAATGGATCAAGAAGATGTGGTTTCTCTATACAATGGAATACTACATGGCAATGAGAAAGAATGAAATCTGGCCATGTGTAGCAACATGGATGGAACTTGACGGTATTATGCTGAGCGAAATAAGTCAGGCAGAGAAGGACAGCTACCATATGTTTGCACGTATAGGAGGATTAGGAGGAACTTAACGGAGGACCGTGAGGGAGAAGAAGGGGAAAAATAGTGGGGGAGAGGGAGGGAGGCAAAACATGAGAGACTCTTGAATACCAAGAACAAACTGAGGGCAGATGGGGATGGAGGGCAAGGGAAGGGGGATGATGGGTGCGGAGGAGGGCTCTTGTGGGGATGAGCACTGGGTACTATGCGGAAACCAACTTGACAATAAACTATTTAAAAAAAAAGAAAAAGACTACATAAAAATATAAATGAGTTAAAAGATGAAATTGAAATGCAGAGAGGATTTAGAAGAGAACTTTTATAAAATTAAATACCAATGCAACATTATTAACAAAGCTAGCAAATTAACAGAAACATCAAGGACCAAGCTAGACAGTCAGGTATGGCCATGGAGGAGGGTGGGTTTGAGGTGACCTGCACATTAAACCAATCAGAGGAAAGATGGCAGAAATGGGGGGCATGCAAAAAAGAGCCAAGACATGGCCAACCGGTGTTCCTGAAGCAGAAAGCCCACACAAGGGACAGGGTATCTTTTTAAAAAATATTACAGAAGAAAGTTTTCATGAGCAAATAAACATGGACTGAAACCAATCTAAAAGGTGTGCCACATTCCAGGAAACATTAATATACAACGAATGCCATTGAAATATTTCCTGGCTGAGTCAACAGACATCAAGAGCAAATGCTCATTTGAAGCATTCAGGTATCTAAAGCGAAGGAGAGAGATTGCCAGGGCTGAGGCAGTTCGCTCGGCTGGCAGAGTCAAAAGATGTGGGATGTAAGACAGTTCCAAGAACAATAAATTGTTACTTGGGATATTATACTCAGCCACGCTGGTTCACAGGGAGAACAGTCCAGGTAAAAATATCAACAGGCTGTAATGAGACAATGAGACAGTGAAAGAAAACCTCATCCTACTAAATAGTATGAACTAAGAGGGATATACTATAGGCCTGGGCAACACCGAAACCAGAGAAGACATGGTGACAATGGCACATTTTCTGTCATGCATATCACACCACAGAAAAGTTGGGGGTGGGGGGGAAGAAACCAACAACAGAGGATGTGGTGTGTAAACTAAAAATTCCAAGGGAAAGAAAATGTCATTTACACCAGACATGTGTCCCTTTGCTTGTCAAGGCCACAGACAATCCTGGGCAGGAATTTCAGAATCTAGTTTCTCCATGACCTTGGTAGGAGACAAGGGAGAGGAGGCTGTTAGTGATAAAATCCAATCAAGCAAACAGATAAAGCAAAGGAAAAGCCTGGCCAGGGAGTGAGAGGTGTTATGAAAAGGACTCACGAGTATCAAATCCACTTAATATAGAAGATTAAACAACTGTGGGAATGGTGCTATATAATAGAAGGCAAATGCCATTCACCTTGCAAACATCACCAACACAAATCCAGAGAAATGAAGGCAGGAAGGATAAGAATGCTGATTTCTCTATCATTTTTCATAGAGAATAATAATAACAGTTTCTGAAATTGAAGCATGGAGTTAAAACACAAAGGCACAGGGGCGCCTCGGTGGCTTAGTCGGTTAAGCGTCCAACTTTCGCTTAGGTCATTATCTCGCGGTTCGTGGGTTCGAGCCCCGCGTCGGGCTCTGTGCTGACTGCCAGCTCAGAGCCTGGAGCCTGTTTCAGTCTGTGACTCCCTCTCTCTCTGACCCTCCCCTGCTCACGCTGTCTCTCTCTCTCTCCTAGAAATAAATAAAAAAACATTAAAAAATTTAAAAAAAAAACACAAAGGCACCAACCTCTTAATGTTTTTCACATTCTTGATCTTAAAGGGCTCTTTCACAAAATAATACCTCATCATTTATTTGAAGATCTGTTTCTTTCATTTAAATATTACTCATTTTCTTCTCTTAACTTGAAATAAAATTTACTAAAATAGTTTTATATTAAAAATAGTAGATGTCACCAATCCCATTTTTATTGAAAGATATTTCTTTGTTTTTCTATATGTGTCCCTCTTAGAGTCCAAATGGGTAGAGAGATGTCTGAGGTGAGGACCACGCAACACTGAAATTGTTACTGAGCAGTTGAATCTGTGGTAGTTTCAAATTTTTCTTTTTTTGATTAGTTCCATTCTTTAAAATGAATAGGCTTCATCTTTACTAAATCCATACAATTTGAGAAAATAAATAAAAATAAATAAAATGCTTAAAAATGAAGACAAATGCAATTTTCTATCATATATATTTTTTGGTTTTTCATATTTTCCAGAAAGATTTTAAGAGGGTCCTGTGGATAAAGGAAGAGATTATTTTTCCCATGTCTGAAGGAGTCAGTTGTGGAGTGGCTAAGTGGCTCAGCCACATGTCCACAGCCCAGGGCTGGCTGTAGGTGACTTAGAGCCACCTGGCTGGGGTAACTGTGGAGGCTCTGCTCCACGTATCCCCTAGCCTGCAGGTGCCCCATTCAGGCAGAGACAGCAGCACCAGCTTACAAAAAGCTCAGTCACACAAGTGCTTCGTCACACCTCTGCTTACAACAAATCTAATACCATCCAGGACAACAAGGTCAAGTGGTAGAGAAATAGAGTTTGCCTGTTTAGCTGGAGGAAACTGCAAAGGTCACATAGTAACATTCATAGGGAGCAGTGAGGAGTTAGTTTCAGTATAATATGGCCAGGCTGCTTCTGTTGAGTTTTCCCTTTGAAATCGACAAGCCAGCTGGTGTTAGAACTTCTTGTAGTTCTAACTAGAAGAAGTTAGGATGCTTCTTCCAGTAGGATCCTTTCATACTGAGAGGGAATCCTAAAGCCTTCCTCATCCATTTAACCAGGAGCGGGAAGTACAGAGATTTTTATTTCAGAAAGGTTAGCTAGAAGCTACTAGTTTCATGGGTTCAGGAAAACAATTAGAGATGATACATTTCCAGAAGCAGTGACCCCAGGCTCAGGCAAAGAACAAGCCAAAGATTCCAGGGAAAAGAAAGAAAGCTCTAAATAAAGAAAGCCAGGGCAAACCCTAATGCAGATAATGGGACATGGTCCCCTCAATGGCTGGTTGTGAAGGTGTGTGCATCAGAGAGCTTAGGGTGAAGCAGGAATAGGACTGCAGCTGGGATTGCCATTTCAAGGTGACAATATGGATATTTCAGTCCCTGAATAACTTGACGGCTGCTCTGAACCCATGTGTCAGCAAACTAGTAGCAAACTGGGTGCAAAAGTGAATTCTACTAAATTGTGCAACTTTAGATAATAAAGGTCACTCCTTGTCTGAAGTGTCCTTACGTTTCTGACTGTCACACTTCACGTCCTAGAAGACAGAATTTCAGGCATGGGACAATATGTCAGTCCTTTCCCGAATACACACACACACACACACACACACACACACACACACACACACACATACGAGTTTTACAGTGAGTTTTATTCCCAGTTTTATTACTTCTCTGCCACAAATCACCTAACATTTTTGAACTTCAGTGTCATCATCTGCAAAATGGGCACAATGCAGTAACACAACAATCACTTCACAGGGTCATTCCAAAATTCAAATAAGATGCTGTTTCTAAACTGTCTAGCAAATGGTTAGCCCCCAACTAATGGCAGCTACTATGATTATTAATAAGTAGACCCAGGTTAAGAGGCATGCCAGGGCAAAGATGGGAAGGGCAATATGTGTTGTCAACCAAGAAAGATTTCACTGAAAATGTAAGCAAAGGCATTTATTTGGGCAATTAGAATTGCAGTTCACGACACACAGATTTCATGCAGAAACCCAAACTGTGTTCCAAAGACAAAGAGGGTGCAGAGTAAAGGGGAAAGGTCAGCAGTGCAGTTCTCACTTAGGGCCTCTGTGCAAAACAGGGATTGAAACTAGGTCAATGGGCTGGGATTGGTTGGATTAATATGCAAATGAGAGGTTGCCTCCTTCCTAGTGAAGCATGCTGATGACTCAGGGGTCATGGTGATGAAGAAGTTGCGTCCAGGCTGAGGGCAGCTAGCAAAAGTTTTTTTTAAAAGTCCATGGTTTCTCCTATGAGGACATGCATAAATTCCCCTCCCTTATGACTTCCTGACTCCTGTTTTAAAAAGAGGCTCCCTTAGCTAGGCTTCCTTGCTCCATTTTAAAATCTCCTTTTACAATGCTAATACAGCCTCATTTGGGTTTCACTATTTGCTTGGAAACTATGTTTTCTCAATGTCTCCATGTGCTTGTTCTCAGGAAAGCTAATGAGAGTTGTCTCTGCCTTCTTCAACCTCTGCTACATTCTGATGCATTTAAAGGACAATTAAGCCGTGACAACTCATTGATGAATAACTATGCTCTCTGCTAATCTTGTCACGTTGGGCACTGGCTGGAGATACAATTAATACAACACGGTTGAACAGCTTCCACATTAATAACTTGTCCCAGCAAAGGTGACAGGGCTGCATCTTCATTTCCCACCTTGCTGGGACTTTCCCAAGGAAAGTGCGAGCCCCAGTGTCCTCATGAATCAACTTTGTGACTCGAGAGCTCAGACTCACACTGGGACTAAGTCCTCATGCCACACAGTCTCCACACCTGGGCCACTAACTCTTGGGTAGAAGTGATTTACAGGAGGCTTTCTGATATAATGTGTTAAAACTCAAAGTCAATGAACTGAAGAGTGCAGCTTAATAATATGTGGCACTCTGAGATTCACCCTCAACCTCAAAAAGAACTTGTCTTCTGCAACAATAATGGGCTCCAATGGTTGGTGCTTTACCTGGGTTAGCTCAGACCAACCTTGTAACAGGCTGGGCACGGATGTCTTCCCACAGAGGGCTCATCCTTGCCAGCTAAGCAGGGTACAACTCCCAGACACTTTTCTGTGCACACACACACACACACACACAATACACCTATTTGTTTGAAGATTTATAGTTTTAAATGTCATTGTAAAATTTCAGAACAACACCTATATTATGCACTTTTCTCAGAAATATTGTCAGTTCCCATGGGTCTACATCATTCTGTTTAATATCTCCATCACACCCTAGAGTAGATGCTATATTGCCTCAAATTTTCCCTTTAGAAAAAATTCTGGAATAAGTATCCTTGTGCATATATCTTTATGTGTCTATAAAAGGTTTCTTTTTAAGGCTAAAGCCCTAGAAATGAAAGTTCTTCATCAAAGGGTATATGCATTCACATTTGAACATATTGACAACTTCATTTCCCAGAAGTGTCAGCAACTTGCAGGTAACAATGTCTGTTTCTCCTCATTCTTGCCAACGGTGGATATTATTAGTCTTTTTAACTTTTGTAAAACAGAGCAACGACACAAAATATAGTGTTATGGTTTAAATGTGCATTCCCCTTGGGGTTGGGCATCTTTTCATATGTTCTTCTTAAATAGTGAATTTCCTGTTAATACCCTTTGCCCATTTTTCTTTTCAATTATTTGCATATTCCTTATTGATTCTTAGAAGTTCTTTATATACTTGTAAATAGTAATCTCTAACCTGCTAAATATTGTTTCCGTAAGTTTGTCATTTATCAATTTATTAATGGCTCTTTTTTCTTTTCTAGAAGTTATAATTAGTTTCTGGTCAAATTCTCTGTAAATGTTTTACAGAAAGTATTTAGGTGTTGCTCCCCAAAATGTTTTATATATTTTATTTATATATTATATATATATTTATATATTTTTTAAATTTCTCCCCTAATATGTGTATTTTAAAAAATAGTTCTTTAGAGGCACCTGGGTGGCTCAGTTGTTTGAGCATCTGACTTCAGCTCAGGTCATGATCTCCTGGTTCGTGGGTTTGAGACCTGTGTCAGGCTCTGTGCTGACAGCTAGCTCAGAGCCTGAAGCCTGCTTCAGATTCTGTGTCTTCCTCTCTCTCTGACCCTTCACTGCTCACGCTGTCTCTCTCTCAGAAATAAATAAAGCATTACAAAATTAAAAAAAAAATAGTTCTTTAGGGGTTCCTGGGTGGCTCAGTTGGTTAAGTGCTCAACTCTTGATTTTAGCTCAGGTTCTTGGTGCATGAGTATGAGTCCTGCTTCGGGCACTGCACTGACAATGCTGAGTCTCCAAGGATCTCTCTCTCCCTCTCTCTCTGCCTCTCCCCTAGTATCTCTCTCTCTCTCTCTTTCTCAAAATAAATAAACAGATTATAAAAAATAGCTCTTTAATACAATTGATTTGTTTACTGCATGGCATGAGTTGAATGTTTCCAAATACGTAGTCAATTGCTTCTACCGTGCTTATTAGCACTGATTTGAAGTGCTACTTTAATCATAAATACAGTTACAGATTACCACAAATCTTTGAATCTATAGTAAAATTTACCATTCTGTTCAATTAATCTGTTGGATGAACTTTGTGCATGCATCATAATGTTGCAATAATTTATTAGTTTAACTTAGACCATCTATAATTTATTAATCTTCTATGTCAGATGGACTATTAGTTATTCTTGTGCATTTTCTATTCCATTTGAATTTCCATGGAAAATATGGAAAGTGAAATGAAAATTTTTATTATGTTTTGCAAGTTAGTGGGAAAGGAGATAACATATATAAATATTGAAATTTTCATTTAGTTACATAGTGTCTATTTATTTAGATCTCCTTCCATGACATAAATTAATGTTTTATAATTTTGTACTTATTATATGTCTTCCATAGTTCTTGTAAGTTTTATACCTAACTATTTTGCTTTGTGCTGTGGAATGCGTGAATATTTTTTCATTTTAATTTTCTAATTGGCTACTGCTTATATCTAGGAAAGCACCACATTCTTGTGCACTCATTCGTATTTAGCTGTTTTATAGAATTCTTTTTGTTTATCCTTTCTTGGATATCTTTAGATATGTGCAAATGTTTCCGCTTTCCAACACTATAATTTTAAATTTGTTCTTTAGCCATGTCCAAGATAATGATGGTCCCATTCCTGTCCTTAATGCAGTACCAAGCAAGGTAATGCTTGCTGTATGTTTCTGATAAGTGTCCTTTATTAAAGAATT
This sequence comes from Crocuta crocuta, assembly GCF_008692635.1. Lineage (NCBI taxonomy): Eukaryota > Metazoa > Chordata > Mammalia > Carnivora > Hyaenidae > Crocuta > Crocuta crocuta. The sequence continues at coordinate 474,790 of NW_027530500.1, forward strand.
TTGTTCCTATACCAAGCCTATTGAATGACTTTTGAAAATCAGAAATGAGAACTGAATTTTATCAAATATTAAGCCAAAAATAAAGATGATCAAATGACTTGTTTCTCTGTTAATGGTTTATGTGGTGAATTACCTAAAACTTATTCTTGACATAAGACAATCCATTAATAATGAGGATACTAATACCTAACTTTATCACTTATTATGGGTCAGGTACTATCATAAATAGTGTACTATAAATACCAGGTTTCATCTTATGTATTTTCCAACTATGATACGTTATATTTTTAATGAGATGCTGAATATAGTTTGTTTATACAGAAATGTGGAGTGTTGCCTCTATGTTCTGAAGTGATTGGGTTTGGGTTTGGCTCTGGTTTTTCACCATCCTCATCTGGGAAATTTTTCAGCCTTACGGAATAGAGAAACTTCTTAATATTTTCTATTCTCTATGCCCTAGGACTTTTTGTTAATATACGCTTTGTCTTTTTATTCAATGTTTGGTATTTTAAATCATCTGTAATCCTGTCCAGACATGTTGAATTTTTTAGAGGTACATTTTTTTTTTTTACTGCTTTAAAATTTTCTCTTATTGGTTTTCTATTGTTTCTAAGTTCATTTTTGTTTGTTATCTACTGCTAAGAAACCATTTATTTTATCCATATTTTCTTTTTATTTCAGCTATATTGAGATATAGTTGATAAATGAAAATTACATGTGTTTAAGGTATAAAACATGTACAATATGATGATAAATTGACATGACTGATAAATTATAAAAGAATCACAAATATCAGGTTTATTAACATTCATCATCTGACATAAACTTTTGTGTTTGTATGTGAAAACTCTTAAGATCTATTGTCAGCACAGCAACATGCAGAAGAATGAAACTAGATCATTTTCTCACACCATGCACAAAAATAAACTCCAAATGGATAAAGGACCTGAATGTGAGACAGGAAACTATCAACACCNGCTATGCACTAGATCCCCAGAATTTATTCATCCTTTAACTGAAAGTTTGTGCCCTATATCTAACATTCCCCATTTCTCCAAGCTCCAGCCCTTAGATGCCACTGTTTTACTCTCTGGTCTGTGAGTTCAACTATTTAGATTCCACATATAAGTGAGATCATGCAATATTTATCTTTCTGTATCTGGTTATTTCACTTAGAATAATGGCCTCTAGCTCCATCAATGATGCCAATGATAGGATTTCCTTCCTTTTTAAGATTGAATAATATCCTGCTATATATAAATGGTATCACTTTATACCATCGACCAGCAGACACTTAGGTTGCCTTCATGTCTTGGCTGCAAAGAACATGGGAGTGCTGAGATCCCTTGGAGATATCAGTCTCATCATTACCTTTGCATATATACACAGAAGTGCTTGGATCATTGTACTTCTATTTTTAATTTGTTGAAAAATCTCCATACTGTTTTCCATAGTGGCTGCACCAATTTACATTTCCACCAAGAGTACACAAGTTTCTTCTTACTCCACATCTTCATCAGCAGTTGTTATCTTGTGCCTTTTTGGTGTACAATATAGTGATTCAACAATTCTATACATTACTCAGCACTCATCATGATAAGGGTACTCTTAATCTCCCTCCCCCATTTCCCCCATCCCCTCACCTCTCTCCCTCCCTTCTGGTAACCATCAGTTTGTTGTATGTAGTTAAGAGTCTGTTTCTTGGTTTGTCTCTTTTTTCTCCTTGGCTCACTTGGTTTGTTTTTTTATAAATTCCACATATTAATGAAACCATGTGGTATTTGTTTTTCTCTGACTGACTTATTTCTCTTACCATAATACTCTCTAGCTCCACTCATGTTGCTGCGAGTGGCAAACACCCAGTAGTGTCATTAATGGATCATAGGGTAGTTCTCTTTTTAACTTTCTTAGGAACCTCCATATTGTTTTCCAGAGTGGCGTATCAGCTTGTGTTCCAACCAACAATGCATGAGCATTCCTCTTTCTCCCCATCCTCACCAACACTTTTGTTCTTTTGTTTCTTGTGTTGTTGATTTTAGACTTTCTGACAGGTGATATTTCACTGTGGTTTTGCTTTGCCTTTCCCTGATGATGAGTGCTGTTGAACATCTTTTCATGTACCTGTTGGTCATTTGTAGGTCTTTCTTGAGGAAATGTCTGATCAGATCCTTTGTCCATTTCAAGTTATTTGGGATTTTTTCATTTTGAAGGTTTTTTGTTTTTTGTTATTTTTATTTGTTTTTGTTTTTGCTCTTAAGTTGTATGTGTTCCTTATGTATTTTGGACATTAGCCCTTTATCAGATATGTTTTGCAAATATTTTCCCCCATTCTGTAGACTGCTTTTTCATTTGGTTGATTACTTCTCTGCTGTACAGAAGCTTTTTAGTTTGATGTGGCCCCACTTTTCTATTTTTGCTTTTGCAGTTTTTGTTTTGGTGTGAATTAAAAAAAATCATTGCCAAGACTAATCTCAAGGAGTTTTTCCCCTGTTTTCTTTGAAAAGTCAGTTTCAGATCTTACATTTAAGTATTTAATTCATATCTAGGTTAATTTTTCTGTGTGGTATAAAATAGGGTCCAGTTTCATTCTTTTGCATGTGGATATCCAGTTTCCCCAATGTCACTAATTGAAGAGACTACCTTTTCCCTGTTATGTGTTCTTGGCTCCTTGTTACAGATTAATTGACTATACATATATGGATTTATTTTTGGGCTCTCCATTCTGTTCCGTTGGCCTATGTATCTATATCTATGTATAAAGATTTACATGCCTCAAATATTAAGCTGACCTATCTCAGTATTTCTTATTTTCTAATCAATAATACAGGTAAGGCTGTATATTTCTTCTGAACTCTTCTTCAGTTATCTAGAAATTTTTTGTGTGAGATACACTCTAATTTGCTTTGTAAATTTAGATTTGATGTCTTCCTTAAAACAAGACTAGATATATTTTACATTTTCCATGGTTAATTTCTAATTTATTAAGTTGTAGTAAAACAAGATGGTCTGTATGAGTTTTGATTTTTGGTAACTGAGACTTTTAGTATCCGTTTTACAACATGTGCAATTTTGTGAATGGCTTATGGATTTAGAAAAGAATGTATTTTTATGGGGTACAAATGTATATTTGTTCACACTCTATTTACACAAACAGAAACTTGACAATATTATTTTATTTTTTAAATCCCCAACTTCCTTCATTATTTTTTCTGTTTACTTCTGTATGAAATATATTGTCATGCCTTATAATTATAGATTTATAATTTGTGTTTCTATCTGGTTGCTGTGTCTTGAAGTATGCTTTTAATGCATAAATTGCTGACTCTCGTTTCTTCTAGTAGAATTATAACTTTCACTCTGTGGTAGGACATGATGGAACAGTTTTTTGGTTGCCTCTGAGTTGCTGTCTGTTAGGACTTGTGGAAGCTACAGCTTAGCTCACTGATCCAACCCTTACTACTGTCCTGCCCAGAGAGAGTAGAGAGACCTATTCACACTTAGGAACTTCAATCATTTTTTGTCTGACATTAATATTGTTACACCACATTAATTTCTGTTAACATTTCCCTGCTACACTTTTTCTAATTTATTATTTCCAACTTTTGTTGTGTTCTTTTGTTTTAGGTATGTTTCTAGTAAACTTCAGTCTGATAGTCTTTATCATTTCATAGGAAATTTACCTTATTCACATTAATAATGATAATCCATTTCTTTAGATATAGTCTTGTCATTTTATGTTTTCTATTCAACATGACTTGCTGTTGTAGTTTTTCCATTTTTCTTTATTGCATTTGTTGAATTGATTCCATTTTCTTTATCAATTTTTTCTTCTTATAAATCAGAATTTATTCTCCATTTTCTCATGGTCACACAAATTTTTGACAACATACATATTGGTCTATTTTCTAAAGAAAACCAACTTCTTTAATTCTATATATGGAATTAATTTTACAGTCAACTATTATTTTATACTAAACTTTATTTTAATAGTTTCTTTGTTTACTACTCTTTCTTAATTGCCATTTATTCTTCTAGGATACTAAAAGAAACTACTGTTGTTTTCTTTTATTCTCTTCACGACCTTTCTGACACTAAAGGTGTGGATTTTCCACCAAGTAAATTTTCCAGTAAATTCTCAGCAGAAGAATTTACTGGTGTCCCAGACTAGATATCCCACAATTTAATCCAATTCTGATACTGAGCACCTAGGTAGAACAGATCTCTCAGGTTAAGGGCTCAGTCCCACAGGCTGTCACTTCCTCCAAAAGTCAACCACAAATCCAGGTTATTACCTATGCTTCTGACCAGCTATAAATAAAGGATTCCCATGCCCCCCTCCCCCCACCAGTTTCCATAATTTCCTAAAATGTTTCACAGAACCCAGGGAACCAGTGTATTGACTATTATCAGTTTATCATAAAAGGATACAATCAAATGGAAGAGATGTATATGACAAGGTTTGGGGGAGGAAGTTCTGGACACACCACTATCCCAACACATAGATATGTTCACCAACCCAAAAGCTCTTCAAACGCCTTTGGTTTGAATTTTTGTGCATGCTTCATTATGTAGGCAAGATTGATTAAATCACTGGCCATTAGTGATTAACTCATCTTCCCATCTCTCTCTACTCTCTAAGGTAGGAGCAAGGAGTGGGACTTTCCAATCACTTGCTTAGTTCCCCTAGCAAGCAGCCCCACCTTGAGGTCTTTCCAAAAATCACCTCATGGGGCACCTGAGTGGCAGTTAGTGAGTTCAAGCCTACATGGGGGTCGCTGCTGTCAGCCTGTCAGTGCAAAGCCTGCTTTGCTTTTGATCCTCTGTTCCCCTCTCTCTTCCCTTCCCCCACTTGCATTCCCCCCCCACCAAAATAAACAAATATTAAGAAGATAGAAAAAAGAAAAACAAACAAAAAAAGAAACAAAGTTACATCATTAACATAAATTCAGGTGTGGTTGATAGGAACTTGTTATAAAAAACAAAAAGTGCTCCTTCACCTTTATCACCCTAGAGCCTGATTTGCTATGGTCATTTTCTCCCTCTAACCCAAGAAATGTTTGACTGGCATACTCTGAAGAGGGTCTACTCACTAAGAACATAGCTCCAAAAAGAGCAGAAGCAGATAATGCTGTTTTATACCCAAATTCCAAATTGCCACCCCAGTCAATTCACAACACAGAAGTTTTGGCCCTAAGAAGTCCACATGGGTTCCCTTCCTGTACCCTTCCTACACAGCTACTGTGCAGGAGGAAAAGGTTTGTCATGTCTGTCTGCATATTCACATCCATCAGATGCTTGCACTCTGGCTTTGCAGATGACTTCTTGTCAGTTTGAGTTGTTTGAGTAAGAGGGATGCCCACATCACAAGTTAAATTTCTAGATAATCTCACCTGGTCATAGATCTTGATAAAGGGACCCCTATTGAGGTGACCTCTTCTACAATTACCCCACCCCATTACTGTTTACCCTTTAAGATCAGACCCATCAGAGGTGTCATGAGGCAGCTTTCCTTCTGGTTGGCTATGTGGAAAAAATTTGAATGCTATTTAGATATTAAGCTTTTTCTTAGGCTGATGGCTAACTTGTCCATCTTACTGATGAAGCCACTCTCCTAACTCCAAATGCCCCTGTCCTTCTATGCCATGACCAGATATTTCCTCTTCTCAGAGGGCCTTGATCTTTCCTGTGAAGCCACACAGATTTTCCCCAGATTTCTATGAGCCAACCAATGTGATGCTCATTTATGAAGTCTTCTGGAAATGACCCAGCACATAGTCATTTGTCTGAGTTCCTGAAATAGTCACATAATTTTAAAAAATGCATACCTCATGTCTAAATCTCTGCTGCTAAAGAGTAAGCTCCCTGAAAGCAAGGGCACTAGGATGCTGTCAATTATCTTTTTTCTGCATAGTCAGCATCAAGCATGACTCCTGGTGAAGAATAGGCTTCAGTATGTTTTGCATAGGGATACAGATACCCTATGCAGAAACAAAGTTAAGAGCTGGACGGGTGTAGAAATGTGGGGTGATCATCAAGGTCTCTATGTCAAAATCAAGAGTCCATAGCTAAAGTCAGATCCAGGAGATACACAAGCCTAGATACAAGAGAGTTTGGCAGACAAAGGGCAGAATAGTCTGGAAAACCCTTTTTTCATGCCTCCATGTAATCTCTCTACTGTGCTTAGGGACCTCACACAGAGGGGCCCTGAACCACTTTGCTGGCCTTTGCTGCTCCCACCAACTGAAGTTCCCATTCCTATTTGGTTCACTCCTATGAACAGGGGCAAACGTTGTTAACATGTTCCACTACCATTGTCCCCAGAGGTACCACATCCATATTAGCTTAACTGGTGCAAGTAACTGGTACATCTCCTCAATTCTTGCAGCTTCATTCCCAAAGCCATTCAGATTATCAAAGGGCCAACACCACAGCACCTTGCACATATTACCAATAAGTGCTGATTACATTGCTTGTTGACCTCCAGTTTGTAAGAAAGAAGAAGGCACTGAATTACTATGTATTTTCTTTTTCTTTGCATCCTAAGAGCATGGCATGATGATGTCAAGCCCAACACTTGGGAAAGCACTTCACTCATTTTATTAGCATTAAGTTATCTGTTTGATGGAGAGATGGAGTCTGGTACAATAGTCATTCTCAAAATAAATGTTGAAATTGCTAGCTCATTTTTATGTACAGGAAAGTCTTCAATAATCCCTTCACCTGGGCCCAGCAACATCTGTCAGGCCTCACTGACTTGCGTCTATCAGACCTTCTTGTCCAAACTGAAGATGAGTCCAGGGGAGAACATCCACTCAGAGACAGCAAGGGGAAGAGCATCCAGAGACAGAGATGGCAAGGGAGTGGTCAGAGGAGCCAAGGAAACTGGAAAGCATGTGAGTCCTGGTGTAAAGACAAGAAAAGAATTACCCAAGGGAAGGTGACCATCAGCCATTGCAGGAGAACAATGGGTTTAATAATGGGGGACTCACTGACATCCTCTAAAAAACAGTTTTGGTAGAAGTTGGGGACAGGCTTCTGCTTGCAAAGGAATGAACTGTGGCCGGCTGGTGAAAAAGCAGAGTAAGAAGATAACATTTTCAAGAGCTGAAACAAAGATAAGAGAGAATTATGGCACCATGTTGAAGAAGAAACAGGATGTGTAATAAAATGAAATGGAAACTGTACCCTCAACCCCACTGACAGACATTGACCTTAAATCCTGTTGTATTCTGATATGACTTCTACATGTAGTATTGGAGGATATGGGATTCCCAAAAAGAAATTTAGAGGAAAGAAGATCCAAACTGTGGTATTCAAGCATTATTTTATTAGAGAGATAAACAGATTGCTTAAGTAATGGCCAACCAGTTGAATCCAGTGCACAGAGGTGTTTAGCTGACACAGTGATTTTTAATACATGAATACCTTTCAGGTAAGATAAGAGCACTCTTCCTGGAAACAGGCCTTACTATTATCCATTGTATTAGAGCATCTGCCTAGTTTATATATGTATGTTATTTGCTTGGCCAACCTTGAAGGCATTGAGCTTCTGGACCCCACCTTACAGGATCCAGGGAATGAAAATGTAAGTATTGATTAGGTACCTTAAAGTATTCAATGCCTGAGGGCTTCCCCCTTAAGGAAGAAATATAAATGTAAAAGAGATATTTACTCTCTTAAAACTAACAAAATACAAAGAACCAGGAAGAAAGAGGAGTCAGAGTCTTCTCTCTGGTCCTGGTCTGGAGAGTCAGCCATCCTTGGGACATGAGTAAAGTGTGGGAAGCTCCAAAGAAGGGGTACCAAGTTTGCCTGGAGGGTAGAGATTACTTCCAGTATCACAGTAAGTATGTCAAAGTGAAGAAAGGGAGCATCACTGGGGTTTCTATGGTGCTAGCAACTTACATGCTTTTAAAATACTGTTTTTCTTGCAAGGAACTCAAACATGAGCAGTTTTGCAAGTACCACAGAAGGGGGCCAGTTGTGGAGGGCACATTCTGTATTTCTTACTATGGCCTTCTTTGCCCAGTACCAACCCTTTCATACCCAATTGATCATTAACACCCAATAAAAGATAAGTGGTAAAAAAAAAATCTTTAAGACCTTTCTCACTGACTGATGTTTGGAAAGTTTATGCAGCCATCAAAATGGATCATTTTCTAGCAGATAAAACTTCTGAGAGCATTTCCATTCTTGGGCCCCAGTGAATAGACAGCACTGTGGTTAGCCAGGTCTCAGCCACTAAAAGACATCTGGTCTACCACTCTGCATACTTAAGCCCAGAGTTACATAAGTTAGGGATTTCTGAGGCGTCTCAGGGAGAGTTAGAAATGTCTAAGCTTGAAGTCACTGAAGCAAAGAGCCTGAAGCAGAGGAGGAGAATCTACCTTAATTAGTGTGACATGGAGTGGTGGGTTCTGTTACAGTCCAGCTCAGATTTTTGAAGGGACTTTCTCTTCATATCACGGTTACTCTGAAAAGGTGTCCAAGTCTTCCCTCCATTCTGGCCAAGGGGCCTGTGGGTTTCATGGCTTGACAGAGAGTGTTAACATGGTATGATCCAATAAATGGGAGCTGGGGCAAATGAAGGGTGGGCAGCATCTCCAGATGTGGAAGAGAGTGACTCCAGTTTGGACGTATGACAGGCAATAAGCTAACCACTTCCAGTGACACTACAAGAGACAATTCTGACTCTGATGTGCATTGGTGTGCACCCTAGTCTCTTTCTAGAGGCAGATGTCAATATGCACAAAGTGTATGTGTGTGCGCGCACACACACACACACACCACACCAAGGAAATTCATCCAAAGTAAATGTTTAGAAATCACAATAAGCTAAGGAACAGATTCCTGGAAATAGACTCTGAGGTCAGTGGAGGAATGTATGGCATGTTCTGTGGTGGGCAGACTGACACTCAGAGATGTTGTGTGATTCCCACAATTACTGCTCCACAGGACTCAGTATCTTTAAGTTCTGTGTTCATGGATCATAAAATGTAGGATGTCCCAAATGAAATAGAAGGGTCCAGCTAGAAGTTAGGGGAAGGACACTAATGTCTATTGAACAACTGTTTGTGGGGCCCAGAGTCAGGCATTTATCTTCATCCCCATTATCTTATAAAATAAGATATTTTCCTCATTCATTTAGCAGACAAGGAAACTGAGGCTCCAAGCACTGAAGATTATCATGTCTACACCAGTTCTGAAAGGAGGAGAAGTGGGAACAGTAGAGGGCCTGGATGCTCTGTGGGTCCATATGGGAGTGCCCTGGCCTCAAGGACAGCATGAGCACAGACAGGCATTCTTCCAACTCTTTTTGCTCATATTCCTTTAGAGTAAAAGTGACACAAAGTGGGTTGTGTGGTTTGGGAAGACTCCAGTCACAAATCAAGTTCTGAGTTAATGGAAAACTTATTAGAGAAATCTTGACTTTCAATAATGAAATTAAAAGTTTATGAAAGTAGTGCAATTGATTGTCCTCAGAATGAATCATAATTTACATTTAATTACAAAGGCAGTGCTCAGATTGGGAGCTGTGCCAATTAAGCTACTTGTTTCTCCTCTGCTATATTTCAGGGCTTTGCAGCCCTAAGGAATTGTTTTTTTTAAATGTCCATCTTTATGGTGGATTTAAAGCACCCAGTGTCTGTATGAGTCAACTATTAAATGCCTACTGAATGAAGAGCCCAAGAGAAGCACAAGCAACATTTGACTCCTTCCTTCCCAGAAATCTACTATATTTCTGCAGGGAAAGCACAGGCACAAACAATTGTTATATATTCCTATGTGCCTGGCATAAATAAATAAGTAGTCAGGAAGGGATATATCAGCATAGGCTGGCATTTTCAGGGAAGATTTGGGATTTGAGTTTAATAAAGTGCTCTGCTTAAAATATAAATCCAGGGACTGGGTGGCTCACTCTGTTAAGGTTAAACTCTTGATGTCAGCTCAGAGCATGATCTCATAGTTCATGGGTTCTTGAGATGGAGCCCGCATTGGGCTCTGAGCTGACAGCATGGAGCCTGATTGGGATTCTCTCTCTCCCAATCTCCCTTTCTCTCTCTCTACCCCTCCCCCATTCATACTCTCTCTTTTTCTCTCAAAATAAATAAATAAACTTTAAAAACAAATAAAATATAAATCTAAGTATGATACTGCCTCCAGTTAAAAGCCCTCCAGTAACTCTATATTCCTCACAAGCTTAGGCATAACCTCTTAGCATGGGGTGAAGGCTGTCTGTGTGCAGTGTAGTCTGTCCAGCACCATATTTAATGTCTCTTCACATGTCAGACATCATATCCCAGCAATACCAACACAGTGATGCTGCTTATCCAAATCTATCTTTCTACTGTTCTCTTTGTATGCCCCCATCCTTTCTCCATACCTAAACCTGAATAATCTGCTGCCATCCTTTACACATTGGGAAAGAGCATCAATACATAAGCATATCCATGTTGTCCCTGTTCAGTGCTGCATTGTTAGCCTCACCTACGCCACTCTTGACTCCTCAGAAACACCTTATGATTGGATGTGGTTGAGACAAGTATCCTTAACACTCCCCTCTGATCTAGGCTCTCCAAGGAAGCCCCACAAAGAAGCTCTCCCAAGGAAGCTCTGCATGGTCACGTGAAGCCTGGTGTATAGGGTGCTGCTCCTAAAAGAAGCACATCTTCCTGGGCTCACTACATTGCAGCAGAAAGCCCATACAAAGCCACCAGCTAGTGCCTTTGAGTCCTGATGCCTGGGAAGCACCAAGGTACCTTTGCTTGGAGGCAGCCTGGGAGATTAGAAGGAGCTTGGCACTGTAGATACCTTGGGTTGGATCCCTTTTGTACCACTTAATAGTTAGGTTACTTGGGTAAACTCTTTGTGTCATCTTCAGGCTCCCTACCTATGAAATGGGAGTAGGAGAATTAAGTACCTCTCAGAGCATATCAATGACTTGTGCTAAGTACCTAGTCTCTGGCTGACACTCATAAAAATGGCAGCTCCATTCTGTGTAGTCGAAGCCCCCATGGGTGAACGCTGCTGGCTGCTCAGAGAATCTGTAGCCACAACCCCAAACAAGGCCATCCTTGATGCTGACTAAGCTGGTCCTGAGGAGCCCAGTTTCCAGGGCTTGCTTTCTCTTCCCCAGCTCCATTTTCTTCATGTCCCTCCTGTCACCACCTTGTGTCACAGATGGGAACTGCAGGTGGCCATTTCAGGACTTGGTTTTCTCTTGGGTGCTTCTGGGTAGTGAGATGTGGGTGGAACATTTCTGGAGCTGCCACTGGAGAATTGTTGTTTTGGATTTTACAGGTTAAAATTGGTCTTAGGCTTCTCAGGATACAAACACCAAAGGCTCTGGTGTAGATTTTGCCATGCCAGGCATTATTTCTAAGGGAGCCCATGGTTGCTGGCTCAGGGAAAGCTGTTAAACAATCCTGGGTGTGCTTCCCTGGGCACCAAGGTGCCAGACAGGAACGACTGCCAGCATTCCAGGCTCTGTCTACGCAGTTCCTGGGAATCCAGGTGGGACAAACAAGTTCTCTTATAGACTTCCTCTAATCTGTCCATGTCAGCCACTCTGCAGAGAAGTTGCATCCTTCCTTTGGTAACATCTTATTGTTCAAGGTCTGCAGTGCCCATAGCATGAGGATGCCAACACAGACCTATAGTCTGAGCCAGCAAACCATGCCTACCAGATAAAAAGCCACGGGAGAGAAACAGAGATGCTTAGGAGTTAGACTCAAGCTAGAGCTTGACCTCTGGCCCAGGGGCTTCTTCTGGACTTTAGACTCTCAGATCCAAATGCTTATCAGCATCTCTACCTGCAGGTCCAAAAGGGCATGTGTCTACCTGATCATACCTAGACACGGATGATTTTTTTTCCTTAAATAGTTTACTGTCAAGTTGGTTTCCATATAACACCCAATGCTCATCCCAACAAGTGCCCTCCCCCATGCCCATCATCCCCCTCCCCTTCCCCTCTACCCCCATTAGCCTTCAGTTTGTTCTTAGCATTCAAGAGTCTCTCATGGTTTGCCTCTCTCCCCCTCCCCCACTATTTTTCCCCTTCTTCTCCCTCATGGTCTTCCGTTATGTTCCTCCTAATCCACCTATATGTGCAAACATATGGTATCTGTCCTTCTCTGCCTGACTTATTTCACTCAGCATAACACCCTCAAGTTCATCCACGTTGCTACAAATGCCCAGATTTCATTCTTTCTCATTGCCATGTAGTATTCCATTGTATAGATAAACCACATCTTCTTGATCCACTTGTCCGTTGATGGACACTTAAGCTCTTTCCATGTCTTGCCTATTGTTGAGAGTGCTGCTATGAACATTGGGGTACGTGTGCCCCTATGTATCAGCACTCCTGTATCCTTTGGGTAAATTCCTAGCAGTGCTATTGCTGGGTCATAGAGGAGTTCTACTGTTAATTTTTTGAGGAACCTCCACACGGTTTTCCAGAGGGGCTGTACCAGTTTACACTCCCACCAACAGTGTAGGAGGGTGCCCATTTCTCTACATCCTCTCCAGCATCTATAGTCTCCTGATTTGTTCATTTTAGCCACTCTGACTGTCATGAGGTGGTATCTCAGTGTTTTGATTTGTATTTCCCTGATGAGGAGGGATGCTGAGCATCGTTTCATGAGCAGACATGGATAATTAGCATAGAGATACCCTTCCTCTTTTTCCTTAATTTCAGGACTCTGAGATGGTTCAGGGTGACATTAATCCCAAATCAAGATTCTTATTTCCCAAGATGAGATTTAAGTTGATGCCCCTGGGCAGGTTTCTCCTTCTAGAATGAAAGGAAAAGTCTCATTGGAAGGAGGTTCTCCCCCTTTCCACCCTCCATGTGCCCCCAAACCGAGGCTTGGATGCAAGACCTTCCTGCGCCAACCTCAGCTGACTCTCTGCTGAACACATGGGTGTCCCCACTGTGGCACTTATTTCTCTCATGTCCTGCTTAGTAGGGCTGCTAGCATTTGGGGCACAGCCTGAAAGGCTCCAAAACCCTAGTCTGAGTCCCCCTTTCTGGCTTCCTCAAACACCACACCACTCCAAGGGTCAGATTTGGGTGCCGTGAGTGTCACCTTCCTCCTCTGCAAAGGGAAAACCATTATGCCAAATCCACAGGGAAGTTTAGCCAGATGACACATGCTGCTTGTCACACTCCTGCCTCTTTAGGGAGGCCATCTGTACCCAGGGACAAATGGAACCAACGGACCAGCCGAAAGGAATAACTTCATGTGTAGATGTATGCTGTGCCCCACAGTACCAGCATGGAGAAGCCACCTTTACATTGATTTTTCAGGCATTTTTCCTCCACAGAAGGAAGGATGTGCTGTGGTGCAAGAAACACCACACTGGTAATTAGGAGTGCTTTCGAGCCCCAGGCCTCCACGTACTCTCCAGCACTCCCACGAGCCGCTCAGAATAGGAGAACTGGGCCACCCATCTCCAGCTCTGATCCAGGCCTGCCATCTTATTAGAGACACAGTCAGGATTCATTTGTATGATGGCTTTCATAACAGGGACACTCAAAAGAAATGACGCTTCCAGGGCAGGGCCAGAGCTGGCAGTGCCCAGGTTTCCACTCTGGCACTCCGTAGCTCTGAAGACCGGGGCCTCGATAGGGTTGGATCACCATGCTTCATTGTGCCAATTCATTCACTCGGGGTGCGGGGTGCTGGGCCCACGCCTTACCCAGAGAGGGTACCCAAGGTGCTACTGTCCAGTGAGGGACAATGACAAGCAGGTACAGCCATAGGGGCTACAAACAAAATGAGACTTCCAGACACAAATCTTGATATCCAACTAAAAGAACTAGATAACCTGTGTGGTGTGTGGTCCTTCACTTAGGGTTGGATAAGAGTTAACCAGAATTATCCATCCAGTGTGTGTACTTCTGAAGAGCAGTGCATAAAAACATTTGAGAGGTAGGAGATACTTTAAATCACATACAACGTTAAATACAACTTCTCCTACTTAATGTAAACTGATTCCATAACAAACCAGGACTGGCGGGTGAGGGTGGAAATGAGAGGGGAGGGTCAGAGTAGTTCTAAACCTAAGGCAGTCCACTGCAGGAGTGACAAAGGCATAGGGCAGCGGCATGTGGTTTTGACACTAAGATAAGTTCTGTGAAACTCAAAGTCACACTACTCCTTTCCAGAACCTTCCTCTGTCATGGTCAGGATTCCTGCACTCAGCCTAACAGGTGAGGTGTTAGGCTGGAGAGGAGACAGAAATAATGCTGCCTGAACTGGCAACTACTACATTAAAAAAAGAAAAGGGAAATCAAGTACTAGTAATTTAAAGATCATAATTACTAGGACTGACTGCAAGCGAGTGTTTCTAAGCATGGGTCCTGAAGGGCCTGTTTTAATAAATTGATAAGACCTATTTTCAATTAGCTCAGCATTTGTATAACAACAATTAATTTCCGTAAAGCCCTTAGACAAACAGAGCTTTGTTAATTAGGTTAGTTGCCCCTTCTGCAGTCTTCATCCCGCTTAATTGTGCCTGGCAAATGCTTTTTGTCACACACCAGGCCACCATATTGTTCAAGCATGCTTCTGAGTTAACATCCGCTTCTAGCAACAGATATTTACTGCCAGCCTGGATTATGCCAGGCCTGGTACGGTCGGGAAGGCAGGGATTATTAACTCACGTGCACTGCTATGACTTGCCTGAGGCCACACACCTAAGAAGCAACATGGCTGAGACCAGATACAGACCTGGTCACCCCTGGACCTGTATTCTCTCTGCCAGCCTCTGAATCATCACACAGTTTCTATACTGAGGAGTTTGACTTCTTTCTCACATGTACTCAGTAAACCCCTCAAGGACACTAGCTCTGCCAGTGGTTAGCAGAGCTTGGATCTGAGCCCAGAGGGGTCCTTTGCCAGGCCCAATGCCTTCTTCCTGCTCCTTTCCAGGTAGTCACATTTACCTGTAAGCCAGGTACCCTATGGGATACCACAGAAGAAGGAAACGAGATGCCAAACTATGCCCAGATATCCATCTTTCCTCCAATTCTTTCAGAAATAGAACCTTCCAATAACCACCAGGTATAAACTGCAGTCCTGCCTGCATTTTGAGCTAAGTGTCACCCCTATCTATGTGTCACCCCATGGCCCTGCTGGGATGCAGTCAGCATGGAGGCTCACAACTTCCAGAGCATTCCCGTGAAAAGACGTTGTTTGTTCTCTACTCCCTCTCCCCCTTCTCTTGGGCAGGAATGGGGATACGGTGATGTGGGGCAGCTTCGCCTTTGGCAATGAAGATGGGCCTCAAAAGAATGGTGAGCAACAAGACAGAAAACACCTGTGTCCCTGGATGGCTCCACAGAGTAGAGATGCCCATCTACTGGACCCCCTACCACTTATCACTTTTATCACATAGCTCCTCTGTCTCTTGAAAGCCACCATCATTTACTCTGTATTAAAGCTAACTTTATAAATATGGGCTAACTGATGAGGAGCATTGAATCTATTTGAAGAAATAGGATTTACATCAAGGATTCACTAATTGTGTTTGGTTTCCTCCATTTGCCCCACCAGAGCTGCCCTCCACCATCCTCCACTCTGATCTCCCTGGAAGGTGATCAGTATAGACCCATCATTTGGCTTCCAGTCTGGCTCATAGATGGGAGGCCACACAGGAAAATGGAGGGCAGAGAAAATGGAGAGGTGCTGTACCTGGGCTGCATTAATTACCAAAGATAAATTCTTTCTAAAGGTGGTCTTCTGCAGGTCCAGCCGTCAGCGACAGTCAGCTCTTTGCTCAATGAGAAATTGTGAATTATTGATCATTGTTGCATGTGTTATTTCCCGAGATGTATAAAGATCAAGGACTTGAACTTGTACATTGTGTACATTTAATGGCACAATTCCAAACACTGAGACACTTAAATGAGATGCTATCGGGTAGCATGGCAGGAAGAGGGAGTGTTGTCACCTGTTCCCACAGCCCAACAGTGTGCAGAAAGGGGCCCAACAAAAGTCACTCGCAGGCAGAGTCCTGAATGCACCATGCCCCAGAGTACATTCTGGAGGCAAAATGGGATCTATTGTACAATGGGCTTGGGGATACCAGGTGCCCTCTCCCTCTTAGAAGATTTTTGGAAATAGGATCCATTTGCATTCCACTATTGACACTGATATTTTTTAAAAATGTATTTCACTGTTGCCTCTTGACCCCTTCTCATACCTCCGCTCTCTTTCATGGAGATTCAGTCACATTGGCCTCCTTGCTGTCTTTCAGTAAAGCCAGCATGCCCCCCTCTGACTCCCACTTCCCACTTCACTCTGGCTGCTCCCTCCTCTTGCCACGCTCAGCCCCAAGATCTCTCCAAGACTCCCTCCCTCCCTTCTTTCTCATCTCCAGAAAACCACAGCATGCCCTGTGTCACCTTCCTGCCTCTCACTCTGCTTTCCTTCTTTGTTGCAATTAACAATACTCAGCATGTTTTACATCTATGGTACATACTCGTACACACTAACCAAGGCAACAGGAGAGCAGGGATTTGTTTTGTTGCTTTTTCCACTGCTGCATCCCCAGTGCCTAGTGCATCATTTGGCCCAAAGAAAACCCTCAAGAAATATTCGCTAAGTAAGTTAATATCCTTGCCTTCCTGGACATTAATAGATGGCGTATGGCTTAGCCTAGCTTCCGGCTCCCAAGTTAACATTTAGGGAGGCATGAGGTGGTAGTTAAAAGCATGACCTTGGAACTATACCACACGGCTTTCAGCTCTTACTTCAGCCACTTGCCATGTGATTTGGGTACCCCATTCAACATTTTAAAGCCTCCTCTTCTCATCTAAAAAATGATACATAATAAACAATCCACAAATGGTTTAACTCTAACATATATGTTTGTGGCATCTTCTGTATTTTATCAGTATTTGACATTTTTCCTCATAAGTCTGTGAAGTGGGTCGTCATATATTTATATATTTTGTTAGTTGCATAAAATTCATGATTGTTATAGCTGCTTAGTGGATTGTTCCTTTTGTCATTGTATGTCTTCATCGATAATAATACTTCAGACTTGTACTCCAATTTTTTCTGTTATAAATATGACGATGTCAATTTTCTTTCAGTTAAATCCTGACTTTAGGAACACATCCCTTTATTGGTAGGTTTTGCTACCACTAACAGTACCTTAAAAATTTAACATGCATGTTTAACTTATATTTTTCTTACAAATACTATGGTAATTCTACTTTGCTTTCTCCTTCCTGAAAACAAAATCACTTTTCACTAAAGTGCTTTCACTTCCCACTAAGTGTGCCACTTTCATCCTCCATATTATTTTTGTCTAGTATTTTATGCATCTTGCCTTTAAACTCATAGGGGGGAATCACTATTATTATTTACTGTCAATCTGATTTAAATTTACATATGCAATTATTCTGTTTGCTACATATTGCTTTTTTTAAAAATCCCAATACTTCCTTCTAAGTTCAATAATCTTCATGATGAAGCACATTAATTAGTTCTTTCAGAAAAAAATATTTGAGTAAGAAATTGTCATAGTCTTTGTAGATTTGAAAACCCTTATCTTTCCCTTATCCTTGGATGATGGTTTGTTGGGTATAGCTTTCTTATTACCTTGATCCCTTCTCATACCTTCTGAAGAATTGTGTATCTGATAGGAAGTGACTGCCAATCTGAAAGTAATTTTTCTTTCTGTTTAATGTCTTTCCTTTTTGGTAGTTTTTAGGATATTCTTTTCTTTTTCTGTTTCACAGTTTTACTCAGAAGTTTCTAGAAAAGTTTCTTTTCTTCCTGTTTAACGCTTACTGTGCCCCTTCAATATAAGACTTGTGTGTCTTCTTCAGATATTGTCACTTTCTCATACCCACTAATTACTGATTCAAGAATTTTGATTATGCTTATGTTTACTCTTGAGTTTCTCATTCTGGCCTCAATGTCTTAGATTATCTTTCTTTCTTTCTTTCTGTGTAGAATTCTGATAAATTGCATTAGCTCTTTCCTCTTATTCACTAACTCTCTCTTCAGTTACACTTAGACTACTGTATTATTTATCTACTAACAATTTCGCTTTCTTTAATTTCAATAACTATATATTTAACTTTTACAATTATTATTTGATCCTTTTTCTTAGTTGCCTGTTTGCTTTCATAAATGGTCTTCAAATACTTAGAGACTGTCTCCTTTACTTTGTCTCATTTAATATTTATACACACTTGCTGTATTGTTTCTAGTTCCTCGGGAATAAAAACTACCAGTTCTTTCATAATACCAACTCTCTTTCATAACATTAGATTTCCTCATTCACTCTGAGTTTTTGTCTGTGAGCTCATCTTCAGCCAGAGTTATCTTTATAGGAACCCAGGGTGTGCTCTGAAATGTAAACATGTTCCTGTGGGAGCATTTGCTTCTGCCAGAGCCCTATAGGGTCATGAGAGCAAATTCTGTAAGTCTTATGTTTTGAAAACACCATAGCATAGATTAGTGTGAATTGGAGCCCCACACCTTTGTGTGACAGAGGCTTGAGTTTCTTTTTCTCAAAGGTGACCTTTTCTACCATAGCCCATCTTGGGTGGTTCTTTCCATTTACAACCCTAGACTAGGCAGTTCCTTTCCATGCACACCATCACCTAGAGCCCAGCTCCAGCTTTTGCAATGCATGAGGTCTTGAGCCTTAATGTCCATCTTTACACAGCATTAAAGCCCCTGTCCTGAGATGTCAATTCAGTCCCTTAGGGCTCTGAAGCTTCAATAGTAGCTCTCCTTTATGGCTTCAAGTGCCTGCTTCATTTGCAGCTCCTAATGATTTCCCATTCATGAAGGGAAACTTGGTGTTTCTGAGGGCGGTTTTTATGTTTTTGGGATTTTTTTTTTAATTTAATCTGTCTTGGAAAAATGAACTCAGACTTGTAGTCAAGATAATAAGCTGATATCTCTACTTGCATGTCTACCAGACATCTCATTCTCTCCTCCAACTATAAACTGGTCTCCATTGGTTTTCCCTATTTCAGCAAACCAACAGTTAGCCAGTTGCTTAGAGCAAGAAGAATGAAGAGTGTTCACCTTTGCATGGTCCAGTGCCTTGACCAGAAACTTGAGCTCAAAAAAATGATGGCTGCCATTGACTACACTGTTGATCAAACCACATCTCTCATTATCCTGAGTAATGCTATATGTTATCCCATTTTCAAGATGATAGGCCACACTTGCAGTATACTGGAATCCCTTTCTGCTAGCCCAGGATGAGCATTCAGGAAAAGAAACATTAATCAAACATTCCTCAACCTCAATAAGAGTCTGCTCATTCCTAAAAATCACTATTACATTTACTATGTTATCACAGCCATTTATCTAATTTAACTAGAAATCATCACATTCTCTGACCTAAAACTTCTAAAATCTATTTTTATCCTCCTTCCAAAGATGAATATAATATAAACCTGTTGGCATCTTCTGGAAACTCTCCATTGCTCTAAATTTTATGGCAGATTATAATGGTTCTATAACAATGGATTTATCATCCTATTGATATTTGTATTCTGGACCCTGGTTTGCCTTGTTTTGAGGCTGAGTCCCCTGTCTCTTCACCATGTTACATCTATCCTTTTCATTGCATATGTTCTGCTTTCTTAACAAAATCATGGCAATAAACGAGGAATTGAGATATTGTGCTTTCTCTCTGTCACCTTATAACATTATATTATATGCCATCAACTGTTGGAGTCTGTCAACAAAACTTCTAAAATCCTTTTTAAAAATACTCATAACATATTTTTAATTTATGAAATCCCTCTGATCTTTCCCTTCCTCAAAATCTTACTCCAGATTTGTGCCATGCTTTGGCATTTATTATACTAACTTCTTTTTAGCCTTCATGAATCCATCTCAGAATGGGCCCCTCCTACCCTGGCCCTTCTAAGTCTCTTTTCTTGGCTTCTCTTCTTTATACCCTTGAGATAAGAGTGCCCTGGGCTCAAACCTTGGACCTCATTCTTTCTCTGTCAACACTGTCCCTCAAGGTGTTTGCATCCAGTCCTATGACTTTTAATATCAGGTATACTCTGACAACTACACTATCTATCAGCTCATATTCTGACTCTTTAAGACCAAATTCATTTACCAATCACAATTTGACCTCTGTATTTGGACATCTAGCAAATATCTTGATGCCCACCCCCAGCAGCACCTGGTCTCTCTGTGTTTCCCCCATTTAATAAATGATGTCAACATTTAAACTCAAGACAAAATCCTAGGGTCAACCTTGTAACTACTTTCCCTTATATTATATATCTAATCCAACAGCTAATTCTGTCACTTCCACCATCAAAAATATATTCAAAGTCCAATATTTTCCCTACCTTATCTCTTACCTTTACATCTTGGCTTGCCTATATGCTTCCACTATTGCTCTATAATTCATTCTCCACACAGAAGGATTTTTTTGAGTGTTTCCCATGGTATATAGGACCCCAAATGGATGTTCCCTGTCTACTTCCACATTTCATCTCACAAAACTGTTCCACTCATAGTGGCCTGCTTTGCCCTTTACCTGGAATGTTCTTTCCAATATAGCAAATCTCCCTCACTTTATCCAAATCTCAGCTAAGAAGTCACCTCCTCAGACAGCTAAAATCATAAGCCCTGGCTAGCCCTTTATTGCTTTCATAAATCTTGTCACTATCTGATACATAATTATATTACATAGCATTTGTGTACTTGTCTTTGTCCATCCCACCATTAGAAAGTAAACTGTCCAAGGGACACCTTGGTGGCTCAGTGGGGTAAGCAATTTACTCTTGATCTTGGCTCAGGTCATGATCTCATGGTTCATGAGATCAAGCCCCTCAATAGGCTCCATGATGACAGGGTAGAGCCTGCTTGGGATTCTCCCTCTCTCTCTGTTCCTCCCTCACTCATGCACATGCACACATATACACATGCAGTCTCTCTCTCAAAATAAATTAAAAATGTGAAAAAAAAAAGTAAGTAGGTAAACTGCTGGAGGGCTGGGACCTTGCTATTTCCAGGTCTCCATTGTATTCTGAGAGTCCAGACCAATGCTTACATGTAGCAGGCCCTCCTTAAACATGTCTTGACTTGGATTGTTCTATTCAGCAGACAATTTCAATATACTACCTGAATCTCTGCTGCAGAGGACTGGATATGCAAGTAAGAGGGAAAAAGAAACTCCAGCCAGGATGCTGGCTCACCTGCTGAGTGGATCCTGGGCATCTTTGAGAGCTGAATGTACATAGGCCTTGGAAATGACAGGAAAGGAAAATAAAAACACAACTAAAAAGCCAAATACTCAAGCATTTGGGGTATGGACCTGTGTTGCTCATTTCAAGGTATTCCTAAGGCAATACTGTCCTCCTAGGAATACTGCCTGGTTAAAAATATTCTGGACCCACAGATCATTAATACACTCAAGTGTAACCCCTATAAGGAGAATATGACTCCCTGGTCAATGATTTCCACCCAAAGGAAGGTTTGGTTTGGCCCCTGGATAGTGCTTTTTATAAGGGTTACATGAGAACCACTGCCTCATTAACATGCTCAGAGAAATCTGAGTGACAGTTTCCCTCACAAAATGCATATTCAATCTGAAAACTCATCTACCCCATGGCAACAAATCAATGTTTCACGCAGCTCCCAGAACTTAGAAAATGCCAGAAGCTCAGGCTAGGCTATTTCCATTATAAGTATTACCTTTGACAAGTCTCCAAAGCATAGTGGGGCTTCTGTGACATGTAGGGCCAAGCCTAGGGATGGAAACCCTGGTCTTGGAAAATTACAGTGTATGATATTCAAGACGGATACCAAATATATGGATGACAGGTTGAAAGGAAAACTGATAGTCAGTCTGTCATCTAACTTTTCCAAATTATAGAAGAAACATAGAGCCTTCAATTGGTGGTAAGTTTAGAAGCCAACAGCAAGTACAAAGATCCATCTGGAACACCTCTCTCTGGGACCCACCTAGACTCAGCTTCAACATTTTCAGGGAAGGTGACTCAAAATCTCTTGGTGGCACCTTCAAGACTGACTTCCAATGAAGAAAGTAGCCAAGTGTTCATAATGGTGACTCTATAATACTACCCACCACACTTTTCCAGCATTGCTGAAGAAGTAAGTCTCTGAGTCAGATGCCCCATTTGGGCTGCTGTCCACACTACACATCCTGGATGTCTGCCGCAGCATAGAAATTCACATCACCCCACCCCCATTTCTGTGCCGCCCAGCTTGGATCTCCATGCCCCCTCCCATGATGACCACGGTGGCCTCCTACTGATCTTCCTGCCTTTATTTGTCACCACTAATCCATTCTTCAGCCTACCAGTCTTTGCTTTTCTTCTTTTTTTAATTTAAAAACAAGTTTAAAGGTTTTTACTTTTCTTTTGAATTTCATATGCAAAGTTTAAAATTTTTTTCATGTGATATGTAAGATTTTTAAAACTTTTTAAATTTCATACCATAAAGTATAAAAAAATACAACAGCCCTCTGTACTTTCCTCCAGTGGGAAACTAAAACAAAACCCTGAACTGTAGGCTCTGAAGTATTGTGAATTTTGCTATAATACGATTGGTAGTTGGCTTTCTAGTCTTCAAATTCCCAGCTGGCTAGCTGCATAGGATAACACAGTATATTTCATTAACCTCTCAATAAAGTGACCCCACCCACCTTACAGGAGTGATTATTATTTAGAGACAGCTTATTAATGTATTATCATTGTGTTTTATCTCATTTTATGATTTTTGGCATACTTAGATTTATATGACTAATTACCATGCTCACATTTCTATTTCTGTTTTTCAGTCTGGCTGTTCTGTTTTCAATTGACTGGTTATAATGGAAGATGATGTTCATTGCTTCCGACTCCTGCTTGATATGTGGACTCTTCCCATCCTGACTTGGTCCAACTTTGTTCCCTTACAATTTTAGTTACATCAACATTTGATCTAGCTATTAATATGACCAGCTTAATGTTCTTCACAGATGAGCCATGTGGTATACTATGATTACTTTTTATTTCCTGTAAAAACTTTGCTTTCCCTGGGGCTAATATTTACTTTGTCATTATATTCACCCAGTTTTCTTTCTGCTCCTCTGAATATATCCAAGCATATCATCATGAAGAATCTCTACTGGTGCTTTCCTTTCTATCCAATATCTCTTTTTCTTTAATCTTATTTTTGTTTTAACTTTTGTTATGTAAATTTTTGAATGTACATAAAAATAGAGAGAATACAACAAATCCACATACATATAATTTTGCTGGAATATTTTAAAGAGAACCCCAGACATCATATCATTTCATCTATAAATGTTTTGGTATGTATCTCCAGCTTTTAAGTACTTTTTAAAAATATAACCACCATGTCTACACACACACACACACACACACACACACACACAATGGAATATTACTCAGCCACAAATAAAAATGAAATCTTGCCATTTGCAATAACATGGATTGATCTTCTAGATCCATCTAGAATTATGCTAAGTAAAATAAATCAGTCAGAGAAATACAAATACCATATGATTTCACTCATATGTAGTAGAATTTAAGCAACAAAACAAATAAACAAAGATAAAGAAACAAACAAACAAAAAGCCTAGACCCTTAAATACAGAAATCAAACTGATGGTTGCCAGAGGGAATGTGGGTGGGGAAGGGTAAAATAGATGAAGGGGTTTAAGAGTTCACTTATCATGATGAACACTGAGTAATGTATATAATTGTTGAATCATTATATTGTATACCTGAAACAAATACAATGCTCTATGTTAATTATACTTGAATTAAAAAAAGGAAAATGTATAACCACTATGCTATAATCAAACCTAGTAAAATCAATAATTCCCTAATATCACCTGATAACCAGTGTGTATTCACATTTTATGATTGTCTCCAATATGGATCTTCAAGTTGGTTGGTTGAATTAACAATCCAAATGAGGCCCAAACATTGAATCTCCTTGTCTTTTAAGTTTCCATAAAAGTTCCTTCTCCTGTTATCTCAGTGTCCTTGACTGGCCTATAAAACCCAGGCATTTGTCTAGTGAAACTCTCATGTTCTAAATTTGGCTGATTATTTCTTCTGAGTGTCATTTAACTTGTTTTGATCTTCTTCATATTTCCTGTACACTGGTAGTTAGATTTAGAGTAGTGATTCTCAGCCTGGACTGAGAGTCAGAATCACTTGGAGAGCTCTTTTAAAATCCCAATTAAAATCCACACTCAGGCCAGTTAAATCAGAATCTTGGGATGGGACTCAAGTGTCAGTGTTTTCAAAGTACCCCCAAATGATCCCAATGAGCATCAAAAGTTAAACAACAATAGCCTATAGAGCAGCATCAGCTGCACCTGAGAACTTGTGAAATGCAAATTCTCAGGCCCCACCACAGACCTGCTGAATCAGAAACTCTGGAGGTAGGGCCCAGTAATCTGTTCTTTAGCAAGCCCCATTGGGGGTGTTGATGCACATTACACATTAGCATTTGAAAACCACTGCTACTGAGGTTTGACAAGATTCATTTTATTCAGGCATAAAGCCTTTATGGGTGGTACTATATACTTCTTGTTGAGGTGGTTCTCAGGCTTGGTTACACATCAAATATTACCTGCACACCTCTTGTATCTAGGCTTCAGGCCCCACTCCAGACCAATTGAATCTGAGAATCTGAGAGTGGAGTTCCAACGTTCATGCTTTTTTAAAAAAATTTTTATTTTTGAGACAGAAAGAGACAGAGCAAGAGCAGGGGAGGGGCAGAGAGAGAGGGAGAAACAGAACATGAAGCAGGCTCCAGGGCTCGAACTCACAAACTGCAAGATCGTGACCTGAGCTGAAGTTGGACACTTAACCTACTGAGCCACCCAGGCCCCCCACCAAGGTTCATGTTTTTAAAAGTCCACCAGGTGACTTTCACATAAGCACAAGATGGTTAGGAACCATTGCCTAGCATGCTGCTTCGTGAGGTATATAGTGTTAGGGTACCACACCTTTATGGTGCTAAAATTTATTGTTGAATTCAGATGTCAGCCTGATTCTCTCCATTATAAAAATGTTGACCATCCTCTTTTCACCAATCGATAATCATTACCTAGGTTATTTTATTAGGTGTGACAAAGTGGCGATTTTCAAAATCTGTCATTCCTATAGGAGGAAAGTCTCCTGTAAGGAACTATTCCTCTTTAATTATTAGGGTCCTCCAGGGGCTCCTGTGTGGCTCAGTCAGTTGAGCATCAACTTCGATGCAGGTCATGATCCCATGGTTCTTGGGGTTCAAGCCCTGGCCCTGCATCTGACTCTGTAGTGACAGTTCAGAGCCTGGAGCCCACTTTGCAGATTCTGTGTCTAACTCTCTCCTTGCCCCTCCCTTGCTCTTACTGTGTCTCTCTCTCTTTCTTAAATGAATATAAATGTTTAAAAATTTTTTTAATTATTAAAAATTGCAAAAATTCAGTTTGTGCAAGAAAGCTGATACAAATCCTGACTTCTTTCCTCTTATTGTTTCAGAGTGATGAGTTGAACATCAAACACCAAAGGTCACCAGTTAATATTTTTCTAAGTGTGATTATGAACTCATAGTTTGTCTGCATATAATTCAATACACTCAATTATTATTTTTTCAGTGCTCTAATTGCCCCAGATTTGGTTAAGGGAAATCCTTCAAATAGCTTGGTATGTCCTTTTGATAAAACCTCACTAATCTTAAATCACTTACTTGCCTGAATCAACTACTTGACTTTGCAATACAATAACTTATCCTAGGAATACGTTGTAAATTTCCTTTCCCAGCTATGAAACAGCTATTTTCCAAGGAGTTCTAGTTTATTTTATGGGAACATCATATTCAGGAGCCACAATATGAGAACTAATAATGCTCATTGTTACTGAGTTGTCAATTTTTCTAGACAAAGCAAGAAAACATTTTTTAGGAAATCATGAGTCCAAAATGGTATTTGCATTTTAATTTAAGACTATGGTGTTTTGAGTCAACTACTTTGGTTTTAGATTTCCCTTATACTAAATCTGTGTTCTAATGTAAACAGTAGCATGTTTATTTGCTCTTCATATAATATACTTACTAATAGTTTTATGAACTGAATTGTGTCTCTCTAAAATCCATATGTTCAAGCCCTAACCCCTAATGTCTCCATATTTGGAGATAGAGACTTTAAAGTGGCAATTAATGTTAAATGAGATCATAAGTGTGGGGCCTTAATCCAATTAGACTTGTGTCTAATTAGAAGAGGAAGAGATACCAGGGATGCAATGACACAGAGGAAAGTCCCTGGTGAGCTAGGAAGCTAGTTACAAGGAGAAACCAATCCTGATGGCACCCTGATCTTGGGTTTCCAGGCTCCAGAATTTTGAGAAAATAAGTTTCTGCTATTTTAGCCACCTAGTCTGTGGTATTCTGTTTTGGCAGCCTGAACAGACTAATACATATAGTTTCAAAATAATGCTCTATTAACAGTTAGTCTACTAAATTGCTGCTTAAAATTTCTTTGTTGTCCTTTTTATTCTTAAGTATACCCCACTAAGTATGAGTGGCAGCATATTGTGATTTAAAGTAAAATAAAAATTGGTAAATTTTTAAATTTCATACTATAAAGTATGTGCTTGTGTCACCAATTTGATAATATAGTTGCGTTAAGTAAGATTTTTAGTTTCTGCTGAGATATGCTCCTCTAGTCTAGATTCCTTTGTCTCTGTATCTGTCATGCAGTTGTAATGTTGGACTCTCTCTTAACCATTATTCTGGGGATCCCTGTCTCCTGGATTACTATCATCTTTCTTGGTTTAGTTCCTCACTATTATACACATCCCAGTAGCTTCCTGAGAGTGGGCTCATGGATACAATATTTTTATCAATTTATTTTTTCTACCCTCACATTTGATTGATAGTTTTGCTGGGTATAGAATTCTAGGTTAGAAATAATTTTCCTTAGAAGTTTGAAGTCATTGTTCTATTGCTCTCTGATTTCTAGTTTGGTATTGAGATGGCTGATACATTCTATATCTTGATTCTTCACATGAAAACTGTTTTTTAACTAGCTTTCAGTATTTTGTTCCCAGAGTTCTAAAATGTTGAATTTCTATTTTTAGTTATCATAAAGACTTTTTCAATTTGGAAACTCATGTCACTCAATTCCATTAAATTTATTGAATTATTGATGACTTCCTCCCCACTATATTTCCTGTTCTTTCTGAAATTTCTGTTCTTAACTTGGATTTCCTGGATTGATCCTCTAAATTGCTTATCTTTTTTGTTCCAATAATGTTCAGTGTTCCTTTATGCTCTATATATTCCTTTTAAAAATAGTTTCTGTTCTTACCTGGACAAAAACCATTCTCACCTCTCTAGTAACATGGACGTATTTTATTTTCTCTCCCTACATAGTCTGTTCCATTCAAGTTGAGTTTGTTTTATTTTGTTTTATTCTGTTTTTCAGGTTTTTTTTTTATTTTGGTTCTGCCTTTCATATTGCATGTTGTCTTCAAATATCCTGAGACTCTTGATTAGTAATGGCATAGAGAAAAGTGCGTGGGTAATCTCTGTGTCAGCATCTTTTTGACTGTCTTCCCTGGAAAGAATCTGACTTGAACATATCCTGTATAAAAACCCATTATCAGTATCCTTAGGGTTTTTATTTCTCTTGAGATGGTCAGATTCTGCAGAGAATGTTCTTCTACCACCTGCCTGAGGGTAAAGCCTGGGTGTCAATGTTGTGGGAACTCAGGAGAGACAAGGGGTGTAATCATTCTCATGTTGTCTGTTGTCTGTAGCTCTACTCAGCTGTACCTGCTGCCCAGCCCAGAGACCCTCTGTTTTATCCTCTCCAAAGACTAAACCTCAGGTTCCTGCCAGGGTTATAGGAGTACTTGCCTCATCTCAGACACTTGGGAAGAAGGTATGGGATTCTATATGTTTCTTAAATAGATTTGCAACCATTTCTCTTGGTTTTATAAATTCCAGAGGTGTCTTATGAGTGAATTCTTTGGCCTCTCAGGGATTCTAGTATATAAACCACGTTGCTTTTTTATTTTACTTCTGCCAATAAAAAATTTGGTTTCCTCAGTTGAGCTACATTATTTACCACTCACCATCTGCTTTTCAACTCCCCAAATTTTTATTTTTGTCCTTGTGGGCTTATACCTTTTAAAAATGTTTCTTATTAAAGTAGGATATGAAAACAGAAAATTATATATAAGAGTAGATCTTAATCAATGTTCAAACACAGAACACAATCAGGTACTCAGTACCCACACCACAAAAGAGCATTACCAAGACCCCAGAAGACCCTTTACCCTCCTGCCAGTCTCAATTCACCTCCCACAACAGTATCCACTATCTTGACTGCAAACAGCATAGATGAGGTTTTTTCTGTTTTTGAACTTTATATAAATGGAATTACTCAGTATGTATTCTTTTGTGCCTGGCTTCTTTCACTAAACATTTGGGTTGTGATATCAATCCATAATGTAAACTATAAATGGTTGATTTTCAATTGCTGCATCGTTTTACCACTATCTAAAATGTCACCATTTATTTATCCACTTTTGATAGACCCTTGGTAGTTACCAATCTGAAAGCTATTATTGATATATATATTCTTACACATGTTTTTTGGTAAACATATATGTGCATTTCTGTTAGGTATATGCCCAGGAGTGGAAATGTTGTGTCATGGAATATGTATATATTCAGCTTTAATAGATTTCATCGTTTTGTTTCCCAAATTGTTTGTATCAATTTATAATCTCACTAGCTGTGTATGAGAATTCTGGCTGTTCTATTTCATTATCAAAATCTTTTTCACTATAAGCTTTCTGGTTGGTTTTTGTGTATTAAAAATTATTTTGTTGTTTTGGTGAGGATAGAAAAGGAAGTAGAGTTTAGTATGTGTATCTATGCTGCCATATTTAATGGAAAACCAACCAAGGTTTTTGTTTTTCTAAAACACTGATTTGAGCATGTCTCTCACCATTACTATCTATACCCGTCAGTGGTTCTCAGGATAAATTTCAAAGTTCTTTCCTTAGTCCTCAGAGCCCATCATGAGCTGTCTCAGCATTGTTCCTCCACACCCCTTCCACCTACATGACTATAACCACATATAACCACATATGATTAACCTAACACATAGTGCTCACTTTAGGCATCTAAGTAATTGCATTAACCATTTCTTTTTCTTACATTGCTTTTTCCAGCCTCTCTGCCCAACTAACTCCTCTGCCACCATCAAGGATAACTCCTGAAGAACACTTTTCTTGAGCACCCAGAAGGTACCCTCCTCTGTATTCTCCCATTACCCATGGATTCCTTCTATCATAGCATTAGCATGCAATGATCACTTGTTTCTTTTCCCTAATGCCTGGGAAGCTCACTGAGAGGAAGAACTATATCTTATTTCATTTTGTGCCAGGATCACACTCACAGTGCCCAGGACAGGACACTGAGCAATGAATGAGTCCTTTAACTCATACATTCATTCAATTATTCAACAAATATTAATAAGTACCAGATTCTGTTCTAAGTAGAGGGAATTCCATGATGACGCAACAGGCAAAATCGCTATTCTCAGAGGCTGACACTCTAAGTGAGGCAGATAGTGAGCAAATGAACATACACATCAATAAAATGATGAGGAGAGTGCAGACAACTTCCTCATCTAGGTGTCCACCCTCTTCTGCCTGCCCTGCTCGAGTGACATGAACATCCTCTGTCCCTTTATCTGTCTCAGGATCTGTGCTCTGGCTCCTCTTGGCCTGAAATGCTCTCCCCATATCCCAAGACCTCTGTGTGGCCAGATCCTTTTCATCATTCGGATCTCAGCTTAACTGCTACCTCCTCCAAGGGAACTTCCTTGACCACAGAATCAGTTACTAGCACAGAATACTGCTTTAATTCTCTCCATAAAACTTATAACCATTTGATATCTTTATTGTTAATGTGTTTGGATTTTTGTTTGTTTTCTATTTCCCCTAAATAAACTCTATGAGGGCAAAGTTTTTATTCTACTTTGATAGTTTGAATCCTTTTATCTAGATAGTAGTATCCAACAAATAGTAGGTACTCAATATATTTCCTAAGTGAATGAATAAATGAGTGAATTGTAGAAAAATTAAAACATTAGAAATTGAAGAATTTCACAAAGGGAAATGTGGCATTCATTTATGCAACCCAGCAATTTACCCAAGGAAAACAAAAACACGTCCACTAAAATACTTTTATGTCTGTGATCATAGCAAGTTTACTCGTAAGAGGCAAAATTGGAAGCATTCCAAATAGCCATCAATAGTAAAATGATAAACAAGTGTGCTATATCCAGGCAATGAAATACTACATGGCAATAAAAAAAAGAAGGAAGCTACTGGATGAAGCAAACAGGTCACTGGTTTGATTGCCTACAGGGGCACAATAGATTTTTGGAATGCTGAAATGTTCTATATTTCATTTGTATTTGTGGCTACATGGTGTGCACACATGTCAATGTTATCAAACTATACTGTTAAAATGGGTACTTTTTAGTGACATAAAATATACCTCAAAAATTTAACTAAAAATTATTTTAAAAGGAAAATTTGAGATTTAGAACACTTCTACCCTCCATCTCACCTCGGTGTTATCTACAACTGTCCTTGCTCTGTGGTTTTCCCCTTGAGAAGTCCACCCCAAGCATGCCTGTGCTAATGTCTCCATTCCATGCATGCATCAAGAGTTATGGTTTTATTGTTAGGTTGGCTGACCAGGCAGCTCAGGCCTCATCATTCTCCCAGGGTCCAGTCTATCAGTGGATTAAAGTCGAGCACATCAGCCAGGCACACCTGGCCCCCCACAGCCGGCAATACCTACAGTCCTTTTAGCTCTGCCCTGCAGGCAACTGTGTAGTTGAGGCAGATTACCCAACTTCCTAGTACCCAAGTGTGATCTCCAGACCAGCAGCATCAGCACTGCCTGTTCACTTGTCAGAGATCAGAGTCCAGCCCTGTTCTAGAACTACTGATTCAAAATGTGCATTGTAATGTGATCCTCAGGTAACTTGGATGGACATTACGGTCTGAAAAGCACTAAGCTAACCTTTCTGAGTGTCCAATTTCCCCTTGCAAATGGTAATAATCATGCCTGCCTTTTCAGTTTCTAGAAGAATTAAATGAAGTGATGCTACAAGAAAGCCAGCTCAAGGGCTGTCATTTAGTAGGATTCTTCAGTGAATGGCTGTCTCCTTGGTTCCCATGGCCAGTAATTCCTGGTTAGCCTCAGGCCCACTATTGTGCCTTGTTTTTAAAAAGGCTTGGTGGCAAATCAGAATAGCCATCTTGGACAGCTGGGTAACAGACTTCATAGAGCAGGAAACATCATTGAAACCAGCAGAGTATGTGGCCCAGGGAGAGAAGGATGTGCTTGCTATTTGTCAACATCTCATTGCACATTCCTTGGCCCATTGTGTGCTAATAATAGCAAACACATTTCCATATTAATCAAAATATGGCATTTCCAATTAGGTCATTGTCTCTAATGCATCACCTCTCTGAGGATGATTATTAGATCTTTGTCCCTGAAACTTATCATTATTTGTCTGCCAACATCAAGACAGACACACCTCAGATGAGAAGCAGCAATGTGTCTGATGAAGAAAAACATTCACACCTCCTCCTCTTAATGTCTTCTCCAAGTTCTCTTCCCTTCTCCTGCCTCCCTTTTTATCTTCCTCCTCCTGCTTCTGTCTCCCTCCTCTCCTTGTGGAAATGGCTTTGGTCTGGGCTATTGTCATTAGTTCACAGGCAGTGAAGGGATCAGACCCCAGCTGCTGGCTAGAGCCTCTGGATGCACTCCCAGTTGTGCCAGAGCCTCTGCAGCTCTCACAGGCCCCCAGGCTTCCCCGTTGGTCCTCACTGTCCCTGCAGCCCAGGGAAAGCCTCAGGCACTGACAGAGCCAGCACTGCTGGTACCTATTCCTTACTCCCAGAACTCTCCTGCACCACCTCCTTTCAGCCAGGTAATTCACTAGATAGTTCAGGCACAGTTTCTATTTAATTCTTAAAGCCAAGGTTTTAGGGCAACATAAAAAGATCCCCCATGTACAGGTGTCACCCCAGGGAGAGGAGAGGTTAAGCACTTGGCCCAAATGTATGAAAGTGGCCGGCAAGAGGTATTTGGTACCTCACTTAGCTATGTCCCACTGCATCTGGCCATCCAAGCAGGATCTCCAAGCTGAGGGCTGGGCTCTACCAAGCTGAGCAGGTCAGCGGCCCTCCTCTGCCCTCAAAGCAAACCTGCTTTTAGGCAGCCTCCCAGGTAAGTCTCCATGGAAATGGATGATGGTTCTGGGCTAGGGGAACAGAGTAGGGTAGCAGCGCTGGTCCTAGAGATGTGGAGTCTGGGGTTGGGGTGGGGATGCCTTGGGACACTCACAGCTCCAACATCTCCCTCCCTTCCCAAGTATCTCTCCATCTGCCTGGGCTGTCAAAGTGATGATCAGCATGACCCTGGTTGTCTGGGCCTCCAAAAAGCCCTCTCCTGGCCAAGCCACATTGACAGAATTCTGTCCCCTTGTGTTTGAGAGGGAATAAGGGTTAATACAAGATGATGGCAGCTCTCCCCAGGAAAATGGAGCCAGATG
The DNA here is from genome assembly GCF_008692635.1 of Crocuta crocuta. Lineage (NCBI taxonomy): Eukaryota > Metazoa > Chordata > Mammalia > Carnivora > Hyaenidae > Crocuta > Crocuta crocuta. Next base: position 507,427 of record NW_027530500.1, read on the forward strand.
GAGCCCATAAGAGCAAGTTACTGCTTAGAAATCTAGCTTCGGATGAGTGTCGCCAGCACTCAGAGCAGTAATTGGCATTAAGAGAGGCTTGGAACTGCAAACCAGTGATTTTCAATTGGTATAAAAAAAGTAATTGACATTAAGTGCTGTTTGGAGCAGCAAACTAGTGATTTGCAAATGACATTCAATAAGAAATCATTTATGTCTATTGATATTAAATAGGTGCAAGCACAGAGGGAGCACACAGGGCAGGGGGCAGGGATGGGGAGGAGCTGGGAGTCCAGTGGGATCAGAGAGGCTTAAAGGAGAGCAGGCCTCACATTCTGTGCTCCTTCCTTTCAGGCCCCAGATGCCCTGTCTGAGAAAGGATCTACCCGAGATCAGGCTGCGTTCCCCACAACACAACAGTCTCCTCTCACCGCCCCTCCCCCACCCCCAAGGCCACTGCTCCTGCCAGCTGCCTCCGGCTGCATCAGATGACTTCCTTAAAGGAGAAAAAGCCCTCACTTCTTGCTCCTGCCTCACTCTGCACCTCCACCATGACTCCCTTTGACTGGGAGCAGCTACAACACAGGTGGTGTGCTCTTGTGGGTCACCAGACCTCACCTGCACCCTCTGCTTCCGTCCACCACATCACCCCGGGCTCCCTCTCTAGTCAGTGACTGGAAGGCCACTGCACTCTGTGATGAGTGGACATTCTGGTTGAGGGAGTGAGTCCATCCATAAAAGAAAGTGAGCAAGTGCTCTGCAAGTGATCCAGAACAGAAGGACATGCTGGCAGTGGTTAAAGGAAGCAGCCACCCGCTGCCCCTGAGTGGTGATGGGGCTGGTGCAGCTGTCGGGGGTCCCCAGCCCTCTGCACAGGCAGAGCAGGAAGCAGCAGCACAGCTGTCATCTACTGCCTGCAGGGAGGAAGCCCATGCCCCCCCCACCCCCCCACCAAGTAGCCTATTGCAGTGCTGGCAAGGCTCTGTATTCCTCATGATGGAGAAGAATGAGTCCTACAGTACCCTGAGCTATACTCTCAGGACCTACTAGTGTTGGGGTGTACATGCATTTTGTAATGCCGAAATCTACACTTTCCTGCATAGTAACAATCACAGGATAGTTAGTCCATGGGGACTAACATGGCTTGCCCCAATGTACATAAATTGAAAGAGCACAGCGGGAGTGAAGCTGGCCCTGAAAAACCAGCTTACTTTGTACCACAGTACAGCTCCTATTAAACCTGAGATCTGGTGGAGGGTCCTGTGTGACTTAGTCTATTAGCCCCTCCCTGGGATACTGTGTGAGCCCTTCCTACCAGGCAGCTGTCTAGAGCAGGTTTGTGAAGGAGCAAGCAGGTAGAGGACACATGTTGGGGCAGACTGCTGAGGAGTGTATGTGGACAGTACAGTTCTTGTCCCCAGAATCAGGCAGGATATCCAAATTAAGAATGTATCTTTCTTGGAAAAAGAAACATGTCACCAGAAATCTCCTTTTCTTCCTATGGATTTGATCTCCCCAGGTTTGGGGTCCATTAGAGTTAGAAAAAAGGGAAATCAAGATCCCCTTGGTCCAGGGAAAAAGTGGAAAGAAGCCCTAGGTGAAATAAATTAAAACCTTCATCTTTGTTTTCTCTCTTTCTAGGGGCACAAATCACACTGACTCAGGTCAATGGGTGGTCCATTGTCAGCTCAGGTTCTACCCAGGCTATAGACCTGGAAACCAGCAGGAGACCTTGGCAGGGACCAAAAAAGAGATGAAGTGCCTGAGCTGAGGTGAGGGCCCAGGGGGTGCATTGGATGCATCATGGAGGACAGGCTTGGAAACAGAATATGGGGAGAGAGATGAAGAATTAAGAAAAGAGGAGGGAGGAGGTGAAGAAATTAAGGAAAAGAACCATATTCCTCTTGAAAAGTCTGGAACAACAGATAAAAAGTGTCCTCCATAATGCCCATTATTATTTAAACCTCTTCCAAAAGTACCAAGTAATGCAACTGGAATAATAATAAAGTGAGGGATATGTGTGTTAGGGTAAAAAGTCAAAATTATCACTGCTTGCAACTGACATGCTTTTATACTTGGAAAATCAAAGAGAATCAACATAAAACCATACACAATAAAAGAATTGGCCTAAAGTGGCTGGTTAAAAAAATAAACATGCAAAATCTTTTGTAAAGCAAGTCTTTATAAACCGACAGTAGAGTTAGAAAATATGACAAACAGAAGCCATTCTTAACAGCAACCTAGCCCATTCCATGTCTAGAGATATCTTAAAAGAACATAAGTACCTGAAACATACTCTGTACACCTGTAGGAAGAATGTCATAATATTCTGCTAAGGGCCAAAAATCATTGGAATAAATGGGGGAAACCACCTTGTTCCAGGGCTGGGGGCTGAATATTATAAACATGTCTATTTTTTTAATAAACAAGTATAATTTAAAAATTAAACTTCTATTTTTTTATTTGATTGATTTGTTGAAGCTAGACAAAGGGATTCTAAAAGTCATGGATAATCAACATTAAAGGAATACTGAAGAAAATTTCAGTTAGGATAAGTATAGACTTGTCTAATCAAATATCAAAACAGTTTATAAAATTATAATAATAATACAATAATGTGGAGAAACATTTTATAAACAGGTCAATGTAACAGAAAATAATAGACCAAAAATATAGAGAATCTATTATATAACAACTATGTCATTTCATATTAGGAACCAAAGACAGACCATTTAATAAATGATGCTAAGAGTACTGAGTAATAATTTTTAAAATATAAAGTTGAAGCTCTACCTCAGTTTCTTATTCACCAGCATGAATCACAGATTTAAAATGAAAATAAGGGGCATCTGGGCGGCTCAGTCGTTTAAGCCTCCAGCTTTGGCTTAGGTCATGATCTCACAGTTTGTGATTTCTAGCCCCATATCAGGCTCTGTGCTAACAGCTAAGAGCCTGGAGCTTGCTTTGGACTGTGTCTCCCTCTCTCTCTGTCCTTCCCCAGCTCACACTCTGTCTCTCTTCTTCAAAAATAAATAAACACTTAAAAAATTTCATAAATAAAATAAAATGAAAATGGAAGAAGGCATAAGGAGAGAAGAGAGAGGAAAAAATAAAAGACTCTAGAAATAGTACAACCATATGGACTTCAATTCTGAATGTTGGAGTTAGAAAGCTCTTCCATAAAATGGCACCTAGGTCTCAGGATCCTTGATCCATGCACACGGTCAGGCCCCTGGGATGCATGACATAGAACAGTCTCCACTCCAGCCCAATTTCCCTTGCTTTCCTGGGTGGACCTCTGGAATGTAGACTGGAGAGGCGTCAGATGCCATTCTGGGGAGCCTGGTCTTTAACTTGAGGTCTAGAGCTAGGCATCGGTGAGGCTTTATGAGGTGATGAGCTGTCCAGATTCAAGTTACTCTGATGTGGGTACGAAATAAAGCTCAGGTTGGGCCCTGCCATAGATATCTCCAGAGATGGTGTGTGTGTGTACAAGAATGAAAAGAGAGAGAGAGAGAGAGAGAGAATGAGAGAGAGAATGAGATTGAGCTTCCCCCAGGTTAGAGCTGAAGTAGAAAATAATTCTGAAAACACTCAGACCTGTAAATGTGGCAGAGCCTTTGAAGAGATTATCATATCTAAGTCCCTAAAGTGACTGAACTCTAAGTTCAGTCAACAAAAATGTTCTTGTTCTTTGCATAACAGGAAAGCTGAGAACCACCACAATTCAGGGAGCTCCTCAAGTGTGGCCAAAGGGCATATTGCTGACAACCACAGGGCTGGGGGACCAGAGAGTAATCTTGACTACACTCCATGACCAGAGAATATGGAACCCCAAGAAGGATTGAGGTTGAATTTCCTGAGTGTCCTGGAAAGAAAAAGACTGAATAGATTCGGATTGGAGTTAAAACAGTTGAAGAACTGTGACATCTCTTTTTGCATCCCCAGAGACTGGGGAGCAGTCTTAGCTACTATACTAGTATCTTTAGGTTGACTCATTTTTCTCCATCAAAAATAATTATCTCATAATTTTATTCACAAATCCTTGCATTTCTGGTTAATTCTTTAGTCTAAGTTCCTAGAAGAATAATTACTAGATTAAAGGCAAGAACTTCATTGAGGCACTGATATATATTGTCAAGCTACATTCCTAAACATTACCAGCAGGGTTTAAAATTACAGGTCTCAGAGAAAGCACTTCCTGAATTGAGGTGTGAGGAATCAACCCATTCCCCAAGAAAAATTCAGTGGTAATTGTTCCAAGGGCATACAGCAAATGAAGAAACATTTATGCAAGGAAATCTATGAAATCTCTACAAAAGCGGTGAGTCTATGACTCCTGAGCCACAACATACTCTCTCCATCTTTCTCTTCTAACTCAGCCCAATCGAAGTTCCACTCTGGGTAAATGTGGTAAAGGATATAGTATTCTCTTTCCCCTAGCTCTTGGTTAGAAATATATTATCTGTCTATTGCAGAACCTAAATTCAAGGCAAGTGCATCCAAGAGATCAGGGTTTTGTTTTGTTTTTTTTTCTCCCTACCCCTACCCACCTTGTAGGCTCTACCACAGATGAAGCAGGCCCAAATTAATGGGTTCCCAATTGCCTTCATTCCAGGTCACTTGTAGAGAAGAGATTCAATTCCCTAAATGAGATGAAAGCCAAGAAAACCAGAAGCCACAACCCCATCCCAGAATATGCATGTAAAGCAAGGATGTTACTCAGTGAAGTGGGGCATTGTCGTTTCCCCCAGTTCTAAAGCAGTAGCAGGAGAAAGATCATACAAACACAGAGCTCTGGAGATTCTTTCAAAGGAACTGAGTTTATTTAAAGAGTATGAGGAAGTTCAAGACTAAGAGTACTCTCTAAAACAATGGAGATTTCAGTGATAAGTAATTAAGAGGAATCTGGTAGCTCCACAAAAGCAATGAGATAAACTGTAGGCCAGCTAGTTTTCTAGAAAGAATCAGGAAAAGAGACGGCTAAGTGGGGTCAGAACAAAGACTGGCTCAAAAACTGTTCCAAAAGGCTGTAATGTCAAATTTAACAAAACCTCAAAGCAGCTATTATAAATATGTTCAAAGGACTAAAAGAAATCACAATTATACAAGTAAAGGAAGGTATGATGACAATACTTCATCAAATAGAAAATAACAGTGAAAAGATAGAAATTATTTTTTTAAGTTTATGTATTTATTTTTTTGAGAGAGAGAGATACGCATGGAATCTGATCAGACTCCAGGCTCTGAGCTGTCAGCACAGAGCCCGACACAGGGTTCAAATATATGAACCATGAGATCATGACTAGAGCCAAAGTCAGAGGCTTAACTGACTGAGCCACCCAGAAATTATTAAAAAAAAAAAAAAAGACCAAAATGAAATCATGAAGTTGAAGTACAATAATAAAAATGAAATACTTATTAGAGGTACTCAAAAGTATATTTAAACTGGCAGAAGAAAGAATCAGCAAACTTGGAGATAGATCAATTAGGATTATGAAATTCAAAATGCAGATTTAAAAAAAAGAATGAATAAAGATAGAAAAAACTTCAGAGAAATGTGGGACAACATTAAGCACATAGACATACACATAATGAGAATAACAAAGGTAGAAGAAAATGAGAAAAGGGCAACAAATACTCAAAGGTATAGTGGCTGAAAACTTTCCAGATTTGAAGAAAAATGTTAATCTACCAATCCAAGAAGTTTAAAGAACTCCATGTAGGATAAATGAAAGAGATCCACACCCAGACACATCATAGAAAAATGTGGAAAGACAAAGAGAAAATCTTAAGAAAAACATGAAAAGTACTCATCACTTAACATGGGAACCACAGTAAAAATAAAACCACATTGGGGGCACCTGGGTGGCTTAGTCAGTTGAGCGTCCGACTTTTGATTAGGTCATGATCTCGCGGTTCGTGGGTTCGAGCCCCGCGTCGGGCTCTGTGCTGACTGCCAGCTCAGAGCCTGGAGCCTGTTTCAGTCTGTGACTCCCTCTCTCTCTGACCCTCCCCTGCTCACGCTGTCTCTCTCTCTCTCCTAGAAATAAATAAAACATTAAAAAAAAAAAACCCTAGGCCCTAAATAAAAAGGAAAGTCACTCTTTAAAAAAACAAACAAACAAACAATAAAAGCACAAAAAAGGGAAAGAGGGAATAGATATATATGTAAGACTAAGATTTTTATATCTTAGTTGAATAACTTTTGATAAATCTGAAATGAATTCTATAAGATGTATATGACGGTCCGTAGAATAATCACATAGTGAAAAAAATTAAAGGAATTAGAATTTTACATTATAAAATATTCACTTAATACAAAGGACAATAGTAAAGAAGGAATAGAAAAACCAGGAAGACATAATACATACAGAAAAAAAAAGATGTAAACCCATTATATCAATAATAACAATAGGGACACCTGGGTGGCTCAGTTGGTTAAACATCCAACTTCAGCTCAGGTCATGATCTCATGGTCCCTGAGTTTGAGCCCCACATCAGGCTCTGTGCTGACAGCTCAGACCCTGGAGCCTGCTTCAGATTCTGTCTCCCTGTCTCTCTGCCCCTCCCCTCTTTGTGCTCTGTCTCTCTGCCTTTCAAAGATGAATAAATATTAGAAAAATAACAACAATAATAAATGAGAACAGATTATACAATATAATCAAAATATAGAGATTTTCAAATTGGGTAAACTACAGAGCTTGAGGGAACATCCTACACAAGACTGTTCTCACCCTGACACCAACTGCAAGTTTGGATGGTTGCCTAAACCACTCTAATGTTTTGATAATTCAAAAGAATTACACATAAAACTCACTGAAAGCAGTTATGCTCATAATTATGATGTATTGTGGGAAAAGGATACAGATGAAAAGCAACTAATGGAAGAGACATATAAGATAAAATATGAAAGGATTCCAAACACAAAGCTTCTGATGTCCTTTCCGTGTGGAGTCATAATGTGTGACTCTACCAGCACCAAGGTATAATAATTTGTACAAAGTATTGTCCATCAGAAAGCTCACTTGATCTCAGCTTCTAGAGTTTTTATTGGGAACTCATTATGTAGGCATGATTGACTTACTGACTGCTCACATGGTTGAACTTAGTATCTAGAATGACTGATAAATCAGATAACCCAAACCTCCCACCTTGATTAGTCTTTCTGATATGGCTAGTCCCTACCCTAAAATCGTCAGTGTGACCAGCCCCATACGAAGATGTGAGTGGCCAGCTTTCAACCTAAACAAAAATAATTCTATTAGATTTAACATAGATCACTTTCCAGAAGCTTAAGGCAAAGACCAGACACCTCTTTAGGCAAAGTCAAATTCTTTACCATAAAATATGTGTATATATAAAACATATAAGAATTATAAATATACATATGTACCTAACAATAAAGCCCTAAACTACATAAAGCAAAAATGATAGAATTGCCAAAAATTTTTTTGAAAATTTAACAATAATAGTTGAAAACTCCAATACCAAACTTTCAAAAATGGATACAATTAGGAAGAGTATTAAGAAGGAATTAGAATAAATGAGCAGTGCTGAAAAACATCTAATAGACATCTGCATATCTGCATTACAAAAGAATAGACATTATTTTCCAGGATACATGCAATACCTCCAGAACAGAATGTGTGCTAGGCTGAAAAACAAGCCTCAGTACATTTTAAAGAATTTAAATTATAAAAATTATGTTCTCTCACTACAGTGGATTGAAATTAGAAATAAATAACATAAGGAAATTTGGAAAATTCACAAATATGTGGAAAGTTAAGCAGTACATTCTTAACTAAACTATCAAAGAAGCAATCACAAAAGAATTATAAAATGCTTTGACATAAATGAAATGAAAATACAATCTTCTAAAGCTCATGGATGCAACCAAAGCAGTGCCCAGATGAGAAATTATAGTAGTAAATGTACACTTTTTTAAGGACTTCAAATTAGTAACCTAACCTTATATCTTTAGACACTGGAAAAGGAGCAAACTAAATCTAAAGCAAGAATAAAGAAGGAAACAACAAAGATTAGAGGAGAAGTTAATGAAATAGAGAATAAGAAAACAATAAGGAAAATCAGCAAAACCAAAATTGAATCTTTGAAAATATGAATAAAATTGATGAACATTTAGTTAGACTGACCGAAAGAAACAAAAGAGAAGATTCAAATTATAAAATTCAGGAATTAAGTAGGGACATTACTACCAACTTTACAGAAATAAAAAAGACTATAAAAGAGTACTGTAAACAGTATTGTACCATTAAATTAGATAAATTAGATTAAATAACAAATTCTTAGACAGATACAAACTACTGAAACTTAAAAGAAAAAATAAAACCTCTGAATAGATCTATAATAAGTGATCAACTTAGTAATTTAAAAATTCCCAAAAAGGAAAGCCCAGGTTACATGGTTTCACTGGTGAATTTTATCAGACATTTAAAGAAAAGTTAGTACTGGGGCGCCTGGGTGGCTTAGTCGGTTAAGCGTCCGACTTTCGCTTAGGTCATGATCTCACGGTTCGTGGGNCTCTTGCACTCTGTCTCTCTCTGCCTCCAAAATAAACATTACTTTTTTTGAATATGAGAGAATGGTATACTTACCAACTTATTCTATGAGAAATATTACCATAGTACCCAAACCACAGAAAGTTATCACAGTAAAAAGTAACAGGCCAACTTCTCTTATGAATATAGACACAAAAATTCTCACAAAACCTAGAAAACTGAATCCATATTTTTAAAAGATTATATACTGTGATTAAGTGGCATTTATTCTAGGAATGCAAGGTTGATTTCACGAATAAAAATCAGTTGAAATCACAATAGACTAAAGGACAAAAACCACATGATCATATCAATACATAAAGAAAAAAGCATTTGACAAAACTCTCACACCTTTTCATGATGAAACCACTCACCACCTAGCAATAGAAGTGAATCTCCTCAACCTGATAATAAATATTAATTTTTTAAAGACCTCAGCTAACATATTTAATGGTGAAACACTGAATGCTTTCCTCCTAAAATCAGGAACAAGACAAAGATGTTTGTTTTCACAACTTCTATTCAATATTGTGTTTAAGTTCTAGCTAGAGCAAAGGAAGGAAGGAAGGGAGATGGAGGAAAGGAGGAAGGGAGGAAGGGAGGAAGGAAGGAAGGGAGAGAGAGAAAGATAAAAAGAAATAAAAAGCATCCATATTAGAAAGGATGAAATAAAACTACTTCTATTTTCATGTTAAATAATTTTATATATAGAAAATCCTAAGGAAACACCTCCCAACAAATCTATAGAACCACAAAATGAGTTTGCCAAGATTGCAGGATATAAGACCAATATACAAATATCGATTGTAATTCTATTTTTTTAAAGTAGGCTTCATGCTCAGCACAGAGCCCAGTGTGGGGCTTGAACTCAAATCCCAAGATCAAGACCTGAGCTGAGATCAAGGATCAGACACTCAACCAAGTGAGCCATCCAGGTGCCCCAATCAGTTGTAATACTATACACTAGCAATGGGGAATCTTAAAAATGAAATTAAGAAAACAATTCCATTTATAATAGCCTTAAAAAGAAAAAGTACTGAGGAATAAATTTAACAAATTAATTTATTTGAAGGTACAAAATTTTTACTCTGAAAACTACACGACATTGAAAAGACTTAAAGAAGATCTAAGTATGTGGAAAGATAACTCACATTCATGGATCTGAAGATATAATATTATTAAGATGGCAATACCTCCTTAATTGACTTAAGATTCAATGCAATCCTTTCAAAATTCCAGCCGGCTTATTTGCAGAAATTGATAAACTGATCCTAAAATTGATATGGAAATTCAAAGTATGCAAAATAGCCAGAACATTCTAGAAAAAATAAATAAAATTGTAGAACTAATTTCCTATTTAAAAAACTTACTACATTTACAGCTAATTGATTTTTTTTTTTACAAATAGTTTACTGTCAAATTAGTTTCCACATAACACTCAGTGCTCATCCCCAAAGTGCCCTCCTCCATGCCCATCCCCCCTCCCCCCCACATCCATCAGTCCTCAGTTTTTGTCAGCATTCAAGAGTCTCTCATGGTTTGCCTCTCTCCCTTTCCCCCACCNTCTTACTTTTAAAAACTTCATAGTTATCATAAAATACCATTTTGTATGTAATTTCAAATAAACCTAATTTTAATAGCTACGGAATAGTTTTTTAGTAGCTATGTAATAGTTTACTGAGTAATTTCCTTGATGCTGAATATTTTGCCTATGTCTCTATTATTTTTTCATATTCACATACTCAACAGCAATGTTAATAACATCCTTGGCATGAAACCATGTCCATAAGTAGATTATTTATGTAGGAAAGTGACCAGAAAATGCTGATTCTAAAATCAGAGCCATCCCTGATGCTTGGCACAATTTACTTTCCAAAAGGCTTATATTATGTTATACTCCCCCATTGCTTCAAAGCCTTAAATATTTTGTGTATTATCCTTTAAAAAGGAAAATTCATGCCTAAGAAAATTAGGTAGCCTAAGAAACCTTCTGTCAAGGAGGCACCCCTCTGCTCAGCGTGACTGCTGGGTTGTTTGTGTTTCCACACTGTCTTTGCTTGGCATAGAGTGCACCCACGTGCTGCTCGCTCTAGAACGCACTGACCCTACATTTAACTGCGTGGTGTCTGGAAACCACGAGTCCCAGAACATGTGGGTCCTCGGAAAGTTGCTGATTCTGAACACCTGTTCCTGTGGAGCATATTCAAGGCCACATGGGTAGCATGATGCTACATACAGCTCACAGGGCTGCACACACAAAGGACCTTCTTCCAGATTATTCTTAAACCTGTACTTGTCATTTCCTGCTGCATTCCACACAGTGATCTCCACATGTCAAGAAACAGGAAGATGAGGAAAAATTCAACCACGCATTTCACAACAGAGCACCCTTGGATGGGCCCTGGATTCTGGGTCAGGGCAATGTCAGTCAAAGAGAAATAGCCCTTTACCAGGAGACAGTGCCCTGAGAGAGAGCTGTCCACCCTATTTTCTACAAAGTAGAGTGATGCTCCCTACATATGTGCTGAAGAGCATCTTCAGATGAAAGAGCAGCACGGCTGAGCACTGTGCATAGCTTAATTGAAGGAATATTTCTGGAAGAGCACACCATATGTTTTACATTTGCATCCAGTCTATAAATATCCCAGTAACAACTCAAGTCCATAAATACTGTATTCAGAATGCTTTGCTGGAAACATCTTTCACTACTCACAGTCATCTGTTTATCATTGTGATTGTTCATTGCCCTCCCATTGTGCAGAACTATTCTCATGATCAGGGTCATGCTGGCAAGTAAGCGGTTGCCCACAGATCCACGAATGGCCGGGAAGCCTTCCACTGGCTCCCAGGCCACCTCGGAGCTGAAGGTGACAGCTGTTGCTTCGTTAGCAAAGGCCTGGGTAGAAAGACATAGAATATTTAACAAACCCCAAAGATACTGCAAGAAAGGAAGAACGCTGTGCACTTGCAGAGCTAACCAAGGACAGTAATGAGAGCTTATTATTTCTTGCCCTCACCACAGATCTATGTGCTGTTGATATTACCTTTATCCACCAATGGGAAAACAAGCTTTGCCAAGGTTGAGACTCTCACCCTGACCAAGCCAGGATTCTCATCCAACCAGGAGTTACTAACTCCAAATCCCACTGTGATGGGTGGGGGCAGCATAAACAAACCCAAAGCATACCATCCAACTGCCAAAGGATAGAAATGCCCACTATTTGCTTTTTGAATGCCAAACAACCACATTTACAAAGTGGTTTCATGTGCACACTCTTATTTTCTACTTAGCATTCTCCTAAAAGGTATTTAGAGAAGATGTTTCAGTCTTTATTCTCAAGATGAAAAAAGTGAGGCTCAGAGAAGGTAAGTGACTTGCTTAAAGTCACACAACTAATAGAGACCAGATTGAGGATTAGAATTTTGATTTGCCAATTTCTATTTTGGTGTCCTTTCCACACACTCAGGGTATAAATGTTATTTAGGAAGAATCAAGAATCAAGCCATGACCAGCTAGAAGTATCAGAATGCGCCCAGGACTCAGATCAGCGCTCAGGTCCCATGCTCTGTGGGAAGGGCATCCATGTCGTGGCTGCTTTGGTGGTAGGCAGAAACTTGTGGAATTGAGTTCCATTAGGAGCAGGCAGGGCTGGCAGGAGCCCTGCGGAGGGAACTTACCAAACACTCTCTGGGTCCCTGGAGAGGGGTCCAAGTGAAAGAAAGAAATAAAGCTCAAATAATTATTTGTTTATATAACCCTGTAGTACTTTCCTGTCTGCACATACTGTAAGCTTCTGGAGAGCTGTACCCAGTGTGATGCTTGCTGCCATCCTTGCTGAATGTGTGAATGAGGGAAGAGCTGCCAGATACAGATGCCTCCCTGACAGCCACTGGGCCCTGTACCTGACAGGACTGCAGAGTGTCAGGACTCAGGCGCTGGCCATGCATATAGGCATGCATGAAGCAGAAGACAACGAGAGGGCACCATCAACCCAGGGGATGCCGAGATCGGTACACTGGGTCAGGAGGAGTCTCAGCTGCTTTTGCAAAAGGAAACAGTGTGGCCAACAGAACCCATCCATGCCACCATTCCACACATGAACTCCAGCTTTATCCAACAGTGAGCAATGGGGGCAGGTCTCTGCTCAAATGACCCAACATTCAGTGGGGGAGGCTAGGAGGCAGGGGGAGCAATGAATAAGAAATCAGTAAATCTATTTCACTTGGAATTAGTACCATGAAGAAAATGGTGTTAGAACACAACTAAGAGGTGCTCATGTTAGCTATGTTGAAGAGACAATCACAGAGAGAGGGTCCGAGAGTCACCCTGCTGTGTTGGAAGCATGAGGAAGTCCCACGTAGCCAAAGCAAGATGAATGAGGTGGAGAAGTGATGTTGGTGAGCACCATCAACCATAAGGTAGAGCTGATGGTATATTCTGAATGTGATAGAAAGCACTGGGGCAGAGGTGGCATCACCTGAATTGTTCTTTCCTAAAATCACGTTGGCCTCTCCTGAGATTTAGGCCCAAGTGAGGCCGAGTGGGATTAAGCAGTGCACTGCTTTCCCCATCACTGAGTATCTTGGGACCTGGTTTGCTATCCTCCCAGTTTCTTCCTGTCATGCCTAACTGCTCTTTAAAACTTTGCTAGGGATAGAGACCCCAACTCTTCTCATGCCCCAATCCAACAACTTGCTAGAGTCCAAAATATCAGGTTCACCTAAAAAGGCAAAACTTGGAAGCCAACACATCTGAAGCATTGTAAGTTGCTAATTTATGTCAGTAAAACTCAAGGGAAAATGGATGGTCATGAATATAGGTGATGGATCAATGAGAGAGTGTGTAAGCCCAGGTGTGAGAAGTTTGTTTCTCAGGGCCCCCCACCCACATTCCGGATGCAGAGTGGTGGCACCAGTGGTTGGGAAAAGTCCTACCTGTTAGTTCAGGTAGTCACTGGAACTTCAGCTGAGGAATAACCCATATAAAATAAGGCTGAGAAATCAGGGATGTCCTCAGGAGATTTTAGGAGATAAAAAATGTTGGGGTGGATTGATAATATGTGCCAGTGGGGAATGACAGTCTTCCATGGGCCTGGCATCCATGCAGTCTTGCTGAGGGTGACATGCTACATGCATGTGGACTAGTCTCTGAATGCTGGGCAATTTCCGAGCCACCTAAGCAGGTCAGGGTGACCACAGCCTGACCACAGCTACCATGTAAGTGCTGCTTGCTGCAATGCTTGCTACTTGCCCAAAAAAGGCTGGGATTTTCAGCTACAGCACAAACTCACTGCCTGTGTAGCATTACATCCTCCATGGGACTAAGGGTCAAAGAAACCAACAAAATTATGCTCACACTCTGGCTGCTGCTTCTACTGTAATATAATCTTTCAACTCTGGTCCAGGAGTCAGGGTTTTGTCCTATCAGCATCCACAAAACTGTTAGCGTGATCCCCACAGGTCTTGATAGGAACCCGTCAACTGCACTCCAACAGCATCTTTCAGAGGAGCCCAAAGGCCACTCCTACGACCAAGGGGAATTGGGGCAAGGAGTGTTGGATCTTTGAAAAGCACCTGTATAGCTCTTCTCGATAGGACAGGAGTGGAAGGAGTGGCACGGGGGGACGAGGTCTCTGATTGAAACGGAGGTACTAGGTGCAAGCATGGCAAAAGCCAAGCCAAATAGCACTGATATGTCCCCGACTGGGAAGGCCTGAGACCACAACAAGCAGCAGCATTTGTGAAGCCATCACAAAGTTCTGCCTCTGGCTAATCGATCATGGGGATTCAAGGACCAAAACAGCTCGACTAGACAATAGGGTTGTACCTGCACAAAGCAAATAAACAAAAGATAACGAATAGCACTGCCTAGGTGCAGTTAAAAGGAGCCTTAGCTGAACCCCAGATTGAAGAGTTATAGCTTCTTACTCAAATCCCAGACCCAAATCCATTCTTGCCCACTCCCCAGACCTCAGCCTGTTTACCCACATGACAGACATCAGTTTACTGCCCACCCATATCCCAGAATTCTAAATGGACAGTTATAAAACAGTACGGTAATCACCAAGAGTCAGAGGTGAGTATAAAGTATGTGCCAATCTCTTCTACTATCCATCTTCATGCTGTTACCAATCTCATGTGCATTCATTTGTTCTACTTTCTATCTGCTGTGACTGCTCTAGTTACTAGAAACATTGAAGAAAACAAGCCAATTCTCTGTCCTTACTGGACTCATAATTCTAGCGGGAAATTTAAAATTTAGGATGATTTGTCATACATCTTGTCCTGGTATTTAAAACTTCGACTTGAAACCAATGGATGATATTTCCATATTCCATAGCTAAGCATTAGACAGGCCTTGCTCTTCTACTCTTGACCCTTCACCCACATGTAACCTATGGAGAAAAGCTGGAAATTCCATATGGGCAAAGGTTTCTTGAAGATTATAGAAAAGGAGAATTTTATGGTTTCCTTCCTATCTGCATCCAAGCCAAATGAGAGCTGACCTGCCTCCACCAAAGAACTGTTTTTAGAGTTTGGGACTGTCCTTTATGGGGACTCTGCATCCTAGGTGGATAAGAGCTTAGTTTCAAGTCTTCTGGTTCCCACACTGTCTTAGAAGTCCCAATAGTCCTTGGGAGAACATGACAGCTGGACAGCTGTCCCCAGGATTATGGGGAAAGGAATGACTAGAACCACCTGAAGGAAGGAGGGAGAGCTGGGCACTTTTGCTAATGTCAAGTGGGATGAGAATGTAGGAGTTTTCCTGTCAGGGATGCCCTTGGCAAGTTTTATGAATGGTCTTAGCTCCAGTTGTTTTAGCCATGACCCAAAAAGGCTGCACCCTAAAGGAGAAAATCCTCGGTGGAAGTTCTGATTTAGAATATGTGAAGTACAGAGGGCCCTGCCAGAAGCATCCAAAGAACTCATTCATGAGTTTCCCAAACAGTGAAGGATGCTTCCTGTGACTGAGGGCTTGGACAAGGGAGAACCACTATAGAGGGCCAGCCAAGACAAAAAGCCTTTTGAGTCTTTCCTGCTCCCAATCCTGAAGAAACTAGAATGGAGTGGGAACAAACAAGAGGTGGAATGAGAGAATTAGGCAAATGGCCATCCTCTCTGTACTGCTGAATTCTAACCCACCAGTCAGCCCAGAAAAATGGGAAGTAAAGCCTAAAGTTGATTGTGTGATCACAATGTCAACTTAAACCAGGCTAAGTGTTCCCCCCCCACACACTGAAACTCACAAGAAGGTTATAGAATGTGAGCTGCCAGTTAGTGGTGAAGATGTGTTTGGGGTCAGTAGGAGAGAAGGAAACTCTTCCCTAGTTGTAACCTAGCAACCGTAGTCCACTGAGTAAACCAGTGTTGCAGAAAATATGAGTGATTGAGATGACATGATGTCAGGCAGCACCTAGGAGACAACATAAAGCAGGATAGGGGGGAGTAAAGTGTCACCAAGCGGGGGTGGTCCCTATGGACCTGAATGAGGGCTGCTCCATCGGGGGACCCAGGGAAGAATTCCTTATGATAAGCTCCTCTTGAATCCACACCCCCACCACCCCTCCCCCGCCCCTACAGCTCTTCATCACCAACCTAGAGAATGACCAAGACCTTCCAGCTAGCCTTTTTGGCTTCCACCTTGGAATCCAGTCCTTATAGTGATGTGATCCTTTAGAAATGCAATCTGAGCAGGCCACATCTCTACTTAAACTCTTCAGAAGCTTGTGTTCAACTTTAAAATAAAATGTCTAAATTGCCAGGAAGTTTTAAGTGGACCCTGAATGCTCTGACCTGGATTGGCCCCACTGACCTCCTTCTTACTTCTCTCTCACTCATTCTGTGCTCCATTCTTGCCAAATATCTGTCAGCTACTTGAAAGAGCCAAGCTGTCTCTTACCTTCTGGGCTTTGTACATCTTGTTCTATGTGTAAGACATTTTCCCCACCCTCTTCACAAAGCCAGCTCCTTCTTATCCTTTGAAACATCAGTAGGTCACAAAAGTCTTCCTGGGTCCCTGGACAAGGTTGTTGTTATGCCAGCATGCAAAGCTTTATCACTCTTTACTGCAATTTTGAAAGTCTGATGCCTGACTCCTCTAGGAGGCATTACATCCTCTAGACTAGGCTCAGTCCCTCTATGGTCTATGCATCTTCCAGTGGTCAATATAAGGCAGATAATGAACATTCAAAGCAGAAAAAACTGAGTGAATAGATGAATGAAACTATCAAAGGAAGGAATTCACCCAGATGAAGGCATAGAGTGAGAAGAGTCTCCCCTTTGTTTTGGCTAACACAGTCAGTGGTAGCCAGGGTCGTCCTGAGGAGCTCTCTGAGCTCTGCCCTGCATGCTATGGAAAGTGAATGTTGGCCTCCCCACCCCTCCTCAGAAAGGTCTAGAGCAGAGCATTAGTGGTAGAGGCAGGCACGCGTGGAGATCTGCCTTGGACCAAGATAACAAGTGGTGAGGGGCTACTAAGTCACCTGGACATCAAGGTGGAGGTATGAAGACTGAGACCCTCACTGAATTGGACTTCTTTTGCAATTTATACACTTGTTCAAAGATTATTTTTGAGGACTAGAGGGCCTAGTTATCTTCAGTCCTGTAATGAACCCATATGAAATTGAAGGTATGCAAAGACATGAAGTAATCTTACATACATTTTACTAACTGAAAGAAGCCAATCTGAAAATGGTACAGTCTGTATGGTTGATTATATAACATTCTGGAAAAAAAAACCTAATAGATAATAAACAGATAAGTGGTTGCCAGGAGTTTAGTGAGGTGGGTCAGAGAGTGAGTAGGTGAAGCACAGGGGATTTTTGAGGGCAATGAAACTATTCTGTATAATGTAATGGTGGATACATGATGCTATGCACTCATCCAAACCCACAAAACTTTAAATATGAAGAGTAAACAATAATGACTACAAATTTATTTTAAAAAATCATTTAAGAGGCCAGGGCACAGGATGGAATGCAGACTCTGACAAAAGAATCCAATTGTAATACAAATGTATAAAACTACCTCATGAAAGTTGTTTCTCCCTCTTGACAGGAGAGAAAGGTACTGCTCTAAGTAACTGGAAACGAGATTAAAGGCAAAAGGACTTGCACATAAGCACCATACTCTAGCTGAGGAAGTTGTTTTCTTAAAAATTAAGTAAATGGATGATGGATGGCCGGAAGTCAGGTTTCTCACTTCTCTCACTTGGGAGGTTACCAAGAAGCAAAGGGAGGCAGCTAGAATGATCCATATGGTAATTCATTGATGTTGGAGGCATCAATATGAACTCATGTTTAGCTTTTATACATATAGAAAAATATAGATATATGCATATATATAGGGATTAGGATGCACACATGTATTTCCTTGCTCCATCAGCTGAGAAAGTCTAGATGCAGTGATATCCCAGTAGCAATGAGCACACCCACTACCTGGATCTTGGTTTCTAATACCATCCTCAAATAAAAGGAACCAGGGATCCCTGAAGAAATTAATGATTCTAGGACTAGGGCAGGAAATATACAAGATAATCCTGGAGAATCTTATCATGCCAGAAAGTGCTAAATTACTAAAAAAAAATACACACATAAGTACACACACAATGATGGGCTGTATCAAAGGGACCCAGGAGCCAACTTGAAGCTCCTAATGGCCAAAGTTGGAAGAATTTGAGCATATAAATAAGTAAATAAATATTGGATTATAGCCCAAAGTGTAGAATAAATATCCATAAGTCCATACTGATATAAACAAACAAACAAATAAAGACAAGTCCCCTTGAAAAAGAATTACAAATAATTTATGTGGATACTCCACCCGTAAGGACATAGAATGTAATCTCCACTCCTTAAGTACGAGCTGTGCATAGTAGCTTCTTTGCAAAAAGTATAATATAGGAAGGGAGGGAAAAATAAGAGTCACTATACACTGAAGAAACCTGACAAATATGAGCCCAGCCTGGTGACCAGGTTAACCTCAATGGTGAGTTATTGTGTTGACAGTATCTACTCTTAATGTGATGTGGTGAGAATGGCAATTTACCTCTGCAGTCTTCCTCCCCCAAACCCACAACTTCAAGCTAATCATGAGAAAAGCATTAGACACATTCCAACTGATGGACATTTATACAAAATAGCTGTCCATTATGCCTAACACTGTCAAAGTCATCACAAACAGGGAAAGTCTGAGAAATTCTCACAGCCAAGAGGAGCCTAGAAGGCTCAATGACTAAATGTGATATGGGATCCTGGACAGAAAAGGGATGTTAAGGGAAAACCAAGAAAATTGAAGTGAAGCATGAACTTCAATTAATATTAATGTAATGACATTGGTTCATTAATTGTGACAAATGGGACATATTAAGTAAGCTCCTACCAGGAGAAACTGGGTGTGGTGTATATGGGAATTTTCTGTACTACCTTTGTGATTTTTCTGTAAATCTAAAACTATTATAAGTGTAAATATTTTAAAACAAAGATGGACCAAGATATCCCCCTCTCCCCCAAAAAGCAAGTACTTCCCTTTCCTCTCAGTTATTTTTAAGTATTAAAACCGGATAAAGGACAAAACAAGATAAAGACAGAACTGCTAATGTTCACAGGTTCTTATCTATGAAATGAGATTTCCTGGAGCCAAGAACCTGGTATCCAGACTTTTCCCACCAGCCAACCCTGCACCTGCCCACTGTAAAAGACTTACTTTCCCTTTGGTTTAAAGCCATGTCTGCTATTATAATTCTCCAAACACACAGCCCTCAAACAGCCAATGAAGATCATGGGAGACAAAATGAGAAGGGAAAGTTCTTGGTCTAAGTATCTGGGATCCCAAAGGTCAGTGATGCAATCTTTAAGGGGCTGCTTAACTTCTTTGAGAGTGAGTTTGTCCATCTGAAAAATGATGAGTAAGAGAACTGCCTTGCGGTGGGTAGTTGTGGTGATGAAATTAAAGAGCAAGCATAAAAGTAGCCAGCACATCATAGATGCTGAACATTGTCATTATTGGTCACAAACTTATGCTAAGCAGCCAGGATGCACATCACTGGGACCACACAGAGCAGACCTAAAATAGAGGTTATCAGGCCAGATGGTCTGCATGCTGCATGGCCAATATCACAGTGAAGAGAAATCTTACCCTGTATTGCTCCCTATCCTTATGGGGTCAGGTGGGCAGAGATCAGCTTTGGGGCCATGTAACAGTGGAGAAGTGACCTTGTTAAATAGAGGCTTGGGGTTGGTATTAGTCTAACCTTGTTCCCACCTCACAGTATTCAGGGCTTTCAATAGAAATAGAAGAACAGGAGACAGAGAGACAGAGAAAGAGACTGAGATTTCAAGGAACTGGCTCACAGGATTGTGAGCTGACAAGTTCAAACTCTGATATGGGCAGGCCGGCAGGAGACCCAGGGAAGTGGAGACATTGCAGTTCAAGTCCAGTGGAAGAGTTCCTTTTTACTCAAAGATCAGTCTCTTTTTGTCTTAAGGCCTTCAACTGACTGGGTGCAGGCCACCCACATCATGGAGGGTAATCAGCTTCACTCAAATTCTACTGATTTAATTGTTAATATCACCTAAAAAAAAAAAAAACACTCTCCAGGTAACATCTAGACCTGGTAGAGCAAATGTCTGGGTACTGTGGCCCAGCCAGGTTGACAAATAAAATTAACCACCATCCATCAGCTGAGCCAGTTCTTCTGAGCATCTAGATGAGCCACCAGGCCTCCAGATGTCTCTCTCCTCAGGGTGGCTCAGTTTACTAACTGGGAATGCAAAAATCATAATAATAATAAGTTTAAAATAAAAATTATTATTTGAGATGACACCCATGGGCTCCAAAGAAAGTCACTTGGACTGAATGGAGAGGGTGCCAGTTCTGTAAGGACAGTGGCAGAGGCTTGGAAGAGTCTGGGTCTCCAAGCACCTGCCCAGAGCAGGGCACTGGCCCACCTGCATGAGACTGACCTGAGCAAAAAGTAAGCTTCCATCAGATTTCACTGCTCGGTTTGGGGCATATCTATTTTAGTAATACAAAAATGTCCAGGTAGGCAGTAAGGAAGTGCCAGATGCATGGGAGGGAAAATATGCACAAAAAGGAAATGAAAAGAGGAGCCTGGGGATTCCTAGCAAAATAGGGAGTAAAGCTGAAATCCGCTCTCCACTCCTTGTTTCTTCCAAACATACAGAAATGGTGAACAAAAATTTACACACAAGCAAGCTTAAACATGGTGTCGGAAATGAGTATGGAGCCCACAGTGATAACACTGAACATGGGTCAAGGTGACCTGCCCACAGGAATACAAGGTCACCTCTAAAGGAGCAGAGTTGTAATGTCCTTGCAGGGAAGGGCGTGTAGCAATGCCTGGCATGGAACAGGGCCTGAACTCCTTGGACACATTGGGCCTCAGGGAAAGAGCTGTCCCTCTCATGAAAGGGATCTGGAGGCCCCTCATGGATGGCCTTCCACACATCTCCAGAGGAGACAAGACCTCATCTACTCACCCTGGACAGCATGGTGGGCAGAGAATTCATTCCAAGAATCAGAGACAACATTCTTATAGCCATTATCCTTCTAAAGTGAAAGGAGTTCCAGGCAGAGACACATGCAAAAGCCTGGAGTGGCAGAGGGAATGGGTATTCCAAGGTAGGGATAAGCAAGATGGGAAGACACAGACAGAATCCACTCCCTGAGAACGCAGCCTGGGCAGGGCATGAACCCCAAGGTATACAATGGGTGTGCTACACACACTACTTTCCAGAGCCTAAGTTCTTCTTCTGGAAAAGATAATAGGGCTTTCTTGTTGCTATTACGCAAATATTGTTTACTATTACACCCCCAGAGCCTAGAACAGTGCCTGTCTAGAACACCATAGCTATTCAATACTGGTTAAATGAAGGAAGGAAGGAAGGAAGGAAGGAAGGAAGGAAGGAAGGAAGGAAGGAAGGAAGNAGAAGGAAGGGAGGGAGGGAAGAAGGAAAGAAGGAGGGATGAAGGGAGAGAGGGAAGGATTGACTTAGGAGTTTTCTCCTAGAAGCTTTTCCTGACTCTTTCATCCCTTCCCACCCACTATACCTCCTGGAGTTTGCTCACATTTGACTGTAAGAAAGCTGTAGATGCAGGGGTTACAGGTATCAGCTTTGATGTGCTGGTTCTGCCCCCACGGGTTGAATGGACAAGTCACTCAATCTTTCTAAGCATCAATTTCTTCATCTGTAACATGAGAAAATGAGAGTTGTAGCAAAATTAAATAGCATAATGTGTGTAAAGCACTCAGCACAATACCTGGCTCAGAAAAAGTGCTCAAAAAGTTAATGATTATGGCTGCCTTTCTGCCTTCCCCCATGAATCTATGAGTACCTCATGATGGGTGTCCAAGTGCTACCCAGTCCTGAGTATCCAAGACCTGATACAGAGTACATAGTACTAACAACAAATGTTTGCTGAATAAATGACTGAAGGATACAGCTGGCACAAGAAGAAATTCCATAGCTCACTGACTGACTCCTGAACATGTGTGGGAACCCAGAGATCTCCCAGCTCCTTTCCACAGGAGCCACCAGAGACGCGGTCTCTACACTGTGTGTCACTGACCTGCAAACAGTCAGCTCAGGCTCAGAATCACAGACAACCGCAGACGCCAGGCCATTCAATGTATCGTCCTTCCTCTGAAGGGAGGAAGCTGCTGGCCTCCATGCAGGGTAGCCTGCCTCTGGCTCTGAGTCCTGCCCTGACCTGGTGCCCTGGTGGGGGTGTGGGGGCTTCTGCAGGATGGTTCAGAGGCTTTACTAGCCATGGGTCATTAGGAACCTTCCCAGACCTGTGTGACCAGAGAGTACTCTCTCCATCATTGTTAGCACCACTTACTAATGAGTACCCCCAGGAATACAGGTTGGGAGTAGCAGTGCCTGGAGGGTTTCTTTAACCTAACACTAAACCCAAGACCTAAAACAATAGAGAGATGGTTGAGGGTGGCAGCAGGCTTGCTCTGGGAAGAGTCCTGTATCGGGTCTGCATATATTGCTTCCCTCATTAAAGCACTGCGACAGCCCTTGGCCAGGGGGACCACGGGGCCTGCCTCTGTTCTGTCAGTCAGGATTTGCCACTTATACTGTCAGATTCCCATGGGTCCCAGTTGTTCTACTCACACTGGGCTGGCTCTGGCTGGTCCTGTCCTGGGGTCCCCTCCCAGAAACCCCCAGTCTCCGCTAAGGCACTTACTTAAGGTCCCCTCTCCACACAGTGCTCTTGCTGCTGGATCATGGCAGCCTCCTGCTGCAGCCAGCAATGCAGCAGTCCCGGGAGTGTGGCTCATCACCACTCTTTTTGCAAAGAAGCAACATCAAGAAACTTTCTGGGCTGAGAACCATTCTCTGCAAAATGGAAATGGAGATTCCTTGACACCTGGTGTACAACCACCAACGTACTGACAGTTCCCACTTGTTGAGCACCTGTGCACTGCAGACTAACACCATTCACTATGCCATGGTCTCCCCAGTAACCTCAACACTGGGATTCAAAGCTCCACTGCAGAAGAGCAAAGTGAGGTTCAGAGGGGTTGAGCGACTTTTCCAAGATCACACAGCTGGAAAGAAGGGGCAAAGGACTCTGCACTCATTCTGCTCTTGCCCTGGCCCACTTCACGTGGCCCTGTATCCCTTCTGGGATCTTTGCTGGCCGCCCAGCGGTGCCCAAAACATCGCAGACAGGAGACACAGATGAGTCAGGTTTAATTTGTCTGTGAAAGTGCCTAGCTGTAAAAACATTACTTTTCCACGACATGAAGACAAGGAGGCCAGAGGGGGTGACAGATTCTCTCAATACCTGATGTCCGCTGTCCTCCCCCTTCCTGTCCTGGTAGGCTCTAACCCAGGGGCTCTAACATCCCCTCAGTGGTGGCAGTAGCTCTGTGATCAGAATGATCCAGGTTACAAGGTCCTGATATACCCACTCGTCCCACCCCAGGCTTCTCAGAGGAGCAGACTCCTGCTGACTATCTATGCCTGGATGGCCACAAGAGAAAGCCTGATAGAAACGGACTGGAAGCCACCCGTGGCCAGGAGCCTTCCTCTCATCCAGAACAGCATCACAGGGCTACATTCAGGGTCAAGGAGGCTGACTGCACATCTACAGGAAGTGGCTACAACATTCTAGTTACCATTTAATACTCATTCCAACCGCCTGTTTTTTTTCTTTCCTTTTTCCTCTTTCCCATAGACGTTTTCTCTTTATACACTCACTAACCTTTTCTAATTATAGCAAATGGGAAACAAACCACATCCCACAGCTGGAGACACATTTTGTTCATAATTAATTAGAACTAATTAATCAGATACCTTTCCTAATGTGCGGTTTTATGGTCAGATTGAAATATAACCCCAATCCACCCTAGCAGGACCCACTGGGTCCAGAGGAGATATTGTTTACAGAGAATCATCACGGAGGAAGTCGAGCAGTGCTTTGTTCCATAGCCAGGCCTGCGGGGACAAACCTCTGCCTTACCTGGCCTGCCTCAAGGACAGGGGAAGGAACGCTGCATCACTCAGCTCTGTGCCCTTCTTCAGCAGACAGTTTCTGCCCCAGGCTCTCTGTGAAGGTTGGGGTTGCAGCAGAGGCACGTCCTGTGTGGAGTGAGGGTCTGATCAAGGAGGCAGCCAATACAGTAAATAAATAAAATCTGTTCTGTAGAGCTGAGTGCAGGTAGGAACCCCAGGCCACAGGGAATCATCAGGGAGCTGTCCTTCCCAGCAGTGCCCACATTTTTACAGCCACTTTTGCGGCCACTTCTGTGTGGCTGTCTCTTAGATAGCACTTTACTGTACAGGCCTTTAACAATTTTCCTTAACTGGGTTTTGCAAGAATAAAAATGCTGCTGCATCACAAGATGGGTTTGGCCTTTGGAGATAAAGCCAGAAGAAGCCCATCTGAGCCTGTATGCTGTATGGAGGAAGGTCCATACAGCTTTGGCTTTCAAACTCCTCCTAGGTTGGTATAGTTTCGTTCTCACCAAACAAAACTGAGTTTGTTCACATCAGATTAGACTTCTACTTTTTTTTTTTTTTTTTTTTTTTACTTTTTCATCTTACAAAGGAAAAATTGGAGGCAAAGGGAGGCTCAGGTCCTTGTAACAAGTCCAGAACTAGCTATCCTCACCTCCCAGGGTCTGTGGCTGCTGACCCCAGTCTCCTGCTCCCTCCTGTCCGGGGCTGGGTCCTCCCAAAGGGCTCCTTGCAGACGGTGGGAAACTTTCTGGAAATTCAGGCCTTCCCTCTTCTTCACAATTCCTTAACGTCAGGAGGCCAGCAATAGATTCCCCTTTGTCTCTTTAAATGTCAGGCCAATTTTGTTCTCAAATAAAGTAGAGGCGATTATAGACCCAAATAAAGGAGTATTTATACCAGTTTCACTTAAGAGGAAATGCAATTGAACTGGCTGAAACAATAAAAGATGTACAGCCTCCTGCAACGGAAAGGCCACCAGAGGACTGGCTTTCAGCAGGACTTTCTCCACCTTATAGTAGGGCTCCTCCCCCCACCACACTCTTCCCTGTGCAGCCTGTGTCCTAGGAGCCACGGGGATTCAGGGCCACAGAACAGCCCCTCCCTCTGCCACCAAACTCAAGTCCTGATCTGGACGCTGATTGTTGGGACCTGTAGACAAGGGAACACCGGGTGAGGATGGGCTCAGGCGTGGGAGAAAGGAACAAGTGTGTGGTGCTACCTCCAGGGATGCACAGAGTTACAGGGCAACAGCTACCACGTCCACCATGCCCTCCCTTCTCCGATTTTCCATGCTTTTAAACAAATATACTTATTTTTCTGATTATGCTGAAAAATATAAAGCAAAAAATTAAAGTCAATCAACCTCATTTCAATAAGTGACTGCCATAAACACTTAAGTGCATTTTCTCCCTGTCTTTTCAGATTTTGATTGATCCCCAGAATTCGTGCTCTTTTTTTTCTATGAGATGCCCCTCCCCACTGGGCTTGCATGTGGGTGCTGCTGGAAGCCACCCTCTGTGCAGCCCTGAAGGTGGAGGACCGCCCCCTCCTGGCTCAGGGGGGTCATGTGACCTCAGCCCATCCAATCAGAAAGAGCGTTGGGCCTTGTTCTTAGAATCCAGGGAGATGCTTGTCCCTCTTTGGTGCTACACGTGAACCTTGGGAACTGCTCTCAGCCGTGAAATCCTACCTTGGATCAGAATCAACACACAAGAAGTGACACTGAGAGACGTAAAAATAGAAACAGATCAGGATAACTTCGAGGGAGCCCTGCACTGAGCGGATCCTGAGGCCCCACCTACCCCCAGAATTGCAGGGACATGGTCTTCCTGCTAATAATGGGGTTGGGTTTTCCGCTTGAATTCTAACTGATATAACCTTTTCAACACGTGGATGTTGGATCCTCTGTTATCAGGGTAAGTCTGTGTCACCATCCCTAATTATTTCCTTAGGCTACTTTCGCAAGCCTGGAACCACTAAGTCAAGGGCTCTATTTGTAAGGATCTGCATACATCTGTCAAACTGCCCTCCAGAAATGTTGGATCAATTTATTCCCTCTCACAGCGTGAGAGTACTTTTCTCACCACATAATCACCCTAGATAACTAGGGTGTTTTGAAAGCCTCTTTAATTTGATAGGTGAGCTGATTCTGCATTCAAATATATGCAATGTGTGTACTTGACAATCCAGTATTAGACTAGACGTGTGGCCCCGTTGTATGCACCACAGAGCTCATTCCCTCCAAAGCGCTCCGTGGGGCATGAGAAAAAGCAAGTGGGCCCAGAGCCACACACAGATGACCCCTGCCTCTGTCAGCCATGGATTCACCTGGGGGGTGGGGGGACATGTGCCATCTGGGCAGAGGGGCTGCCCAGCAGCAGTAAACCCTCACTCTGGGTTTATTGGGTGAGAAGCATACACTTGGGATGCAGATGAGAGATCTAGGGACTTGCTTGCCTTGTTCTGGGAACACAGGGCTGCCTCAGTAAATCCGTACCCCAAGTGGTAACTTAGAATAGGGAGCCAGTGACCTCAGGCCCTTCTTGTGTGGGGGGACTGCAGGGTCAGCAGAGGCATTCGGTTTCCAGGAGGGAACGATAGCAGGGTGATTCCTGGCTCCCAGCACCAATATGGGGCACGCTGCGGTCCAGGTTCGGGCCCAGCAGCAACACCAGAGGATCTTTTCCAGGTTGCCTCATGGTATGTCCTGCTGTGATGATGGTGCCCAGCCTCCCTCATCCCAGCCCATCTGCTAAACCTGGTTCTCAGCCCTCCTGGTGATTTTGTGAGCCCCTCACATCTTTGAAATAAATCCCTTTCCTTCCCCAAACAGCCAGCCTCTTTCTTTTGCTCACAGTCAAGATTTCGGGCTAATACAGCTACAAAATCTCTCTGAATGTGTGTTTCTGCATCTTGAAGGAGTCCACCACACGCTGTCTGGAAGGTAACCCAGAAGGAAGAGGCTGATGTCCAGAGCCTTGGGAGGAGGAAAGGCTGAGACTGAGATGATGGTGGTGAGGATCCCCTACCTCTCCCTTCTGTACCAGTGCCACTAACTTTATGGAAGCCTTCCCCAGCTCCAACAAAATCCAAGCCCCCAATTGTTCCCTTCATAACAATCTTCAAGATTTGACTTTAACTATTT
The DNA here is from genome assembly GCF_008692635.1 of Crocuta crocuta. Taxonomy (NCBI): domain Eukaryota; kingdom Metazoa; phylum Chordata; class Mammalia; order Carnivora; family Hyaenidae; genus Crocuta; species Crocuta crocuta. The sequence goes on from NW_027530500.1 coordinate 534,618, forward strand.
GTTAAGACCTTTGTTCTGTGTCTGGTCCCCAGAAGAGTGACATGGTGATGGTAGAAATCAGATTACATCTGCTTACTCTTGTACCTTACTGTCTGGAGTGGCGTTGGGCACACAGTGGCACTCAGCAACTGTGTGTGAATGAGTGAATAGATGAATGACAGTATTGTGCTCCAGATTTCTTTCCTTAAAAAAGTTTGCTGCCATACATCTATCTGCATGCTGTTGTTTCCCTGACCCTGGCTGCACACCCATGGCTTTCCTCAGCACTTTGACTCTAGCCTGCCACCACCTACCATGTGTCACCTGAAAGGTAGATTTTGTTATGTTTCCCTCAGATCTGTTACCTTGAACTTCATTATCACCCTTCTCTGGGCAATCTAGCACTTCCATCATCCCAATCCTTCAATTACCACTGTTAAGCCCAAATCATGTCTTGACACTTTAGTGAAATCAGTGTTATGTTCTCTCTGTTCACTGCTCACAGGTGACTCACCAGTGCTGCATCCTGTTTCCGGGCTCCAGTGCATATTTGCAGAATTTTGGCAAGACTTTCACCGAGAGCCACATATGCTCTCTTAGCTCATGTGTAGATTCAGATAACAACCACCACAACCAAGATTCAAAACTCCATCACTACGAAGATCTCTTTTGTGATACAACCTTTATAGTCGCACACACACTCCCAAATTCCTAACCCTTGGCAATGAGGAATCTGGTTTCAATCTCTAATTTTGTCATTTTGAGGATGTCCTATAAAATGTTAAAAATGTTAAAACATGCAACCTTCTGAGATTGGCTTGTGCCTCCCAGTCAGATATCCTTAAGGTCAATTGACAATGTTGAGTATATCAGTAATTAGTTCCTTAGCATGGCTGAGAAGGATTTCTTAGGATGAATGTACCATATTTAACTCTTCACCTATTGAAGGACATTTTGGTTGTCCTAAGTTTTTGGCTATCACACATAAAACTGTTATCAACTTTCTGTGCAGATTTTTGTTTGAATATAAATGTTTATCTGGGAAAACGCCCAAAATGCTGGGTAACTTACGTGTAGTTTTTTAAGAAACTGCCGACTTATTTTCCAGAGTGGCTAAACCGTTTCATATTTGCATCAGCAAATATGAGAGATCCAATTTTTTCATATCCTCATCATCATTTCGTATTGTTATTTTTTTATTTTAGCTTTTCTAATAGTAGAACATAGATTAGATATTAGATCTCATCATGATATGGTCTTAATTTGCATTTTCCTAATGGCCAATGATTCTCAACAATATCCCATATTCTTCTTTGCAATCTCTCTCTCCTCTTCACTGAACTATCTCTTCATGTCCTTTCCCCATTTTCTGAGTGGATTGTTTGTTTAATGTTGAGTTTTCAGAATTTTTTAAGTTTCTAGACACGAGTTGTTTGTCAGATATGTAGTCTGCAGTTTTCTTCTCAGTCCACAGCTTGTCCTTTTATCCTCCTTAACATGATTTGTCACAGAACAATTTTTTAAAAATTTTAATTTTGGTGTCATGTCTAAGAACTCCTCACCAAGGTAAACATCCCAAAGATTTTCCACAGTTATCTTCTTTTATAAGATTTATATTTCTCCATTTTACATTTAATCCTATGGTCCATTTAGAGATAATTTTGGCATAAAGTTTATTTTTCTGTCTATGGATTTCCAATTTCTTCAGCGCCACTTATTAAAAAGATTATCCTTGGGGCGCCTGGGTGGCTTAGTCGGTTAAGCGTCCGACTTTCGCTTAGGTCATGATCTCGCTGTTCGTGGGTTCGGGCCCCGCATCGGGGTCTGTGCTGACTGCCAGCTCAGAGCCTGGAGCCTGTTTCAGTCTGTGACTCCCTCTCTCTCTGACCCTCCCCTGCTCATGCTGTCTCTCTCTCTCTCTCTTCTAGAAATAAATAAAACATTTAAAAAATAAATTAAAAAAATAAAAAGATTATCCTTGTTCCATTGAATACCTTATGCACCTTTGTCAAAAATCAATTTGCCATACTTGTGTGGAGTTATTTCTCAATTCTCTGTTTTGTTCTGTTGATCAGTGTGTTTATCCTTCCACCAATAACACAGTGCCTTGATTACTATAGCAAAACAAGTATTAAAATCAGATAGACTGATTCCTACCACTTTCTCCTTTTTAAAAATTATTTTATCTATTCTGGTTCCTTTCCCTTTCCATATAAATTTTAGAATAATCTTGTTTATATGTACAAAAATATTTCCTTGGGATTTTGGTATGAATTGAGTTAAATCTATATATGATTTTGGATAGAATTGACATCTTAACAATGTTGAACTTTCCAGTCTATGAAAATGGTATGTCTCTCCATTCACCTATATCTTCTTTGGTTTCATCAGTATTTTTACAGTTTTCAGTATACATGTTTTGTTATGCCTCAGTATTTCATCCTCTTAAGGAATTATAAATGGAATTATATTTTTAATTTTCATTCCCAAATATATTAATTTTTGTATGTTGACCTCACATCCTGCAAGCTTGCTGCCCCCACTTATTAGTTCTAGTTTTTGGTAAATCCTTGGGAATTTTCTACATAGATTCTCATATCACCTGCATATAATAATTTTTTTTCTTCTTTTCTGACTGATCGCCTTTCATCTCATTTTCTTACCGTATTGTACTAGCAAAATTTCCAGCACAATGTTGAATAAGAAGAATGAGGGTGAATATCCATGCTTTGATCCCAATCTTAAGAGGAAAGCATTCAGTTTTTCACTATTAGTAATGATGTTAGCTGTAGATTTTTTGTAGATGCTCTTTATCAACTTTAGGAAGCTCCACCCTCTTCCTAGTTTTCTGATAGTTTTTACCATTAATGTGTGTCAAGTGTTGTTTATGCATTGATATAATTCTATGATATATCTTTTTTAGTCTGTTAATACAATGGATCTCATTTTCAAATATTGAACCAGACTTGCATCTCTGAAATATGCCCCACTTAGTTATGATGCATACCTGCTGGGAGCAGCATGGGCCTCGCTGGATGACAGTCACAGTGAGGAAATGGCAGCGTTTGCACAGCTCCTGCCCTGAGAAATGAAAACTGGTATCTCCTTCTGCTACTACTGGCTCATGTTGGAAATGAGCCTGCTGGTATTGACCAGGCCTCACAATATTCCAAATCAGACCAATATTCCCCACACACATTCCTCATAAGGAAAAGCATATTCTTGCCTCTTCAAATGAAATTTTAGATGAAAACATTATGGATGATTGTCAAAAGGCTCTTCCTATGGGCCTTGTAGATCTAAGACTTAGATAATAAAGGAGGTTAAGAACACAAGAGTTACACTTGAGCCTGGCCCTGAGACATAGAGTCTGATTTAGAGTTAGGGAACAGATAAGGACAGAACTTAAGTTAATACTTAGACCTTTTCTAACTGGTGATATATGACAGTCCTTTCCCTAAGGCCGACTTTCCACAAACACCCTCCCTTACACTGGCAGCTGGGATGAGGATAGATAAGAATAGCTAAAACATAACCCAAAGACAAAGGCCAACACATTTAGGGCCTCCATGGTGTTTACACATTCAGCATCAAGTCAAAAAAGTTTCCACAAACAACTTACTAACCAGCTCAAAAACATTCGTCCTCTTGTGAGCCAGACAAAATGACTCCTAGCCTATCTATATACAACTTAACCTATGTCCTAATCCTAGCGTTATTAACTTAGAACAAATATGTATGTCACCCTGTTTTTCACTAAGAACATCCTGTTATTTCCTTAGTTGTAAGATTTACTCAACCTCACTATGATTGGGGTAATTCTGCAAGAATACTTCCAAAAAACCTGTTCTTGTACACTTTCAAAAGCATCTTATCACAAAGAGTTTTCCACTGTAAAAATTCCTTTTTCTGATCTCATGTTGTTGTTGGACCTTTAAATAAAGTCACCAAAACTGACAGGACAGAAATGCCTGCCTGGTGATCAGAAAGAATCTCGGGGCTCTCTCACTCTCTTTCTTGCCGACACCGTCCATCCTTCAGGGACCCCTGGACCAGCTGGAGCGGGTCTCCAGCACATACCTCTTTTTATACATTGCTGAATTTTACTTGCTAAAGTTATGTTAAACATTTTGCGTTTATATTCATGAGGGATATTTAACTTTAGTTTTATTTTCTATGTCTAGTTTGGGTATCAGAATAAATTAGCTTAATACAGTGAATTGGAACATACTTCTTCTATTTTCTGGAAGAAATTGTATAGAATCGGTGTTAATTCTTTTTTAAATGTTTGATAGAATTCTCCAGTGAAATCATCTGGATACGAAGATTTTTTGGGGAGCATTTTTAATTAAAAATTCAGATATTTAGGAGTGCCTGGGTGACTCAGTTGGGTAAGCATCTGACTCTTGGTTTCAACTCTCTTTTCTTCTTTACCAATCTTGCTAGAGGTTTGTCTATTTTACTGAACTTTGCAAAAATCCAACTTTTTGTTCCTTTGATTTTTTCAGTTGTTTTTTTTGTTTTGTTTTCAATTTTATTGATTCCTGCTCTTATGTTTATTACTGACTTCTTTATACTTGATTTATGGTTGTTATGTTTTTGTTTTGTTTTGTTTTGTTTTTGCTCTTGTTTTCTATTTTCTTAAGGTGAGAACTTAGAATATTAAATTGAGACATTGCCTTTTTTCTAATGTAAATATTTAGTGCTATACATTTTTTTCTCAGCACTGTTTTAGCTTTGCCCCATGAATTTCGATATGTTGTATTTTTATTTCTGTCATCCCTGTCTCCTAATTGGTATATTTAGATCATTCACATTTAGTGTAGTTGTTACTTAACTACAGAACTTAAATCCAACCTTTTGATTTTTGTTTTCTGTTTTGTCCTTTTTATTTCATTTCTTTTTTCCTTTATCCAGCTTTATTGGGAGCTATTTGTATCTTCTTTAGAATCCTTTCTTGAGNTATATATATATATAGGAATGTTTTGAGTGTATTTGGATATTTTAATGGCTACCATGTGTATTATATTATACATAGATAACTTATCACACTCTACTAGTATCAATAGTTTACCAAATCCAAATGAAATGTAGAAACTTTACCTCCATTTAAATCCCTTAATTTCCCTCATTTATAATAGAATTGTCTTAAATATTCCCACTACATACTTGAGAATTACATCAGATAGTACAATATTACTTCAACCATCAAACATTTTAGAAACTGAAAAGTGAAGAAAATTTGTTCAAGTTCAACATGTCCTTAATTGTCTTTTCTTTTTTTTCACTTTTTTCTGTTGTGCAGGTTGACCAATTTCTATTGTTCTGTCTTTACATTTACCAATCCTTTCCTTTGTAGATTCCACTCACCTACTGAGCCCATCCACTGAGCTTTTTTCTTTTCTTTTTTCAAATTTATTTGATTGACAGAAAGTGAGCACAAGCAGGGGAGGGGCAAAGAGAGAGAGAATTCCAAGCAGGTTCTGCACCATCAGTGCAGAACCCAACATGGGGCTTGATCCCACAACCAGGAGATCATGACCTGAGCCAAAATCAAGAGTCAGATGCTTAACCAACTGAGCCACCCAGGCACCCCCCATCCACTGAGCTTTTTAGTTCAGCTATTACATTTTTCAATTCCAAAATATCCATTTGGTTCTTTCTGTCTACTATTTCTTTGCTGAGCATTCTTATTTTTTATTTGCTTCAAGCATATTTGGAATTACTTGTCAAGAATTTTATAATGGCTGCTTTAAAAATTATTGTCCAATAATTCCAACATCTTTATCATCTCATCAATGGCATTGTTGGTTCTCATATTTCATTCAAACTCAGATGTTTCTGATTCTTGGTATGAAGAGTATTTTTAAATTGTATCCTGCACATTTGGCAATTTTGCTATGAGACTCTGGAAGTTATTAAATTCTGTTTTAACAGGCCTCCTCTGACATTGTGCCAGTGGTAAGATGGGAATACTACCTCATTACTACCAGGTGGGGGTGGATGTCCAGGTCTCCACTGCCTGCACAGACACCTCGGGAAGGGGAGGATGGGAGGGCATCTTGTAGCTGCCATGTGCAGAAGTTGAGGTTCTCTGCTGGAAGAGACCACATGGCCTCTGCTGGGAGGAGGGGACATAGTTTTTTCTGTGCTATTTTACTGGGATAGAGAATTATTGTCTAAAGGTTTTCTTTCTTGCTAAGTTTTCTTTCTTTCTTTCTCTGCTCCTTTCTGGTCCTTTAGCTAGAATAGATTTTTCTTGAAGCTTTTTATTGTCTGTGTCCGTTGGTATTTCTGGGCCACCAGTTTCTCCAGCACCCAGTCCCCACTCCAAGGCACATAAAGAAGAAAGAAAACCCAGGAACTTGCCACCATGTTGGTCCTAAAGGACCATATCAGCCTGCCTTCTCACCATCTTCAGAACCTTCTTATATCTATTTTATACATAATACCCGCGGTTTTTAGCTAGAGGTTTTACAAGAGAAACAAGGAGAGGTCTACCTATTGTCCCAGAATCATGTCACGGCCTTTGTTTTGAAAGATGCCTCCTGTGGGTGACATCCTGATGCCTGCCTGCTGCACCTCCACTGGCACCCACTTGCCCACCCCTGCTGCCTCCTGTCAGTCACTTCTACAGACTGAATCCCTTAAGGACATGATCCCTTTCTTTTTCATCTTACATTCCTCAGGACCCAGGGAACTGGGTTGCCACATATTTGCCCACCAGGTTTGTTTATAAAAACCCTGTCTTGCCTCCCCTTAATAATCAGTTAGTGAGTATATGAGGCAGGAAATGGTAACTGGCTCCAACCCTTCTTCTCTGGCTTATTCTGAACTCATTTTCAAGGTGAACTCCCAAGCTTAACCCTAGAGGTTCATATGCTGTAACGTTGCTTTTAATCAGCACCCTAGGAGCCTTTTGTGAAGTCCAGATCTAAAATGTCACCTGAGTGTAAAGGCTATTAGTGTATTTCACAGATGAGAAATGGGATTCACTGAGTGTCAGTGCACATCCACAGAGCCCAGGACAGTACCTGGACATAGCAAAGGAACCCAGGAAATAGTTGTTGCATGAATTTATAGGCCATGTCTTGTGTCTGCTATTACATGAGTCCAACAATCTTTCATGGTCACAGCCGGTTTTACCCACCAAAGGACAAGGGCAGGGAGGTTAAATCATTTGGCCAAAGTCCCTTGGATTGGAAGCTATAACACCATCCAATGCTGCTTCCTAATCCCCTGGACCAGCAAAATTTACCATCTCCCCCCACCACCAAAAGTGATTTTGAATGATTGTAACAGAGATACAGGCACCCTGAGTGAACAGAAACATATAATAAAATAAGTATGAAATCACTTTAACTTGGATAGATCATTTTAAGATAATACTTTATAAATATAATTATTATTTTAATTATAAGAATGTTTAATACTAATGGTAATATATTCATGCATATGTGAAGTACATACAACATTGTAAAGTGCAGTCGTTTATTTTTGCCCTTCCTCATCATGTCCATCAACATATTTGTTTCCCTTTTCTCTTCCCCCACCCCCAACCCTCTCTGTACTAACCATTAAATCCTAAATTTCCTTACTGAAAATTAGGATGTTGCTTAATACCTGGCCAAGTCATGTCCACTCCAAATGGAGATTCTCTAAACTGTATAAATTTTAACTGTAAAATATTTGTCATTAAACACAACATCAAAGATTACTCATAGAAAATTCATACTTTAAACTGGTACATTTAGATTTAACAATTAGGGTTAAGTTTTTCTTACATGTATTTTTTATACATGCATGTATGAATGTATATGTACTACAAATAAATAATATATAATAATAATAAATATTTATTGTGAAGCAAAAGCCAGGGAAAATAGAATTGAAATTCAATTATACAGGACATTACTAACTACATAATATGTTGTTTCTGAGCTTTCTATTGGCCAAAGAGAAAAGGGGAACAGTGTAAATTACAGAGAAGGAAACAGCTTCTCGGAGAGACAAGCAATTCTTAATACTTAACTTTAGGAAAGTGTGGATAATGGATAAATGGTTGGATGGATGAGTGGATAGATGGAAGGAAGAATAGATGGATGGATGGATTTGGTTTTGGATTAGTTAACTTACTGAAAGTCTGTTTCCAATAATACCCTTCAGGCCACAAGGCAGGTCTCTGGGAGCCTCATCAGCTGTACCCCTCCAAGCAATCACATCCCACAGCCCACTCCTTGTCCTTACCTTTGGAATGAACTCTCTGGTCCTCAGACCCAGACCTCCACCAGCCTCCTTGGCAGCTTTGTCTAGGCATCCCACAGGCAGCTCAAAATCATGTGAGCTTGGATTAGCCGACCAGATCAGAAACCTGGAGTCACCCTGTCTCCTCTGCCTCCTAAACGTGCACCTTTTGAATCAGCACCTCCCTGCTGCCTTCCAGCCCCTCCACAGCCCTCCCTCACAGGGTTGCTTTACCCACTTCTGGAGTCTATTCCCCACACTGCAGCCAGGACAAGCCACAAAACCAAACATCGGTCATTGCTCATCCCAGGCCCAGAGCTGCTCTGCAGGGCCCTCCGAGAAAGCCCAGCCTCCTGACAGCAAGAAGAAGAAGATAACAAGAAGAGAAGCAGAGGAAAAAGAAAGAGCAGGTGCAGCTGCCCCTCCTTCTCCTGCCTCAGAACCTGTGCACTTGCAGGAAGGCTCCTCCCAGAGCCCGTGTGGAATCCTCCCCCAGGCCCAGGCCTCCATCAACACTTCTGACCACTCCTTCCTGCCCAGCCCATTCAAATAACACCAGCTCACAACTGTGTCTTCCTTCCTCATCTTCTGACAGCACCATCCCCACCTGCCGTAGTTCACACTGATTCACGTATTTGTTCTTGTCAATCTCTCTCCACCAGAACACATGCTCCGTGGGGTCAGCAGCTGGGCTGCTTTACTCACAGCCCCGTCCCCAGGGTCGTAATCAGTGCCTGCCACACTGAAAGTTCTTAATAACCTTCCCCTAAGTGGAGGGAAGTAGACGGGGGAGAGGAGTTAACAGAAGGAGGAGACTGCCACCTGGCAAATGTGGTAGCCATCCAAACGAGACGCATGTGTTGATACAGGAAAGTGCATGTGGACTAATGATATAACCACTGCTCTTGATTCTGGCAGAGCTCTGGAGCCTCCAGAAGGGGGAGGAAAAACACCAGTGTCAGGGCATCTGCATCTCTGGGGTCCCCTCACCTTGCCAGGCTTCCCAGGCACCTGATGGGCGGCCAGGATTCAAAACCTAGACAGAGGAAGGGAGGGGACTGTCTGAGAGGGACCAGATAGGGCCCTGGAACCCAGGGAGCGGGGGCGCCTCCCGGTATCCCCGCCGTTTGGGCATTTTCCCTCAACCCCAGGCCTCTGCTGCTCAGCCACTTCTCCAGCTGGGAGGGAAGTAACGTGTCCGGGGACCAGTGAAATTGTGGCCCACTCGGCCTAGGGTCAGCGCCTCCAGGACCACCATCTGGTTGTAGCTAATTTCACATGTCAGCGTGAATGAACGAAGGGAGGCCAGATGCTGCTCAAACATTGCTTCTGTGACAGGGTTTCCAGAAGAGATTAGCATCTGAATTGGTGGACGGAGCAGATGGCCTCCCCAGTGTGAGTGGACATCACCTCCTCCAGCAGGGCCTGAGGAGAACAAAAAGGTGAAGAGCAAGCTTGTTTTCTCTCTGCTTGAGCTGAGATGCCGTCTTCTCCTGCCCTCAGACATCAGTGCTCCTGGTTCTCCGGTACCTGGACCCAGACCGGGACTGAAACCATCAGCCCCGCCAGGCCTCAGGCCTCGGGACTCGACTGAATTATACCACCGGCTCGCTTGGCTCTCCAACTTACAGACAGCAGATTGCAGGACTTCTCAGCCCTATAACCGCATGAGCCAATTCCTTAACAAGGACAATACATACATATTCACATATAAATCCATACATATACATATTATAAACCCTATAATAATAAATACATATATATTCATTATGTGTATGTGTCATACACACATATACACACATACCTACATACACATCCTGCTGGTTCTGTTTCTCTGGAGAACCTAACAGCCTGCAAAGGCCCTGGAGGAAGAAGGAAGCACTGCCCCCAGTGGGCCTTTGCCGAAGGCCCTTAGGTAAGGCAGGCTGGGCTGAAGCTTGTAGGCAAGTCCGCTGGTGTTGAGAGCAGAAGCACCCCTCCCTCAGCTTGCTGGCACCTACCCAGCTACTCTACCCTAAGAAAAGGAGAAACAGGCTATTTCACTTGTTCTCATCAGTCTCATTAAAGTAGAGACATTCGCGCCCAGGAATGAGCCTGTTTTGGGCACAGAGGCCTCAGTGATGGCTGGAGAAAAAGAGAACAGTGTGGGCCCCAGCAGTCCAGGAGGGCTTCCCAGGAGAGGGGGCACTTCAGCTGCAATAAGCAGGGACAGAAAGAGAACTTCAGTACTCTTGTCTCCACTGCGTCCTTTAATTGAAGCCAGGTGTGTGTCCTCAGGCACATTGTTTTTTTACTTTCTTCCTGTGAGTGGATAAGAGAAGTGGCCCTCCTCTGTGGGTGAGCGCCCCTCCCTTCTCGCTGACCACCTTGTTGCATGCCCCTCTGCCTGAGGATGGGATGGTGCTCCTCTCCCTCATGGGGCCACTGCCGACAGCAGCTCCAATATTGGGCCCTCTCAATAGCCCTACCCTATGAAAAGCAAGCAGGTTCAGCTGGGGGGGGGGTCTCACCACCAGCCAGGCTCTGCTTGTCTGATATTAATGAACGGCCCACCCACCAATGGTCATAATCTGCTTTTTGCCTGACACAATTCGGTCAGGTTGGTTTGATGATTTTTAAAAAGAGTAAATGTTTTTGGGGGGCACCTGGCTGGCTCAGTCAGAGGAGCATTTGACTCTTGATTTCAGGGTTGTGAGCTTGAGCCCCACACTGAGTGTAGAGATTACTTAAGACAAATAAATAAATAAACTTAAAAAATAAAGAGAGCAAATATTGTTTTAAGTAGCAGAGCTTTGACTTGAAACCCTCAGGTACATGACTGCCCTAAATTCTTGTGCATAAAGAGAGAAAGGATGCGCCATCTTGGGGACGTTCTTGCTCATTGGAATCCATGTGCCCGGGATGGGCACTCCCTTTCATTGGGACCCAGGCTGGAGACTAATTCCAATGACCAGCTCTGAATCCTCTCCCTCCCAGAACGCTGAGAGGCCCCAAGTCTGTTCTTAGCTTACTTCCTCTGGAGTAGACAATTCCTCCTAAGACAAAAACATGTCTTTTTAGAGGTAGTGATGTACCCAACTAAAAATAACATCCTAGCCTATAGGAATGGCGTTATCTCCGTAGCCAGTAAGAAGTAGACATAAGTTCCAGGAGAAGGCAGCCTTCCTCAATTAAACAACTGTAACAATAACAGTAAAACCTCCCTGTGAAAAAGCCCTTTATTCCTTCTCCTACCTTTCTCTTCCTTCCTGGAACTCAGAGGCAAGGCCTGGAGGATCAGCAGCCATCTTTTGAGCATGAGGCAACATGAATAAGATTGGAGGCCACACCCACATAGGACAAAAAGCAAAAGGAAAGGGATGGCCTTCCTCCCTAGTGGATGGCAAGCCCTCTCACGGCCAACCTCACTGCTCTGCTGAAACCTGTGTCTGAAGCAGGGATCATCAGCACGTCTCTCTTGACTGCCTGCTTAGTGGGGGTCCTTAGGGCTCCTTTCCTCTGTGATGCCCTTTCCTTCCAGCATCCTGACTGCTCTTCCTTATTATCCCTCAGGCCCTTATCTCCCTGACTTGTCCTTTAAATCAAAATACTTAAAAAATGTCATGTTCTTTCCTGCTTCAGAGCCTTTGAGCGTGCTATTCCTTCTGCCTGGACTTTTCTCTCCCCTTTCTTTCTAGGTGGGTATGACTCACTCTTCAGATTATTTTAGACAAGTCTTCAAGATGCTCCCATTGCACACTTCTGTGACATGTGCGTCTCTCCTCCGAGGCCTCGTTGTGCTCCCAACTGCCCACTTAGTGTTGCCTCCAAGAGACGGAAGTTGCCTTGGGCGGAGGCCTGGGGCTCTGTGCTCCCTGCCACATCCCAGCATCATGCACAGGTCCTGGGACACAGTAAATGCTCGGCAACTCACTGCTGAGTAAATTAACGACTGCACCATTACACGCCATGCGAACACTGTGAACAGAACACATCACACTATGAGAGCCCATCACACAGCAGACTGTCAGCTGGTGGGTCTAAAAGGGCTCAAGCCTAACAAGGCAACAGGCTTAGGGGTGAAGGAAGGCCAGGAGAATGGAGCAGCACACAAAGGTGCTGCAGGGAGGGGAGTATTGTTAAAAAAAAAACCAGCCCAGGAATAGAGGGAGATGTGGATGAGGCAGCAGGGCCGCTACTGTTCATTCTGGAAATAGTGGAGAGGAGCCTACGGAGTGTGACCTAGCCAGGTAAGAGTTTTGGAAGCCCACCTCTGCCCTGAGGATGGGGAATGCTGGAGGTGGGAGGATGGATGTGTGCACCCCCAGATGCCCACTTGGTAGCCAGAAAGAGAATGCACAGAACCTCTGTGTGCCACCAAGTATGCTCACCTCTGTGGTCTGCTCTGCACCACAAGTTTCTCAGGTGTTGGCTCATTTAACCCCCAATAAACCCAGGATGAGGAAACTGAGGCACAGATGATTTGCAGCCTGTCCGGCCATGTGGCTAGTCAGTGGTGGAGCCTGGATGGCACCACACCTTGTGGTGGCCATGCTGCTCTGTGGCCTCCACAGCCTGGGTGATGGTGGACTGGGATGGAGGAGAAGCCCAGGACCCAGGAGCAGGAAGACGGAAGTGGATTCGATGGGGCTGGCAGAGGGGGAGGGAAGGTCCTAGAAAAAAGTCTGAAGCAGATAATAAACAATGGTAAGATTTGCTAAAACTGGATGACACATTCACTTGTTTCCTATGCTTGAAACAGTGTGTATGTGTGTGCGCGTGCACACACACACACACACACACACACACACACACACTGCTTTCTGCTCCCTGTCAGATTGAGTGACCTGGAGGTCATCGGGGGTCCTGGCAACAGCTGCTTCCATGTGTTATTGGGGCCAGATGCCAGATGAGGGTAGATTGAGGAATGTGTGAGATTTGAGAACAAGGAGACAGAAAGTCTAGACAATTCTTTAGAGAAACTTGGCTATAAAGGGGAGGAGAGAGAAAGGTCAGGAGCTAGTGATGTGTGAAGTGGAGACTTTCTTTTCAGAAATTAGGCATTTCAGACACACTCAAAGCCTCCTGCAGACCTCTCCTCAATCTCCTGCCCCTTCCGCCTCCCCAAAGGCTATCAAGAACTTACTATTTGTCATTGTCGTGCATGTTTTGATGTTTTTACTACATATTTATTCATCCTGAAACATTTTGAAGTATCATTTTGTTGGGTTCTCATCTGTATATAACTGGTATCACACTGCCTAGATCTCTCTGGAACACACTCCTTTTCCCCAGAGGATGATTATAAGACTAACCAAGAAGGCTAAGTGCACATCTATTTTAACTTCTGTGCAGCACCCTACTGTATGCACTTGCCCTCATTTATCCATCTGTTTACTGCTGGAATGTGGGGCTCTGCAGTAATGCTGAAAAGAACAGTGCTGTGCCACCTGGGGCCGTGCTGGTGCTTCCCCAGGGAAGAGATCTGTAAGTGGGCCGCAGGGGCTGCAGGCACCCTTACCCTTACAGGCTTCCCCAGATAGCGTGCCAACTTATGCTCCGCCAGCAGCACAAGGTGCCCCTGCTCCCACCCCCTTCTGCACTTGCCAGTGGGGAGATCCGAGACTGCTGCATCACCGGCTGAAGGGCTTCGGTTGAGAAATTAAATATGGAGGAAGAGCAAGTGTCTGCTGTGTGGGAGATGAGGAGACAGAGGCCAGGGAGGGGGTTCATGGGAGACATGTGCCCCTGAGAATGGTCGATAGGTCAATGCAAGGACCCAGTTTCTCTTGCCATTTGACACAATGATGTGATCTCAGGCTTGCTCACTGTGCATAGCAGCCTCCCACCTGACCCCCTGCTCCCACTGCATTATGCCCACACTCCTTACCACATCACACAATTTCTGGCTATCTGTTGACTCATTGTCCCCACAGGACCCCAAGCTTCTTGAAGAACGGACTATGTTACTCATCTTCCGAATCCCCAGAACTTTACAAGAGCCTGGCACATAGTCGGTGTTCTATAAATAATTTTGTGAATTGCTTTAAAGTGCACTATTATAGCTTCCACCTGCACATGTTTCCTAAATGAACTGAAAGAAGGGTGCTCTGGCTTCAGACACATGCACAATTTAAGAAAAAGGAGCCAACTGGAGCCAGGAAGAAAGGACCCCAGCAGAGCACTGAATGTCAGGGACAGAAGTTTCACCTGAGAAGTCTCCTAACCCTCCCCGTGCCCTACCTTCTCTGGCCCCCAGCTACCACAAAGACCTCCTCCCTCTCTCTCCCTTCTACTTGTAAAAGAAATTAATATGCCTTAGCCTTTTCTATAAGAAACTGATCTTCATTCTCATTCCCTCATTAGAAAATTCTTATATTAATTTATACTGCTTCCAATTTTGTGCTATCTTGCTCAGAAACAAGGAGCAGTTCTGAGGCCAGGAAAGGGAAAAAGAACCTCAGGCAAGGCAAGCATGAAACAAGCTCAAATATCTAAACTACAAGGGTAGGTACTAGGAAAGTAGTATTTTTCACAGCAAGAAATTCAGAAAAGTCAGAACTGAAGTCTTGGGCTGATGACATAAAATTTATGGGTGAAATGAAGAAAGCAGGATTCCCCAGTTCCTATTATAATTCTGTCCTGTTTTTCCTGGAAAATGACCTCAGAAATGAAGGGGTAGAAGAAAGCCTGCAATGAGTCAGGAGACCTAGGACAGCTGTGACCTGCCCCAGTCACCCTTTGTAATGGATAACCCACACAGACGGACTGGGGGGACCCATACAGATGGGCTGGGGGGACCGACATGGACGGGCTCGGGGGACCTATACAGACGGGCTGGGGGCGTGGGTTCTGGCAAACATCCCCAGCCCTCATCCTTTACATTGTCCTCTTAGGTACTGAATCATCGCTGGCTTGTATGAAGTCATGTGAAAACTGCTTTCAAGAAACATGCGAGGGATGAAGTGGGACATGAGCTAGGGCTGGAATGTGGCATACACAAGGACTGGGGGGTGGGGGGCAGCCATACACTGAAAAGAGGAATTATATGACCAGAACTTGGAACTCAGAAGGACAAATGAACTCAAAGTTAGCTAGACTGGTGCAAGGAATCATGAAGACAACTTAGGGAAAGTCTTAGTGGCAGATTCCCCTTTAATTTGGTGACAAGTCCCTCCACCACTGTGGAAGCAGAGAACCTGAGGAGAATACCAGGAAAATTATGATAGGAGATACTGGGGAGTAGCAGACACTGATAGAAAAAGCCAAGGAACATTAACAAGGATCACAAGGCAAGTAAATTGTCAGGAGCATGAACCAAAAGTGCTGGTTATGTCTATGAGCCTGACAGGCTATGCAAGAGCTGGGCAAGGCAGGCTTCCCTGAAGCCTTGAGGTAGGCAGGCCAATGAGTGGTTGAAGTAACCCTAGCTGCCTGTCTGGGTCTTTTGGATCTGGCCTTTACTAGAGGATGGATGGGTTCTTTAAGTTTATCAGGTCTGCAGATGTAAAGAAGCCATAGGGAGGAAAGCGTGTGATGGAGGACAGGATGAAGACCCAATATGACTGTGATGTGCTGGAGAAATAGGCTAATTGGGATAGCAGTCAACAAAAATAAATACTGGATGTCCTTGGGGCTAAAACCCAACTGCTTGAATAAAAGATGGCGAAAATACAGACACTTAGGGCTTTTACTCAAGGAGTCAACAGAAATAATGACTCTGCAAAGGTTAGCAGAAACTCGGGCTGCACAATAGTTCGTGTCTGGATCAACAAAGTTATAATCTTGGTCAACTCAGCTTGGGCCAGCTTGGGCCAGCCCTTACCTGGAGTACAAGGCTCAGTTCATAGAGTCCCACATGTAGAAGGACTTGAGCAGAAGAAACTTGGTGGCATGTGACTGTGATTCAGGACATTCTGTCGCATCAATAAAAGTTAAAACCTGGGAGGTTTCCCCCAAAGGCAAGAAGAATCAGAGAGAATGTAGGAGCTATTTTCACATAAATGAAGGATATAATGGCAATAAGGATTCAGAACTAGCATCAGAACCAAAAAGTTCAGAGCCAGAAGACATAGAATTTCAGCTCAAAGAAAGAAATCCTAGGACCCCTCTGAGCTCCTTGCAAGGGAAGAGCTGTCTCAGTAGACAGCATGTTCACTGTCAAAGTCAATCTGTCAGGAGATGCTGCAGACAGAATCGAAAAGGAATGGCCAGGGAAGCAACCATTTACTTACAACTCCAATGGTGGATTTCAGTCTTCTGAAAAATTCTCTCCAAATCTATAAGAATGATATTCATTCCCTGACTAAAACAGGCAAATAGAGTTATGTTGTTTGTATTGTGGCTTGACAAAAGTATAATTAAAATAATTTCTACTTGTAAAACATCCTTAATCTATTTCATTAGGTGATAGAAATCAGAGGTTTAAAATGTACTGTTCCATGGCAGGCACTGTGGCCATACATACTTTTTACCTTTAACTTAATCCTAAACAACCATCCTATGAGGTAAATATTTCTATTTTCTTTTAACAGATCACAAAATTATGGCTTGTAGAAGCTCCATAACTTGAATGAGATTGAGCAGGTCTTAAGTGAGAGATGAAAGACTCAAAATGGCCTTCATAAGAGTTTAAGCTTCTGATTGGGATGTAAAAACTGGAAAGAGCATTGCTCTCACCTTACAACCAAAAGATTCTGAATAATTTGTGAAATCACAACTTTTCTTGAGTAAATAAGAGATCTGAGATTGCAGAACAAAACAACCAACCCAAAATCTAAATAAAAGCAGGTACCTCCAAGGAGACATAGGACACAACCACCTATTTATTTGCAGCATATAATAGACACCCTTCAAAATTTTTAATGAATCCTTAAAGGTTGAATATGGACTAGTGTGACAACCTCACTCTAAAATAAGAAAATGCTACAAGAATTTAAAGATCCTGTTGAACTGAGAGTGACCACAGCAATAAGCAATAAGAAAACCCAAACACAGCTCAACTTTGATTGATTCAAATTCCAAACTAACAACTCAAAAAAATGAAGGGGGTGATATCCATTTCCAGGCAATAACACTAGTTACATTAGTCTCCACTGTCCTATAAAAGATGTTATCTTAAAAATAAGAAGCATAAGGGGTGTCTAGTCGGCTCATCCTACTCTTGATATTGACTCAGGTCAAGGTCTCTCAGTCATGAGACTGAGTCCTTCATTGGGCTTTGAGCTACCTATAGAGTCTGCTTAAGATTCCCTCTCACCCTCTCCTTCTGCCCCTCTCCCCCTCACTCTCTCATTCTTTCTCAAAAACAAACAAATAAGCAAACAAATAGTAAAGTAAAGCAAAATAAAATAAAAAGCATAAGACATACATATAAGCAAGGGAGGTGGGAAGAAAAGAACAAAATATGGTCAACAAGAGCTGATTTCAATATAACACAAACGTCAAAACTATCAGACAGGAAATTAAAATAACTATCATTTAAAAACTCAAGTGGAAAAGGTATTCAGCCTGCATGATCAGATGCAGAACTTCAACAGAGACATAAAAATTATGAGAACTCAATGGGAATGATAAAAATGAAAAGTGTGATAAAAGAATTGAAAGTATTTTAATGGGCTCAATAATAGGATCAATACAGCTGAGGAAATAATCAATTAGCAAACTGAAAGGCCAATATAACTTACGTAAACTAAAACACAAAAAGAAAAATTAGTGAAATAAAAACAGCACCCAAAAGCTTTTAGATAATATAAAACAGTCTAATGTATATACATGTAAAATCTCAGATGGAAAGAAAAGGAACAGGGCAGAAAAAATATATTTGAACAGATAATGCCCCCAAATTAATGACAAACACCAAACCACAAGATCCAAACTCTCAAAGAATATCAAACAGAATAAATACGTTCATTCCCTAAAAAATATATTATATTTAAACTCTTGAAAACCAAAGATAAAAATAAAATCTTAAAGGCAGCCATAAGGATGGGAAAGACACTACATACAGAGGAACAAATATAAGAATTACAGAAGACTTTCATCAGAAACTATACAAGCTAGAAGACAATACAGTGACATATTTAAAAGATTGAAAGGGGTGGGGGGAGTCAATTACATATTTAATAAAATACCTTTTAAAATTAAGGAAAAGGGCATCTGGGTGGCTCAGTGGGTTAAGCACCTGACTCTTGATTTTCTCAGGCCATGATCTCATGGTCCAGCCCCTCATTCACCTCCATGCTGAGTGTAGAGCCTCCTTAAGTTTCTATCTCTCCCTCTCCCTCTGCCCCTCCCAGATCTCAAAAAGAAAAATTGTTAAAATTAAGGAAATAAAAACATGTTCATCTAACAAAACAATCTATTGCCAGTACACCTGCTCTAAAAGAAATGTAAAAGGAAGTTCTTCAGGTGGAAGAAAGATGGTACAAAAGCCTGGATCTACAGATACAAATGAAAGCACTGAGAATGACATAAGTAAAATGTCATAATTCTAATTCTGCTCTAAAAGGTAACTTATGTTGGGACACCTGGGTGACTCAGTTAAGTATCCAACTCTTGATTTCAAGTCAAGTCTTCATCTCAGAGTCTTTGTTGGCCTCTGTGTTGTGCTCCATGCTGGGCATGAAGCCTACTTTAAAAAGTTACCTTATGTCTAAACAAGGGATGGGATGGGGCACCTAAGTGGCTCAGTCAGTTAAGCATCCAACTTTGGCTGAGGTTGTGATCTCACGGTTTGTGAGTTTAAGCCTCAAGCTCAGCTCTGTGCTGACAGCTTAGAGCCTGGAGCTTGCTTTGGATTCTGCCTCCCTCTCTCCCTGCTCCTCCCACTCATTCTCTCATTCTCATTCTCTCTCTCTCTTTCTGTCCCTCTCTCTCTCTTTCAAAAATAAATAAATATTAAACAAGAGTCAATACATTTCTTCAGCAAAGAATCAGATAGTAAATATTTGAGGCTCTGTGAACCACATATGGTCTCTGTCACATATTCTTTGTTTTTGCTCTTATTTTTGTCTGTTATGTTTTGTTCTGAAAATTTTTAGAACCCTTTAAAATGTAAAAACCATTATTAGCTTGAAGACTATACACACACAGGCTTCAGGGTCTCCACTTCGGGGAGGATGAAATAAATAAACCTTTCTCTAATCTCCAGATGTTTATTTGCTAAGTACAACTAAAGCTCCTGGACATTATACATAAAACAAACATCAGAAGACTGAACAGTGGGGAGAAAACAGAAGAAGAGCTACTGACTGAGGGACCCACAGGAAAACAGTGCTATATCTCTTGTGTTTTCCTTTTGCCTCATATATCCCAGATTTGTAGTAGAAGAAGCTGACTACCAGAGATAACAATAAGCACAGATTTTTTCAAACTCCCAATAAATGCTTGGTTTCTCTCACCAAAGACCAGGAAAGGGGCTGTCCAGCAAGACAGAGAACTTTTAGACAATAACCAATCAACTCCAGCCAAACAGCACAGAAAAACTGTGGTCATACTGCATGGACACTAGCAAGAGCCAGTGGAGAGCATGGACTTTCACCTAACCTCCATCAGAGAGTGTCAGAGAGGTCTGAGTCTTTCATTGCCCTGAGCAGTAAAATCTCACCACACTGCAGTAGACACCATGCAGGAGTCTGGACTTCTACTCTCTACTGACAGAAAGGAGGTGCCCTTGTCCTCTCCAAGCGTGGGATCAGAGGCAGCCTAGTGGAGGGTCATGACTCAACACCCCTGGCCTCAATGGAGGCCCGATGGGGAATAGTAATGAATCATTCCCACCCTCCCAGCCACAGTAATATCAATAAAGGTCTAGTGCAGGGCCAAATTACCATATCAAAAATGGTTTCAGTTGGAAATCACTTGCCATAACAAGAATGAGTAAATGTCAACTTGAATGAAAAGAGCAATGGAGATCAAAATTGAGATGACAGAGGTGTTTGAATTATCTTATGAAAATTTTAAATCAGTCATCATAAAAATGCTTCAGTAAATAATTATAAACATGCCTGAAACAAATGAAAAACAAGAAGTCTCAGCAAAGATATAAAAGATATAATGGAGAACCAAAAAGAAATTATAGAACTAAAAATATAATATCCCAAATAATAAAATCAATGGATGGGCTCCACAGCAAAATGGAGAGAATATAATAATAATAATAATTAACAATTAATAATAATAATAAATCAGTGAACTTGAAGGGAAAACAATAGAAATTACTCAGTCAGAACAATAGAGGAAAAAAATAGATTGAAAAAAAAATGAACAGGGGTGCCTGGGTGGCTCAGTTGGTTAAGCGTCTGACTTTGGCTCAGGTCGTGATCCCACAGTTCATGGGTTCGAACTCCTCATCCGGCTCTGTGCTGACAGCTCAGAGCCTGGAGCCTGTTTCAGATTCTGTGTCACCCTCTCTCTCTGACCCTCCCCTGCTCACGCTGTCTCTCTCTCTCTCTCTCTCAGAAATAAATAAAACATTAAAAAGAAAAAGAAAAAAAATGAACAGAGCCTCAGAGACATACAAGATTATAGCAAATGATCTAATACTCATATCATTGGAATCCAAAAGAAAAAGAATAAGACTGAAAAAGTATTTGAAGAAATAATGGATAAATTTTTCCCATATTTCACACACACAATATTTTTTCTCAAGAAGCTTGGAGAATTCCAAACAGGACAAACCCAAAGAAATTTATTCCAAAACACATCATAATCAAATTTCTGAAAAGTAAAGACAAAGAAAAAATACTGAAAACAGCAAGGGAGTAATTATACCTTACCTATCAGAGAAAACAATACAAATGACAGCATATTTATCATTACAAACTAGGCAGTAAATAGCACAACATGTTTCAAGTGCTAAAATAAAAAACTCAAAGTTACACAGAGAAAATAATCCTTAAGAATTAAGGGGAAATCAAGACATTCTTAGCCAAAGAAAACTAAGAAAATTTGTTACCAGTAGTTCACCTGGAAAAAAATGGCTACAGGGAGTTTTCTGAACAGAGTGCAGACTTTGGAAGGAGGTCTCCTACATTAGATGAAAAAGCACAAAATAAAGAATCAAAACACGGGTCAGTATAATACATTTTTATTCTCTTTCTAAATGTTCTAAATTATGTTTGAAAAATTATAACACTGCTGCTTGTGGCCCTAAATGTGTGTAGATAAAATATGTAAAACAATTATACTACAAAGGTAATTGGGAAGGTAAAAAAACTTAAAGGGAGAAGTTTCCATATTTTACTCAAACTGGTAAAGTGTGGACAACTGCAGGTTGTGACTAGTTATGTAGATGTAACTTAATACATAGAGATACCACAAAACTATCTATCCAAAATATGTGCTTAAAAATACTATTGACGTGGAGAAAAGGGAACCTTCATGCATTGTTGGTAGGAATGCAAGTTGGTGCAGCCACTATGGAAAAAGTTATGAGGTTTCCTCAAAAAGTTAAAAATGCAACTACCGTATGATTCAGTACTTCCACTACTATTTACCCAAAGAAGATGAAAACATTAATTCAAAAAGATATATGCACTCCTATGTTTATTGCAGCATTATTTACAATCACCAAGATATGAAAGCAATCCACATGCCCATCAATAAATGAATGGATAAAAGAGAAGTGACACACACACACTGGAATACTACTCAGACATAAAAAAAAAAAGAATGAAATCTTGCCTTTGTGACAACATGGATAGACCTCAAGAGCATTCTGCTCAGTAAATAAGTCAGACATATGATTCCATAGCCTATAAAAAGCAAAACAAATAAATAAACAAAAACAAACAGACTCTTAAATACAGAGAACAAACTGAGTTGCCAGAGGAAAGGTGTGTGGGAGGATGGATGGGTGAAATAAGAGAAGGAAATTAAGAGATACAACTTGTATTTATAAAATAAATAAATCATGGAAATGAAAAGTACAGTACAAAGAATATAGTCAATAATATTGTAGTAACATTGTACGGTGACTACACACGCTTACTGTGGTGAGCATTGAGTAATGTGTAGAATTGTTGAATGAATAATATAACATTGTATGTCTATTATAGTTTAATAATATATAATAAAAACACTATAGATAAATTAAAATTATTTTTAAAATGTTTAAATAACCCACAAGGAAAACATAAAAAGAAAACAGACATGAAAAACAGAACAAACAAAACAAAAATTAAAATAGACTTAAATCTTAACATGTCAAAATTATATTAAATGTATACATTCTAATTCAATAATTAGAAGCCAGAGATTGACATGAGGGATAAAAAATAACCCAACTTTATGCTGCCAACAAGTAATTCCTTCAATTATAATGGTAGAGGGAGGTTGGTATTAGAAGGACATAAAAAGATATACCATGCAGACATTAATCAAAAGAAAAATGAGTGACTATAAGGACCAGATATGGATCGCATAAACTTCAGAGGCAAGAAAATAGGCAGAGACAGAAAAGGACATACATAATGATAAGAGGGTCAATCCACCAAGAAGACATATGAATCCAAAATGTATCCTCATCAAACAGTAGAGCTGCAAAACAGGGAGACAAAAATTGATGGAACTGAAAAAAGAAATAGACAAATCCTTAGTTTTGGAGTTGGGACTTCAACACCCATCTCTCAACAATGGATAGAACTCAATAAAACCATCAACCAAGAGAATCTAATAAAAAATTTACAGAAATATCCACCCAACAAAAACAGAATACACATTCTTTTCAAGTACCCCTGCAACAGACACCAAGCTAAACCATTTCCTGGACCATAAAACAAACCTCAATACATTTCAAAGATTAAACTTCTATATTATGTATTCCCTGACTATAATAGTACCAAAAAAAAAACCAAAAACAATACCCAGAAATAAAAGAACATAAAGATAACAGAAAAGTCCCCAAACACATGGAAACTAAGCAACACCTTCTAAATAAGTTATGGGTAAAATAGAAATCCCAGTGGAAATTTTAAAAATACATTGAACTTAAAGAAAATGAAAATACAATATATCAAATTTATGGGATGGAGCTAAAAATATATATATATATATATATATATTAGTCTGCTTGGGCCACCATAACAAAAAGCCACAGACTTGGTGGCTTAAACAGCAGAAATTTATTTCTTACTGTTCTGGAGGCTAGGTCTAAGATCAAGGTGACAGATGATCTGTTTCTGGTAAGAGCTTTCCTCCTGGCTTGTAGATGCCTGCCTTCTCATTGTGTGCTTACATAGCAATTGGAGGGGAGGAAGCTCTGATAACTCTTCTCAGGAGGACACAAATCCTGTCAATCAACACCCCATCCTTATGACCCCTATAACTTTAATTACCTGGTTATAGGTGCTGTCTCCAACGTAGTCACATTGAAGCCTGGGGCTTCAACACATCAATTTGGTGGAGGAACATAATTCAGTTCATAGAACAGTGTTCAGAGGGGAATGACAGCACTAAGAAAGAAGGAAATGTCTCAAATCAATTATCTAAGTTCTCCACTCAAGAACTTAGAAAAGGAAGCAAAATAAACCCAAAGGAAGCAGAAGGAAGGAAATAATAAGGAAAGATAAGAATAAAGGTCAATGAAGTTGAAAACAAAACCAATAGAGAAACAGAAAGCTGGTATTACGAAAAGTTCAATAAAATTGACAAACCTCTAGCAGGGAAAGAAGACACAAATTACCCGTATCAGGAATGATAGGAGGCATCATTAAAGACCTGGCAGACATCAAAGGATAATAAGAAAGTATTACAAAACAACTCTCTCCATGTAAATTTGACAACTTGATGAAATGAGTCAATTTTTTAAAAAGTACAAAATACCATAACTTATGCAATATGAAATAGATAATTGGAAAGGCTAATAACTACTAAAGGAATTGAACTCATCATTAAGGACTACCCCTGAAAAATCTCTAGGCCAATATCGTTTCATTGAATAATTATACTAAATGTTTAAAAAACACTAATTCTATACAATATTTTCTGAAAATAGAAGAGGAAACACTTCCCAATTAATTTTATGAAGTTAGTGTTACCTCAATATTAAACGTAAAAATAAAAAAGCAATGTACAATAAAAGAAAACTACAGACTGATACATTTCCTAATATGGGCAAAAATAAAATCTTAACAAAGTATTAACGAATAGAATTCACCAATGTATGAAATATAGCGTATACAAGTAGAGTATATTCCAGGAATGCAAGGGTGGTTAAATATTGAAATTAATCAGCATCATCCATCATATTAGTAAAGTAAAGAAGAAAATTTACATTAGCATTTTAACTGGTGCAGAAAAATCATTTGACAAAATTCAACCTTAATTCATGACAATAATTCTCAGACTTCTAGGAGTAGAGTAGAACTTCCCCAACTTGATGAAGAGCATCTACCAAAAAACCAACAGGTACCATTGTACGTGATTGTGAAGGACTGAGGCTTTCCCCCAAAGACTGGAAACAGCAAGTACAGCCCCTGTCAGCACTCTGACTCAGCATGGTGCTGGAAGTCCTACCCACTGCAACATGCTGAGAAGGAAAAGGAACACAGAACAAATAGGAAGGACTAACCCTGTCACTATGTGTGGGTGACATTATGATCTCTGTAGAAATTCCTGAGGAATCTGCAAAAACAAAATCCTAGGACTAATAAATGAGCTTAGTAAGGTCATAGAAACGAACATCAGCATATGAAAATCAGGTATATTTCTATGGTCTAACAAGGAACACTTGGACAACAAAATTTTAAAATATAATACTATTTAAAATGACTCAAAAATGGGACGCCTGGGTGGCTTAGTCGGTTAAGCGTCCGACTTTCGCTCAGGTCATGATCTCGGGGTTCGTGGGTTCGAGCCCCGCGTCGGGCTCTGTGCTGACTGCCGGCTCAGAGCCTGGAGCCTGTTTCAGTCTGTGACTCCCTCTCTCTCTGACCCTCCCCTGCTCACGCTCTCTCTCTCTCTCTCCTAGAAATAAATAAAACATTAAAAAAATAAATAAAATAAAATGACTCAAAAATGAAATGTTCAGGTATAAATCTAACAGAACATGTACAGATGTATTCTGAAAACTACAAAATGCTGATGAAAGAAATCAAAGAAGATCTAAATAAATGGAAAGATATGCCATTTTTATATACTAGAAATCTTAATATAGTGAGGATGTCAGATTGTTATACATGTTTGTTACAATTCCTATCAAAATCCCAGCATGGCTTTTATAGACTTTTATGGGTAAATTTGTATGAAAATGGAATGGAACAAGAAGAGTTAAACATTAAAAAAAGAGAAAGTTGGGAGCTTTCAGTCTATCTGATTCAAAACTTATTATGTAACCCCAGTAATCAAGACTGCGTGTTATTGGTGATAGAACAGACCCATAATGATGGAACAGAATAGAGAACCCAGAAATAGACTGTAGTAAATCCACCAAATGATTTTTGTGTAAAGGTACAGAAGCAATGTGATCAAGGAGCCTTTCAGTAAACAATTAGACATACATAAGCAAAACCAAACCAAAACAAACTTGACCTAGGCCTCACATCTTGTGTAATAATTAACACAAACTGAAACAGGACTTTAGCATGTAAAACGTAAAGCTATAAAACTCCCTCCCATCCCCCCAAAAGAAGAAAATCTTTGGGATGTAGGACTAGGTAAAGAGTTCTTAGACCTGACACCAAAAAGCATGATCCAAAAAAGAAGAAAATGATAAGTGAAAGTAAAAGTAACATATTTTGTTCTGAGAAAGATCGAGGGAATAAAAACACAAGTTAATGACTAATAAAACATATATGCAACCAATATGCCTGATAAGAACCAGTATCTAGAGTAACAGTAAAAATGAAAAAATCCATTTAGAGTATGGGCAAGGACATGAACAGACATTTTACTGAAGAGGATACAGAGGTGGCAACGAAGCACATGGGAAGACGTTCAGGGTAACCAACCACTGGGGAAATGCAAAGCAAAACCACTACACATCTATCAAAATGTCAAAATTAAAAATAATAACCACACTGAAAGCTTATGAGAATGCATAAAAGCTGGATCAAAACATATATTGTGGTAGGAATGTAAAGGGGATGGCAGCTCTAGATAACAGTTTGACAATTTCTTTCAAAATTATACATACAACTACCAAACAAACCAGCCATTGCACACTTGCACATTTATCCCAGAGAAATGAAAACTCAGTATCACATAAAAGCCTTACATGAATGTTTTATCAGCTTTATTCATAACAGCCAAAACTGGGAAACAACCCAGGTGCTCTTCAATGGATAACCAGTTGAGCAAACTGATATATCCACACCATGGGATACCACCAAGCAATAAAAAGAAACAAATTCACTGACATGTGTACCAACTTGGATATATGCACCAACTCTGGAGATCTATGCTGAGTGAAAATACGCAATCCCAAAGTATTGCACACTGTGATTCCACTGATTTAACATTCCTGAAATGATAAAATTATAGAAATGGAAAACAGGGATTGTAAGGGGTTAAAGGTGGGGTGGGGGTTCTGGGGAGTCTCAGTAGGGTAGCAGTTCTGCCCTGATCTGCACCTTCTTTCTCTGCACTGTCCCCTTCAGCATCGTGGTGGACATAGGACAGACAAAGGCTACTTTCAAAAGAACCAGAGCTTGCCTCTGGCCAAAGAGAATCTCTAAAGATGTGTCTATAGAAGTAGAATGAAGAGAAATTTGATTCAAGCACATAAGCATTTCATAAATTACTCTCATCGATAGCGATAAAAGTTAGGATTTTTTCAAATCACCAAGTGTGTCCTGAAATGTAGATTGGTTTCAGTAGACCATGTCCACTAGGAAATTGCTAAAGTCAGATTCTTAAAAATGCATAGGTCCCTCCAAGGAACACTGAGGGAGGGGAATTCAGCACCAGACATTGAGATGGGTACCGATTCTTTTTTGACAGGAATAGCAGTCCTATTGTGCCAGATCTATTGATCAAAAACAATGCTTAAGTTTTCTGTAAAACATACTGCTCAACTTGTGTGTGGGTTTTAAATTCTAGGACTGCCTTTCCACTCAGCTGAGCCACTCTGGAAATCAAAAAAGCAAATCCTACCCCCTGAAAAGGAATCCATAGTCATGCCTGGAAGTGGGGTGTAGGAGCTCATCCCTGGATGGCTGCTCAGACCATTGAGCCTAAGAAATACAGGTTAGGGCAGCTTCTGAGGTCTCATAGTCCATCTTATCCACTCAGTTGATTGTTGAAGAAATAGCTGTCTACTGTTATGCTGGACAGCTTCAGTCCCAAGCGATGCACAAGGTTGAGTCTTGGCCAGGCTCCGTAGGAGACAGAGGATGAAGCCAGCCTGAGACTTGTGATCACAGAGATGGCCTCAGAGATGGAGAGAGGGTTTCCAAATGTGACAGACAAAACCTTATAAAGTTATCCACCTGCAGGGGAACCACCTAGAGTTGACCTCTGACTGCAGGGGCTCTGAAGAAACAGTCCAATGGAGCCTGTGGTGACAGTTGCACAGGTGTGGGCAGGGTCAGCACCAGCCCTAAGCATGGGGATGGCCAACTGACCCTTTGTAGATAGACTGAATGCCAGCACCATCATTTAACAGCTGGTGATACTGGCTGTATATCACCTCTCTTTGCCTTGGTTTCCTCATCTGTAAAATAGGGCTCACTGTGGTAAGACTCAACATGAAACGATGTTAACCATATCAGCAGCATACAATGAGTAGAAAGGCAGACAGAGACAGAAGACACACCTGCCCCGTGTACCCACACCCAGCCCTTTATAAGGCTAGCAGTTCTTAGCTTCATTCCTTAAGGGCCCTCTGGAGTGTCAGGCATTTTAATTCCAATAATTGGTATCCCTTGTGAAGAGAAACAAATGTTCCAGTCCTTCTGACATTTGATGAAGCCCACAACTCCCCAAAGGCACTGCTGAAATCGAGGGTCCCTGGATAAGCCCAGCTCAGAACCTGCAGGTTCGGTGGCCTTGCCTTCAGCAGGAGGTGAGGCGTTCATTTGCTCATTGCAGCTCTCCAACAAACACTTACTGGGAATGGCATGCAGTACCATGGACAAGTCCAGTTTCCATTGCAGTCTGTGGGCTTTGAGGGGGAAAGCTTACCTACATTCTCATTGTTATGCTGCCACTCACTAGTTGCATGATCATATTTTTCTCAATCTCTGCAAGGCTCAGTTTTTTCATCTTTAAAATGAAGAGAGGAGTCCTTACCTCCTCTCAGGTGTTGAAAGGGTTAAATGGTATGCTTTTGGAGTAAAGGGTCCAGCACAGGCTTCATACAGAACAGAAGGTTAGTGTTTCTTGGATTCAGGAACAGGGGGAAAAAGAGGGCATATTCCATCCCTCTTAGCTCCAAGCCAGCCCATCCTCCTGGCCATGACCTCCCTGGATCTCTGGCCCATCCAGCTCACCCCTGGGTTCCCAGTCTGGGTATTCTAAGTCTCTTCTCCACATGGCTGCCTGAACTATCCATAGCTCGCCTATGCTCAAGCTCCTTCAGTGGCTCCCAAGTACCAGGAGACAACACCCAGATGACTTATGCTGAACTATCAGGCCTCTGGTAGTCAGAGCCTACCAGACTACCCAAACTTACTCTGTACCCTACTGACCTGACCTTCTACATCACCCACTCCCCAAATCTTGGGCACTCTGTGTGCTTCCCCAAAGACTCTCCCTTTCAGTCCACTGGACACAGGCTTAGCTCACAGTGCCTTCTGAGTCTCTCACATGCCCTTGGCCCTTCTCACTTTGGGCTTTCACAGCAGCCAGGCAAATACCTGCCTTCTACATAGCACTTAGAGTTTCTCATCCTAAGTGCACCTTTTCATGTCTGTGCCCCATGCAGGTGATAAACAGTTTCAGATGGAGTCTTATTTATGCATATCTGTAACCTCAGCCAGAGCAGGACTCAGCATGAAAGTGTTCAAAGGAGAGAGGGAGAGAGGAAGGGAGGAAGGAAGGTAACAGAAGGGAAGGAGAGGGGGAAGAGGATGAAGGGAGAGGGAAGGAGGAAGTTAGCCAGTTACTTAGTGACTTAGTTACTTAGTTGCAAAAATGAGAAGAGAGGCATTTGACCCAGAGGAGAAGAATCAAACTTGACTTTGTGAGCCTACACTTGAGCAAATTAATCAGAGCCTGAGAAGCAAGTTCATGTTCCGGCCGTGATGCCAAGAAATGAAATGGCTCCCATCCATCTTGTGCCTCTCTTTTGTTTTCCAAATTATACCATGAAAGGCAGAAGCAGCATAATGAGGCCCTATGCATTCTTGGAGCGGGGGAGGGGGAGCAGAGAACAAAGGCCTCCAACCTTCCAGGAAGGAGGTGCCCTCATGTTCTTGGGCAGCCCAGCTTCCTTTGAAAGCAAGAAAGTAGCACAAATCTACTGTCATGGCAACCACTCCTAAGCCATCCTGGGAAGTGGAGTCTTACTGTAAATGCTCCAGAGACCAGGTCCCCTCAATTCCCAGGCTGCCGAGGAATAGGAGCCCTTTAAAACGAGTGACAGATCACACCTTCAACCCCTAGTCCATCCACAGTGATGGATGGGGAACGCCTCCGTCCTCACCCACCACCTGCTCCATCACAGGGTGTAATTTCCCTGTCCTGAACTCCAGTGTGAAAGCAGCCTGTAACTATAAACCCAAAGAGCTGCTAACAGAGGCTCATGCATAAATAGACAAAAGGAGTCATCACCTCTTGGCTCACACTGAACACTGAACTTGTAACTGTCAGAGGGAGGCACCAGAAGCAGGCACAACTGGGTCCTCCCCCCCGGGAGCCGATGTTCACCCAACAGTCCTGGGCCCACCAGGGCCAGATCCAGTGTAAACACTGGGCATATGCTCGTGGTTGAGAGTTCCTTGGGACCAGGCACTGTAGCATGAAGTTCCTTGGGACCAGGCACTGTAGCATGAAACTTATGCACATTCTCCTTTACTCATCGTCATGAGTTCCTATAAGCACATGGGGCAGAGCCGTCTGCAGGCCTGGAACTCATACAGTTATGGGAGACAAAAATGACCTCTGTCTTATTGGCGCCTTTAGCTCCTAGGGTCCACTTATGGCAGGTGCTACAACTAGCAAGAAGCATAGTCCAGGCTTACCCACAATCCTGCCTGACTTCGAAGCCCACGGTTCACAGTGGTTATAATACCACTCAGCATCCAGTCAGATGCACACAGCAAGAATGTAACATGGAGTGCCAGTCACAAAAGTGTTGAACGGCTACAGAATTAGGGGGAGAAGCTAAGGTTACCCAGATGCTAGTAACCATGGGGAGTTGTTAATAGCTCTGGAGCTGGAGAAGCAAGAGAAGAAACAGTGTAACCAGAGCCATGATGATGATCACCCCACCTCTGAGGCTCAGGGCACACGCTGCCCCTCCTGTCGCTGTGGGAGCCACCATCCCTGCCATTTAGCAGTGAGTGAGGTGCCCTCACTCTGGTGGACAGTGCGTGAGCCAGAGCCCATGAGTAATGTGTGGTCAAGCCTGCAGGAGCTTGCCGCTGCTGCTGCTGGAGTCGATGGGCAGGTTAGTGGGGACAGGAGGGTGGACCAGGAACCTGTTACAGTTGCCAGAGGCAGCAGCAGATAAAGGGGGGAAAAAGGTGGCTTCTCTCTTCCTATGCCCTCCTGTCCCCTTCCAGGGCCTCCCATCGGGCAGGACTGAACTTGAAGGTAGCCAGGAAGTCATCTGGGGAATGTAGTCGCAGGCTTACAGCCCCCCTGTGGCACTGAGAATGTGAAACACCAGAGATGGCTCTGGGGG
Source organism: Crocuta crocuta (assembly GCF_008692635.1). Classification (NCBI taxonomy): domain Eukaryota; kingdom Metazoa; phylum Chordata; class Mammalia; order Carnivora; family Hyaenidae; genus Crocuta; species Crocuta crocuta. The sequence goes on from NW_027530500.1 coordinate 565,609, forward strand.
CCTACTGATGGTCTAGCACCAGGCTGGCAAATGTCCCTGGCCCCAGACCTCAGGTCTGATTGACAGACAGTGGATTCCCAGGACGCTGCAGGGAGGTTTCCGTCCAGGCCTGGGCTCAGTAGGAAACCAAGCAGTAGATGGTTAACAACATCCTGGAGGTGAGAGGGAGAGTGTTGGTGTATGCATCTTGTATTCATCGTCTGCACTGCAGTGAGAAAACTCCCAGTGCATGGACCAACACCTCCAAGATGAAATCTGATAAAGACCCAAGTGTAATCAATGTACTAACACAAGCCACCATCTGCTGAGCTGCTCTTGAATGCCAGGCACCATGCTGCACCCTTTAAATACACTTTCCTCATTCAGTCTTCATAAGAGCCCCAGCAAACAGACATTTGTATCCCTGTTTTACAATCAAGAACACTGACATTTAGAAGGTTCTGTAAGTTAACTCGTGAATGAAGAGGTAACAGAGTTGCTATTGGGCCCCAAAGGTGGCTCCATGCTTATACACGTTTCCTCGGAACATTCCATGACCAACTCCCACACCAGCATCCCCAGTCCAGGCCTTGTGTGGCTCAGGTAGACCGAGTGCTAGTTTCTCTTCTGGTCTCTAACCATGTGACTCCCTAGGTTAGGTTCACACGTGTCCAGATGGTCCTTCAAAGTCCATCTCCTCATGTCATCCCTCACTTCACACAGGTGCACCCACCACCACTCAAGGCCTTCCCAGGCACTTCATGGTTGCTCCAGAGAGTCCCACTCATCTGGTCTTGGAGACAACCTATGAATTTGTCATTCTGAAAGTTTCCAGGAGATTCTGATTCTCTATCCACTCTAGAAAACCCAGGCATCCAAAGCCCTCTGGTCCTGCCTCCACCCGTAGCCTCCTGACTCAGCCTTTCCAGCCTAGACAGTGGGACCCAGCTGATCCTTGACAGCCTGTGATTCCCCCCAGGACACTCTGCTTCTCTCTGGGGTCTTTGCCCTCTTCACAACTCTCCCTTCTATGGACCCTCCTCCTCATTCTGCTGGACTCAAGTCTTGTCCCACCAGGCCCTCTGCAGGACCAGCCACCCTGCTCTGTGCTCTCAGAGTTCCATGCTGTCCCTTCTTGCAGCAATGTCCTGACTGGGTCCCCTCACCCCATCATGCTGCAAGCTCCTCAGATGGGGATCCGTTACTGTTGGTGTGTATCCCCAGAAACAAGTATTGCATCTGCCACCAAGAGAAGCTTTAAAAAATGTAGGAGGAGCTGAGTTTCCTTCCCACTGCACAGGCTCTTCTGTTCACACCTCATATTGGCACAGGCTTTTCAAAGCTGCCTGGAGAGGACTAGCACTTCAGCTAAAGCCCACCTGGATGGCGTGGGATGGGATAGAGAGGTCATGAGCATGAGTCTGAGACTAAGATAAGCCTGGGCTTGAATTCCCAGCTTTGCCATCCACTTGTTATATGCCCTAGGGTAAACCTCCGCCATTTTCCAAGCCTCACCTAAGAATGGAGCAATGTGCTCTAGGGCACAGGAAGGTGGTAAGAATTAACGTGGCAGCCTGTGTAAAGCACCAGGCATTCAGGGGCCTTATGTAACTGGGAGACTTTTCACAAGCTGTGACTCTGACCCGAAAAATGGCCTAATTCCCTTCCTAGTTTCTCCCCCTTCCCTTTGCTGACTCCTTGCCATTTTTCCAAAAGTGACACAAGACTCACATTGGTTCTGTGCATGAGATGAGCCTACCCCATGGGCTGTGCACAGATGGGGAGGACGGGGAAGAGTGGTTACCTGGCCCAGGGCCACCTCCTGATGTGACAGCTCAAGCAGGGAGAGGCCTGTCTCCCTGACTCTGTGCCCCATGCCATTCCATTCACCAGGGACTTTGCAAGCCTAGCTGGGACTCAACTTTTAGCCTTTACAAACCTGAGTAAACTCCATAAAGACAAAAGAAAGAGTTTCTCTGTCCCCAGATGTCTTGGAAAACTGTCACCACAGGCACACAGACACCAGTGCTTTCCACACAGCTGGACACACAGCAAGGTGTGGACCAGCCTCGAGCTTCCTGCCACCACTGGGCATTTAGACCCTGTGTAGTAGCAGACTCTGTGTGATAACACAACTGTATTTATTCACCAGGACGTGACATTCTGGCCAGGCCATCCGTTGTTCAGTGGGGAGGGTGTGTCTGGGGCCCTCCTGGCTCTGACATGGACCTGGGATCAGGGAAGCTCTTCTCCAGGCCCAGCCTCTTGTCCCAGTCTGCACAGGGCAACTATCAGTCCCTGACTGATATTGCAGGTGACCTGCCCACCCAGCTGGCATATTGCCTGTGATACAGGTTCTGTCCTTGGTCAAACTGCCCAGGCTCCTCTGACCTTTCCAACGAGGCCTACTTCCATGTTGCTCTCTGCATTGTCCAGCTTTAGCAAGAATCCTGCTAGGCCATTTAACCAGAACCCCCCCACCCCCACCCCACCCTCAGTATCAGTATCAGACCAGCCTGGATACCTAATTAGGTTCCTCATCCCCCACGGTCCCCCAGGTTTGCCTTCAGAGAGAGTCCTATTAGATTGGTTTCGCCAGAAGCCCTCCTCAACCCCTGAGGCCTCTTGGTAATTTTCCATCCACCGCCCCCACCCCCATTCCTTGGCTGTACGTTCCCATTTGCCCAGGCATGCTGAGTCCAATCTCTGTCCCCACTGCAAGACTCCAATATAGTGGTCCCTACCCCTCTCATCTCCCACACCCCTCCTTTAATAAAGTCTGCTTTACCATCTTCAGTAAGTCTCAGGAGTTTCCTTTTTCCTTTAACACTTGCACAGAGTGGAAGAACATGGCCACGGTATTAGGCATCTCAGCACTAGGGTCTCTGGGTCACAGAGACTCAGACCCCAAACTCTCCACCAGCTGCCTTACATTCCACCAGAGATTTGTGAGGAACTGTGTACAGGGGCCATGGGGAAAGGGACAGATAGCTGAGTGTGAGCCATTGGCCAAATCCAGTGCCAGCAGACCTGGCCCTCAGGTCTTGGGTCCCTGACCCCTAATGTTTAGCTATAATTGTAACAGCTATCCTCCAAGACCTCTGGGAAGATTACATTAGAGCCCACACAATCACTGCTCTTGCTGTATGATTGAGGCCCTAACAAAGCATTCCAGATGCAGTACACCATGTAAATGTCTGCACAGATCACAGGAGGGAGGGGCTATCTTTACCAGCCCCTGAGAGGCTTGTGACTTGTCCAAGGTGCCCTGCAAGGACACGGCAGGTCTGGGCTTCTGAGCAGTTGTCTGAAATGAAGTTCAGGGGCTGAAGTACTGGACAAGAGGACAAAGGGACATCCTTCTCCGAGACCCTACCGTCTAATTCCAAATTTCAGAACCGAATTCCAGGGACCATGTTATGAGCTGCCAGGCCTAGCTCCATCATCCTATACACAAGAACCAATACATGGCTTTTGTTATTGTATTATTTGCTAAACCATTTGCAAAGCTTAGTAATAGAGCGCTTTCAATTGTCTCAAACCTACCATGATATGGCTGCCTTCCTCAGACCTCATAGCCTGGGCCATGGTCCTCGTTTCTTGTCAAATTACCATTACTGATGTGTACTTGCCCGACCATCTGGAAATGCCTATCATAGCTGTATATTTTCAAAGAGTTGCTATTTTCCCATTAGAACCAAAATTCTCACTAAATAGGAAATGAAATTGTATTCATTTCCTATTGCATCTGTAACAAATTACCATAAATTTGGTGGCTTAAAACAACACATATTTATCATCTTATGGTTGTAGAGGCCAGAAACCTGAAATGAGTCTCACTGGGCTGAAATCTGGTGTTGCCGAGATTGTGTTCCTTTCTTGAGGCTATAGGATAACATCTGTGGCCTTGCCCCATCGATTTCTCAAGCTGCCTGCATTCCCTGGTCCACCATGTCTGCAAATCCAGCAAAGATGGGTGGACTCTTCCTCACACCTCACACCTTATACCTTCTGTCTTCCTCTCCCAGTGTGAGGACCTCATGACTCCTTGGACCCACCCAGATAATCCAGGGTACTCTCCCTATCTTAAAGACAGCTCATTAGCAGCCTTAGCTCCCTCTTTCCATTAGCTTATGCATTCACAGGTTGGGAGGTTAAGATGTGGACCTCTTTAGGGGTCACTATGAAGCCTACCATAGAAATGAATAAAAATGCTTGGTCTGGAAAGGCTTTTAGGGCTATTGGATTCAACTCACAAACTCCAAAACTCCCTCCCCAGCATTCCCAGTGAGGCTTGTGAAACTTCTGCTTAAACACATCCATGGACAGCATCCTCACTACCAGAGATCAACTCTACAGTCCTCTGGGTGCTCCTGAACCCAAGCCAGCCTCTTGCAATGGGATCCAAGCTCTGTGCTTTTTAAGGAGCATCTGCACCCATCACCCTCACCTCTGCTCTGCAGTCGCACACAGGAGAGCATGTCCTCTTCACCTGCCACAATTCCAGTGCATCTCCAAGTGCTACACCCATGGGCAATGTCCTTTCTTAAACATGGCAGTCAAAGGAAACAAAATAGTACAGATGTTATTAATCTCTCGTTATGCTCTACATGAAATCTTCAGGTGGACATTATTTTACCCCTGCTGCAGATGAGGAGACTGAGATGCAGAAAGGTGAAGTCACTCACCCATAGTCACTCAACTAGGTGACTGAGCTGGGGCTGCATTGAGATTTGCTGACCAAGGAGGCTGTGTCTGCTCACTCAGCCACACTGCCCTGTCTCTAGTCCCTGCTCATGGCTAGAAAGAGCACTGCACGAGGAGGCTAGAGACCTGGGTTTCTTAATTTGTAGCTGTACAATGTAAATTCCAATTTCTTTACTTTGAATGGGTCTGCCTATAACGTGCCAGGGCTGGTGGGAGATCATATAGACCAGCAGTAAGAGAGCTTAGGAACCTGTAAAGGGTCCCAGGAAGAGGACGGGTCCTCCTGGCCACGCTTCTGCTGTGTCCTGTGCTCCATTTGCACAAGTTCTCTGCAACCCCGTCTTGCTGCCNACCGACTAAGCCACCCAGGCGCCCCAACCCCATCTTGCTTCTAACCTCTACTGAGGTAGCTGTCCCTGAAAACTCCAAAGCTGTAAAGCTAGTGCTCGTCCATCCAGTACTGGGAAGGTCCAGGAGAATACTTGTCCCAGGAAGGTGTTTAGTGTCTGGAAATCCAGTCCAATCAAGTCTCCAACCTGCTTGGCCCTTTAGTGTCCTATGTCCATGCAGTGAACATGACGTGTGCCCATCACTATGGAGGCATCAGAAACCTGAGATGATGGAGACCAGTGCTTCTTCCAAGGAGAGAGACAGATATGTGAGCAGCCTATTCCAACAGAGTACTGATCACAGGGAAATCCAGGAACAGAGAGCACAGCCACTTCATCCAGAGCCCAGCAAGGTCCAGAGGAGAAATTTCTGAGTCCAGCCAAGAAGGATCAGAAGGTGGTCTTCCACCTGGAAGAAGGACAGCAGACATGCACACTCAGCAGCAGAAATCCTGCAGATGAGCTCTGCCTGCCTGACACCCCCCAGAGACAGCAGGGCAAAGCAAAACGTGGGACACAGGCACGAGAAAGAGGTTTTGTCTTTGATGAGAGGCTTTGCCATCGAGCAGCCTTCTTCTCAGGGTTGCCATTTATTTGTTTTGTCTATTATTTATTTCTGCAGATGCTGGATTTTATTGGAAATCTCAGAAAACCTTTGTCTCCATAATAAACTCACCTAAAAATCATTCTAAAACAGAATTTCCGTTTGTCCCAAACCAATAAAATAAATCAGTTCAGTCAGCAATTCAATGTATTCCTTCTCCCTAGTGTCTTTAGAAAGCTCTCCAGGTTCAGGCTTGAGTTTATGGTCTGCTGATGCTATCACTGTGGATGTGTGTCCATCCCTCTGACACTCAGCGTCACCAGAATTGAGTCTGGGAGGTGGGGAGAAGCTGGAAAAAGACAAAGAAGACACTGGGGTGATGGGGGGCTCTGCCTTTCCTTCGCATCTAGCCACTATGAGCAAGACCTCATCAAAGTCTTTAACAGAGAATTTTGAAAGGAAAAAAAATAGCTAACACACACCAATCCCAGAAGACTGTTCTAATTTCTGCCCCTTCCCCAACAAAGAATAAGAACTGGGTCTCCTGCCCACTGCAAAGAACCAGGGAGAGTCTGCCTTGTGAGGGAAGGCAGTGGAAGTTGAGGGGAAATTCGACCATACTTCTACAGACTAGCAGCAAACAACTGAAAATGGAAACATATATATTTTTAAAAATCATATATTGTGCCATTAAAAAATGTCATATACTTAGGGATAAATCTAACAAAATATGTGAAAAATTTGTATCCTAAAAATTCTCTAACTGATGATAGAAATTAAATAAGACCTAAAACTATGGAGAAATGTAGTGTGTGGATTGGAAGACTCGAGACTGGTAAGATGGCAATTCACCCTAGACTGATCCAAATTCAAGGCAAACTCATTAAGAACCTCTAAAATTAGCAAGCCAGTTCTAAAATTTTTATTGAAAAGCAGAAGATCTTAGAATAACCACAACACTTTTTTTTAAAGAGAGAGAGAGAAGAAATTTGGAAGAATCTCACACCTGACCGAAATACTTACTATATAGTAATCAACACCATGTGGTCTTGGCATAAGGATAGACAACAGAGAGCAATATGATAGAATCAGGAGTTCAGAAATAGGCTCACACGTATGTGATCCATTGATCTGCAACCAGCAGGCCATGCAATTGAATAGAGAAGGGAGAATCTGTCCAACAAATGGTCCCAGGACAATTGGACATATGCATCTTAGAGTGCATCCTGAGTCCTGCACCAGATGCAAAACAACACATAACTGAAACAAAACATAAAACAAAAAGCATAAACCAAAAGCTAAAAGGCATACAGAGAAAACATAGGAGAAAAATTTCTGGGTTCTTGGATTAGTTAAAACTGTTTTAAATGAGACTTAAAAATCATAGACCACAAATGAAGAAAAACTGATTCGTTAGACTTCATCCAAATTAAAATCTGTTTTTGAAAGATACCATTAAAACACCCCAAAAAGTTAGGCCACAGACTGGAATACATATAGATATATATAGATATACATGATCTGATAAAGAACCTTTTCAGAATAAATAAAGGATACTTATAACTCTCTAATAAGAAGACCAACAACTCAATTTTTAAAGATGGGAAATTATTTTAAGAGACATTTCACACACAAAAGAAAGATATATGAATGGCATACAAAAATGCACAATAGCGCTGTTCATTAGGGAAATGTACAGGTTTGCTCAGACTGCTATCACCAATACACAGATTAGGTGGCTTGCATGACAGCAATTTACATCTCATGGCTATGGAGTATTCAAGTTCAGGATCAAAGTGCCAGCAGGGTTAGTTTTTCTGAGGCTTCTCTCTCTGGCTTGCAGACAGCCTCCTCACTTGGCCTTTCCTCTCTGTGTGTGCATCCCCGGTGTCTCCTGATGTGTTCAATTTCCTCCTCTTATAAGGACACAAGTCAGATTGGGTTAGGGCCACACTAACAGCCTCATTTTAATGTAATTACCCCCTTTAAATGTCCTATCACCCAATTCAGTCACACTCTGAGATACTGAGGGTTAGGACTTCAACATACGAATTTGGTGGTATTCAGTCAATACAGGAAATGAAGTTAAGACTACATTGAAATACCATTCATTATTAGAATCGCTACTAGAATGGCTAAAGTTACAAAGAATAATAATAACAAATATCAGCAAGAATGTGGAGCAACTAGAATTCTCACATATTGCTGGTGGGAATGAAAATAGTACAGCCACTTTGGAAAACAGTTTGGCAGATACTTGTAAAGTTAAACATACATTTACCATACAACCTAGGAATTCTACTCAGTACATTTGCTCAGAAGGGAAAGCATTTGTCCTCATGAAGATCAGCTTCACACATAACAGCCAAAAAAGTGAAAGCAATCCAAATGTCCATCCACTAATGAATCAATAAATATCTATGATATATGCAAGCAACAGAATATTATTCAGCAATTCAGCAATACAAAGAAATGAACTATTGATATGTGCAATGGCATGGATGAATCGCACAAATATTGTTGAGTGCGTGAAAGGAATCAAACACAAAATGGTAACATTGTGAGTTAACACTTGTCTGACATTTTGGAAAAAGCAAAATAAAGAAAAAGAAACTAGATCAGTCATTGCTAAGAGCTCGGGTTGGAGGAAGGCACTGATTGCAAAAAGTTGTAAAGGAACTTTTTGGGATTATAGAAATGTTCTATACCTTGGTGGTAGTGGTTACAGGGCTGTGTATTCACCAAAATTCAATAAAGTATACACTTTAAATGAATAAGTGTTACTGTTGGGAAATTCGACAGCAACAACTCAGAATTATAAAAATCAGCAAGTTGAAGTAGGATACAGTAGGTAAGTTACATTTGCATTAATAATAACAATAAAAGCTACAAATTTAATGAGTCAAAGTTCCAACCAAAGAGGTTAGAAAAGCAACAGCAAATATACCCCAAAAGGAAGAAAGGAGATAAGAGCACTGACTACAGAAATAGTGCAATAGAAAATAGTGTTTTTTAAAAATCCAAAGTTGTTTCATTGAAAGAGCTAATAAAATAGACAAATTTCTGACAAGCATAATCAAAAATTAATAAAAGGAGGCATTAAGAATCTCAAGATTGATAATGGGACATAACTACAGATACAGTAAAAATCTAAAAATAGTAAAGCAAATAAACAACTTACAAATTTCTAGTAAAATAAAACTTAACCAAATAGACTCAAAAAGAATAAAAAGCTTTAAAAAACCTGTATCACTAAAAATATTAAAACATTAGATTAAAATCTCATAGATCATCAGACCCAGATGGTGAGAAAGAGGCCCTAACACCAAAGCCTTGAGAAGCCCCTGTGTGCAGAGGCACAGACGCCGCCGGGGGGCCTTTGCACAGTGGGAGCCAGAGGTGGTGTGGGAGAGGCTGGAACTGGGCAGGGTCATGTCCCCCACTTCTCCTCAAGCCTCTAAGAATTCTGGTCTTGCCCCAGAGGACAATGAGACATTGGGTGGTTTTAAGAATGGTGATGAGGTGCTCAGATTCACACTTTCAAATGATGGCTCCAGTGACTTGCAGAGAACCNACTATGCAGTTTCCAAAATATTTAGAAATCAAATAATAGTCAATAATAGTCCAGGAAAACCTAGACAGCAGCCTCCTATTGCTCAACCCATGAAGAGAGCCTCCACTCAAGAGGGAAATAATAAGAGAGTTTTCAAGCCTTTTGGCAGCAGCAACAAAGAACTTGCTAACTACAAACTATTCACGCAGTCTTCAAATGAAGGCAGCAGGACTGTGGGTAATTGTTAGCTTTACGCACCCTCCCTGTGACCCCCTGGGAGACAGGGTACAGGTCTCCATGGGCTGAAGCTGGCACTTGCTCTGAACATCCCAGAAAACAGTCTTTCATTCAGGCTCCACACAAAACAAGGCTGACTCTCCTTCTGGGCCATCCTGTGAGCTGTGCAAGGGTCCCTGTGGTAGCCCACAAATGGTGCCAAAGAAAGAGCATGAATCCTAGAAGGGAAGATACCTGTGTCTGTCCATGACAATTGTAAAGAGCCCCCCAGGAAGGAGAAGTGCAGCGGGGAGGCTCAGTTCATGGCCACTGAGTTGTGAAGAAGGCAAAGGGGAAGGAAGGAATGCTCAGAGAAGCTGGCAGCTCGTGGGAGAGAGGAGGGCAGAATCTGTCAGCAAGCAGAAGGCCTATCATTAGGATAATTATTATTATTTATTAAACATTTAAGAAGTGCCAGCCATGTGCTAGCTATTGTCACAATCCAATCATAGAATTAGATCCAATGCCTCTAGAAAAGTCTCTCTAATAAGGCAGGATGAACAAAGACAAAGGAGCTGTGCTAAAGATGTGTTTTAGGTGAGGAAAGGACACTCCATCCAGGCAGAGCTAGCCTCACACCCCCGGAGAGCTCCTTTCTTCTTCCCAGGAATGCAGAGACCCATGTAGGGAGGTTGGTCACGTAGCTGCCTACTTCGCAGCTTTAGCCAACATCCCACCACACCTTGGCCACACACACCAGAATCACTTTGTAATTGTCTTCAGGACATTCACAGATGTATGCTTCAGTTCTGAAGCCAGTAGCACTCAGCAAGCCATGAAGCTTCCTTCAATGTTCAGTAGTAGGTGGACCATTCTATTTGGACTCTTGCCAGGGTCCGGGGTTTGGGAGACAAAGTTGAATCTCTGCCTGCAAAGACCTCACTGCTTGTGGAGAATCTTTTAGTTTGTCCCGAGGAGAGTCTATGCTTGGTCTATAGGCAAACTGACCCAACAGTTTAAGACATGACAATCCTCTCTGAGGGAAGACCTCCAGAGAGTATGGACACGTTGGCTTCATTCAACTGGCATTGCTCCTTCACACATTTAAGAACAGTCAAGCCCGACACATTCTAAAGGGAGGTTCAGCATGACACCCCTCTCCCCCAAAGAGCAGACTTAGCTTAACAGACATTTGCAAATCTGTAGCTCTGAGGTGGCATTAGTTCATTTCCAGAGTTTAGCTGTAAAATACAGACTGAGTTATGGTGTGTTAGGTCTCAAGCAAATTCACACTGGCCTCCATTAAACTGTATGAGGTTAAGAAATATATTGGATTCAGGGGGCATATATTCTGCTAACCAAAATTATATACTAGCCATTTGTCATATCCATGTGGGCGTTCTTAAATCAAGGCTCTAAAGGTGAATGCATTGGTTGGAATTATATTATCAGTGTCAGTCATGACACAATTCATGGGGGCAGGAAGAGAGGCTCTTGATGGGAGTCCCTTCCTAATTGTCTCTGTAGAACAGCACCGACTCAGGTGTCTATCATGGGGAAGCCAAGAAGCAAACAATCCCCATCACAGTAAATCATTTTGTTAAATGAACGAAGCAAATCCCCAGCAATGCAATATTAAAGTTGCAAATGTATTCATTGGAAAAGCAGGTGAGCAGGTTCCCACAGAAAAGGGAAACTGCCCAGACGCTACTGAGCAGAAGGGAGTGTGCTTCTCTCAGCCTTCCATCAACACTCAGAGCTACACGCACGCTCTTGGTTCTGAAGCCTATTTTCCCAACACACGCAGATCCCCCAGCACCCACACAACAGTCACCGCAGACCATATGCTCAGAATGTCAGAGCTGGGAGGGATCAGAGTCCAGCCCCCTGATTTTTCAGACTGATACACCAGGGCATTACAACGGGGGGAGGTCCTTAGGCTTCCTCTCATGGAAAAGCCACATCATGTACCCCTCCCCGCATCCCTGTTTCCCCATGGAATCAGTTGGAATGGATGGCCAGGGCAGCTTTAGAAGGAGACAGCAGTGATCCTCAGCAAGACATTCTTTTCTACCCAGGAGTGAACAGATTGCTACCAAGTGTCCTCCTCCTCCTCCTGTCCCTCCCCCTGCTCCTCCTCCTGCCCCTCCTCTGCTCCTCCTCCATCTTGCTGGGAGCTCAGAGAAAGTCATCAGAGCCAGGACCCTCATGTCAGGCCTGTGAATCTGCTTACCCAGAAAGCTCAGCCATTACTTCCAAGTTATCCAGCTTATTATGAGCAGCTGCTGTATGCACAGCTATAACACACACACACGTATGCACACATGCAAGCACACATGCAAGCTTCCAGGAGCACCTGTCAGAACCTGAAGGTAAGACTGGAGCCATCCATTTCCTCATATTTTATATTGACTTAATGTACTTTAAAGCACTTAAGAGACAGTACTATGTAATGTGTGCCAGAAGTCAACTTCGGTCTATACTCTTGGGTGCTTTGGTAGCAGTTCTTGGGTGCTTAGGTAGCAGTAAAGGGACCCTAATCAGGAACAGAAACAATTTCAAAGATATCACTAAGTCTGAACCAGATGACACTTAGCAGAGTGTATGTTAGAAGTAGAATTTTATTGGTGGGATAAAAGTTTAAGATATGGGATTGGCTACAAAAACAGGTCACACCACCTTTGCACTTAGAGGTGTGAAAGGCGTGTAGGTGAGGGAAGAGATGCAGCAGTGTCCCCCAGTCAGGGGACATGACTGGGCAGTAAGAGACAGCCTTTCTGGAACAGTGAAGAGAGAGGGGCACTCTCAAAAATCAAAGCAGGAGCTGGTGCCAGATCACCTGTCCCCTCACGGTCTGGGAAAGTGGCCCACTATCAGCAGAGTTGAACCAGACTCCTGGAGAGGACCTGGCCCTCAGGTTGTAGGATCTTAAGCTGCTTGGTTAGAGAAGTGCCCACTCCTTCCTTGGCAAGATCAGGGGACTGCCAGGGTGTGGGTTACAACAGATTGACTCTGCAGCCCCTTGACCTGCAGTGTCTTCTGCCAGGTAGCAATCATTTTTTGGTGGTCCCTAGACCCTTCCCTGAGGTGATAGCCTGGATGCCAGACCCAATGGAGACAGCTTTATGAGGAGGAAGATGGTCCTCTGAAGCTGTCTTCCCCTTTTGCCAGAAGGAGGCCTTAATGCAGCCCTCATTCTGACCTCTTCTCAGGAGGACAGCCTGCAGGGAACTTGTCCGAAGAGGTTCTGCTTACCTCTCAGGTTGGAGAAAAGGGAAGAGAAGTCCTTCCTGTAGGAAAGTGTGGAGAGATACTGCATGGTGGCCAGGCCACTTCCAGGATTTCCAAACTAAATGTGAGACCAGCCAGGGGGGTTCATATGCTTCTTAGTACTTTAGCTGTTCAGATGGAGACACAAATAGGTGGAGAATACAGTTTAATCACAGCTGTGGATGTTTTGGGCGGTGGAAAGGAAATATTGACTCAAGGTGGGCTAGAAGGGAGGACATTCTGAGCAGGCAGATGGAGCAATCCTGTCCAGAGTGTATTTTCCAATCATGCCACACCTGCTCCCCACCCCACCTGCTCTTCACACGGTTTTCTGGATGTTCCTCCCATTTAGAGTCTTGAAGTCTTTAGGGAGTGGGGCTGGGACTCACCTGTAATCAATAAAATGCGGCAGATATGTTTCCCCAGAATTGGTAAAAACAAGGGATGGGACCCTGCCTGTTGGGCTGGACCTAGGCCATGAGAGCCCCTAGTGCAGCCACACGAAACACCTGTGGTCCTTCTACGGCTCCTCCCGGAGGCCTCCAGATGATTCCAGCCTTGGCCTTTGAGTCACCCCCAGCCCTTCTGCAGCAGGGATGAAGGACCAGATTGTCCAGGAATCTAAGGAAGATAAGCAATGCCACTGGCCAGAGGACTCTGCTTGTTTTGGGCTTAGGAGCAGATGCACAGCTGGGTGCCCACCTGGCATGAAAGCTGGGTCTCCCAGTGGCACCTTCCCATCTGGACCCATTCGAGAACTGGCGAGCTGGGACAGAAGGCAGTAGTTCAAACAGATCATGAAAAGGGCTTTGCTGTTGCCACCCTGACTTGCTCCCTTTGGGGAGTATCTCCACATTTGCCTAGAAGGTTAGGTCTCAAATGTCTTATTTCCATGGATGAGGGACATGTCTGCAGAGGGGCTTCTGTCCAGGCTTCAGGTCGAAGCCAGATCTCAGAGACAAACTCCTAAGTCAGAGAAGCATCACCTGTGCCCACCTGCTCCTTCTCTTTTCCTTCTGTTAAAAAAGAAAAAGAAGCAACAGGCTCCAAACTGAGTCACCTGTGCTAAGCCTATGTCACCAAACCAAACCAAGACATAATTGGAGTTTCAGCCTCTCCAGGAATGAAATCATAACCAGTCAGTCTGGAATTTTCTGGTCAGTGTGAGTGAAGTAATCCACCTGATAGAACCCTGCTATCCCCAAAGGAAGGTGATCTTGCCTGAAAGAATTCATTTTTTTTCTAATAACTTCCTTATCCCTCCTCTGTCTGCTTGTAGTAGGCTTCCATTTTGTACAGTTCCTCAGGGTTCCTTCTGATGCGGGATTGTGGAGCCCAACAGTCAAGAAAGAATTCTTGAGACATTTTACAGTATAAAAAGGTGATTTTATTAAAGCACAGGGATAGAACCCATTAGCATAAAGGGCTGTGTTATAAGTGTGAAGACTGACTGCTTATATAGGGTTTTCTATCCTATTGAGGGGAAGGTGACATTAGGATTCCAAGAAATTGAGTCTGTAGGTTTCTGAAGGTTAGAGTTCTAATTATTCTCAAGATTGTGCTTTTTTTTTTTTAATGTTTATTTATTTTTGAGACCGAGAGAGCACGAGCAGCAGAGGGGCAGAGAGAGAGAGGGAAACACAGAATCCAAAGCAGGCTCTGAGCTGTCAGCACAGAGCCCAACCCAGGGCTCAAACTCACAAACCACAAGATCATGACCCAAGCCAAAGTAGGATGCTTAACCAACTGAGCCACCCAGACACCTTTTTTTTTTCTCTAAGTTTATTATTGGGGTGGGGCAGCAGGCAGCAGAGAGAGAGGGAAAGAGAATCCCAAGCAAGCTCTGGCTGTTAGCACGGAGCCAAATGGTAGGCTCAATATCACGAACAGTAAGATCAAAACCTGAGCTGTAATTAAGAGTCGGACCCTCAGTCAGTTCACTGAACCACCCACTTGCCCCAAGATTGTGCTTTTCTTGTAAATCATTAAGACCCTGACAAACTGATGAAGTCTCATGTCCTTTATGACTGTGATCTTTATCAGCTGACCATTTGTTTTTCCTTTCTTTGTTCTTGGGCAGTCATGAGTGCTTGGGGAATGTCACACATATCCTACCTTGGGTTGGGGGGGTATGTGAAGTGTTAGTTTGCCTTTAGCCCTCAGCTTGCCTTTTGTTATCTCACTATTCCCCCCCTGTACAATTTGGGTTTTTTTGTTGTTGTTTTTTTTACAAATAGTTTATTGTCAAATTAGTTTCCACATAACACTCAGTGCTCATCCCCACAAGTGTCCTCCTCCATGCCCATCCCCCCTCCCCCCCACATCCATCAGTCCTCAGTTTTTGTCAGCATTCAAGAGTCTCTCATGGTTTGCCTCTCTCCCTTTCCCCCACCATTTCCGCCCTTCTTCTCCCCCTTGTTCCTCCGTCAAGTTCCTCCTAATCCTCCTATACGTGCAAACATATGATATTTGTCCTTCTCTGCCTGACTTATTTTGCTCAGCATAACACCCTCAAGGTCCATCCATGTTGCTACACATGGCCAGATTTCATTGTTTCTCATTGCCATGTAGTATTCCATGGTATAGATAAACCACATCTTCTTGATCCATTCATCTGTTGATGGACACTTAGGCTCTTTCCATGTTTTAGCTATTGTGGAGAGTGCTGCTATGAACATTGGGGTACATGTGCTCCTATGCATCAGCATTTCTGTATCCCTTGGGTAAATTCCTAGCAGTGCTATTGCTGGGTCATAGGGGAGTTCTATTGTTAGTTTCCTGAGGAACCTCCACACTGTTTTCCAGAGGGGCTGTACCAGTTTCCATTCCCACCAACAGTGTAGGAGGGTGCCCGTTTCTCCACATCCTCGCCAGCATCTCGAGTTCTCTGATTTGCTCATTTTAGCCCCTCTGACTGGCGTGAGGTGGTATCCCCCCTGAACAATTTGACCCTTAAATTTTTAAGGTCGTTGAAGGCAGAAAGTCTTATCTTGTGTAGCTTCTTCCTGCTGAAGAAGGGCATAGAGATGTCCCTACCTATGGGTCAACATTGGAAGTCAGGAGACCTATAAGGGAGTTATGAAGGTGGAGGCAGCTGAGTCCAATGTGGACCGCAAAGAAGTATCTCTGTGGGTGGTAAGCACCATCTGTCATGTGAAGCTAATGTAATGAGGTAGTCTTGGTACCAAGTGGAAAAGCATTGAAAAAGTTAACATATCAGGATTAGTGTAGCTGTAAGAATGAGAAAAGTCCAGCAAAGAGACCCTTAATAGTTGGCCATAGTCCGCCCCTAAACCAGGAGCTTGACCAGTCACTGAAAGAGAGGGAAGGATTCTGTAGAGCCTCAATTTGAGTATTTACGTCAGTTAGTAATCCTGTCACATTTCTGTGGTAATCTGGAGTATATACATTACATTCTTTTTTAATGAAGCATAATTTCCTCCTTGAGCTGCAGTCAGGATATCAATGTTTTGGAGGGCTACCTTTTGAATTTGTGGATGACTACAAGTTGGGTCTGGTTAAAGGTGGCTACTGTATGGTTGGCTAAAGCCTCTATTTGCAATTTTATATCAATGGAAGTTGATCCTAAGGCAAATATGGCTAAAGGATAAAATCATCAAGAAGCTCTCTTTGTTTGATGTCTAACTTTAACAATACTCTAATTACGAGGACTCACTGGCAAGTGGGAGAAGATTTGCCTGGGAATATGGGCACCCTCAAGTGCATCATCCAATCCAAACATAAGGAAAGTGGGGCCATCCATTATCTCCACAGGTCCATAGTTAGCCCCATGAAGCGGGGTGTGCTCAAGATTTTAAGGAGCAATTTTGTCAACCCAGCCACACAGAATTGGTCAAGGTGATAGCTGAGTTATATAATAATTGGGGAATCCATCCCACTTTCCAGCTGTTCAAATAGTCATATGCCCATGGGATCCTGTTATTATCCCCACAGAATAACAAGCAAGACATTTGTCTGCACATGAGCTATTGTGGCAATTTCTCTGAAGTTTATCTCAAGTTGTCTAGCTTAGGCAAACAATGAACATTTAAAAACTATTAGAGTTAGAATTTGACATCCGCAAAGATGTGTTATTGAAACATAATTTTTCTCTCCAAAAGCACCCTTATTTCCAAAGATAGTCAAATCAAGACTAATTTCTTTGAAAAATAATTTCAATTTTATCAAATGTGGCCTAATTATTTTCATTAGCTCAGCAAGAACGGTAATTGATCATATAGAACTTTTTATAAGGAATCTTGAATGAACTTTTAGTAGCTTCCCTAGGCCAGAAGTCAAGTCAAATACTTGCCATTGGACATGCCTAAAATCTCTGTAGATTTGGGTGAATTCCTCTTCTCAAGATCCCCAAAATATCCTGAGGTTCCTGTACCTGCCAGGAAGTGGCATTCTTTACTCACCTGGTAAGGCTACAGGGACTCTATAAGCAAGATATCAGGCCAACATTTCCAAGAGGCTTCATGTTTCATAAAAGTCAACCTTAGATCCTTAAAAATGTATGGTCATATCTGAGTCTATGCATGTCTCTCAGATATGACATTCCAGTCAAAAAACTTGGTAATATAACAGTTGTTTCCAGTGGTGTCCTGTTACAAAGAGAACAGATTTTCATTGAACTTATGCAAAGAACTGTAATTGCCATGAAAGAAAGAATATTCACTGGGCATTTCTGACTTTCAGAGCATTTAAACAGAGAGAAAAGTTAAATGCTTCAATTTGTTCACAAAGTAATATTCTATCATATCATAATTTGGAAAAGCAAACAAAGGACCAGCAATGTTTCAAACAAGAGTCACAAAACTAGAATCATCTTCCTCAGTTCATTATAATATAGTTGACCAGGAAATCCAGTAATTTCTGTGACACTTCAATAATTAGAAAGTTAAGTGATGACCTTATTGCCAAAACATCATTATTTGTTTGACAGTGCTTTCCAAATAACTTAACATGCCACAGAAACAAGCCTAATTGGTCAAAGAATTCATTTACAATTCACATCTGGGGAAAGTTTGTTAAAACACTCAGAAAGTTATAAAGCATGTGCCTAAATAGGATTATGGATCATTATAAAACTTAAAATTAAATTATTTATTTAACAAAGGTGGCAATAAGAGTTTCCAAAGTTATATATGAAGGGTATATAGTTGTTAGCAAAACTTAGCTCCTTTAACGTTGAGAAGTTTTAACTATCTTAAGTAACCAAAGACCTAATAAAGACAAAACATAGAAACTTTGGTTTTCCAGGCAAAGAGAAAAAACTTTGTTTACTTTTTTTTTATCAAGTGCAAACCAACAATCCAAGAAAACTTTGTCTTTTTAATAGAAAGTAAAGCAGAATTTCAATCTTATACCAGTGTACTTTTAAAACACTTTTATTTCAACTTTGTCCTAATTGCATATAAAATTCCTTTCCAAAGATTTCCCTTCGCAAATCTTCTACAACTTTCTTTTTCATTCAGATTTTGTCCCAAGGCTTTTCCTTCCAAACAACTAGTCTCATTTTAGGGCAGAATTACTTTATTTTACCTCAACAAAAATGTATTCCCATTTCTTACATCTTTATATACACATCCCCTATTCTTTTACATACTGAGTTGCTTTCCTTATTTCCATCAGTCTTAATCACATTTAGCAGAAATTAAACTCTTAGGAACATTAGTTTCCAGTGAAAACTAAGTAGATGTGGAGGGGATCACATTAGACCAATGAGAAGGAAACCTCACGTGGGAGCCTTAAGATGGGCAGTCATCCTGGCAACTTAGGTGGCTGTCTGTGCCCAAGACAGACAAGTTTGTATAAGGACAGAAATGAGAAAGCATCAAGTTTCTGGGTCTTATTATCATTCCAGCCAGGGTCCTAACTTCTAGCCAAAAGGGAGGCTTTCTCCTCCCTCTAGAGCAGGCTTGGGCTAGAGAATTGCCGCCTAAGCAATCAACAGGAAAGTGTTCCAATAAGACTGAACTCCTCAAAAGCCCCCTGGAATAAAAGTAAGGAAGAGAAGAGGAAGTACTCACCAAGTTTGCATCAAAACTCGAAGCCCAGATGAAGAAAGATGCAGATCTCTGTATCAGGGCCACCAACATATGATGTGGGAGCATATTGGGCCCAATGGTCAAGAAAGAATTCTTGAGACATTTTATAGTGCAAAAAGCCAATTTTATTAAAGCACAGGGACAAAGCCCATGGGCAGAAAGAGCTGCATTCTAAATGTGAAGAGTGCCTGATTATTTAAGGTTTTCTATCCTATGGAAGGGAAGGTGACATTTGGGCTCCAGGAAGTTGAGTCTATAGGTTTCCGGAGTTCTGACTATTCTCAAGATCGTGCTTTTCTTGTAAATCATTAAGGCCCCAACAAACTGATGGAGTTTCATATCCTTCAGGACTGTGATCTGTATCAGTTGACCATTGGCTATTTCCTTCCTTTGTTTTTGGGCAGTCATGAGTGTCTGAGAAATGTCACATATATCGCACTCCCACCTGGAGGGGGCACTATGTGGAGTGTCAGTTTGCCCTTTGCCCTCAATCTCATCACTTTCTTTCTGCTAGATGGGATGTTGCTTGATTCATGAATCCTTGATAAAGTCAATCAGATCTTTTAATTTACTCAAATGAATTTTGCTTTTTAACCCATCCCTCCATAAAATTAACAAAGACTTCTGTCACTAGTGCTTCACAGAGCAACCTCAAACCTGAACACGCAGGGTGGGTGCCTGATGACCTGGCCATGTTCATTCTGTGCAGCAGAAGCTGGACGCAAGTCACCAGGCCCAAGGACCAGTAACATGCTGTTTTCCCCTAGTGAAAGGAGGCCCCTTTGGGATGCATTCTTTGTGTTCGGTACAAAGAACCAGAGGATGACCTCAGGGCCACTTGGGACTCCAGCTCTTTCTCACCAAAGAGCAGGGACAGAAGAGGAGATCAGATCCTATCTGAAATGCACTGATCCTTCCCTGCTTTTGTCCCAACAGTCCCTGTAGGGGTGATCCTAACAATGAACATTTGGATCTAAAAACAAACTGCCATTTTAAAAGTTACTAGCACATTCTGCATTTGTAGAGGAGACAGGAATTAACCTCGAGGTGCAACTGCCCCCTTTGTTTCAGGGAAACCCTGGGTGGCTCTTTTAGTTATGCAAATATGAGGCTGAGGGGGTGAATGCCCACCCACTGCCCTGGGGGAGACTCAATACCAAGAGGATTCTGAATGCAGAATGTGAGCTGGGTTTACAGACAGAGGGCTCTTCAGTTAAAGGACTGTGTGTGTGGTACTGAAAGCCTGTCAGCATCCCACCCAGCCGGGCTCAGTGAGGCCCCAAGATGCATTCCTCTTTATGATGGAATGAGATCCAGACAAAGAAGCAGAAACTGCAAGTATGTGACTCCTTCCTTGGGGTCCTGGGCTTTTACTAACAGGAGACAAGGCCCCTCCCCCACCTCCTCATCTATCTGGGAAGGAGCCTGGGCCAGAGGTTAGTATTTGGAGAGGTGAGTCAGAGGGAAGAACTGCCCCTCTCCAGGAGAAGGGTCAGTTTGGTCTGGACTGCCGTGTACAGAGATCTCTGAGACAGGGTAAATGGGCTCTGCTTTGTGGTGGGAAGGTCAAGGTCTCGGCTAGAGAGGGACTTTAGACCTAGAGATTAGACCTAGCCAAAAACAACAGAAGAGACTGGATTTCGGCCCCTGCTTGGCCAGTCCCTGTGCAGTGAAAAGTGTGCCCACCAGGACAGGACTGCCTTGATGGTGAGGAGTCAGGGACATGGAGTTAAGAAGCCCCCTTAGAGTCAAACCATAATAACTTTTGAAAGCCAGGTCTCAGTCTTGTCTTTTCTAAAACTTTTTTTGTGGAAAAGGAAAGAGAGAAAGCACAGACAAAGCAATTCTCACGTTCACTCCACAAAACCGTTTATCTCCATTGTGTAATTTTCCCCAGCGACTGAATCTGACCCCAACTAATTAGCACTTTTGCAATAAGCCAACCAGTTCTTGGAAAGAACAAATAAATGGTATGCGCGCTCCTGTGTCTCTCTCTCTCTCTCTCCATCCTCATAGCTGGAAAGGGAGGGGCTGTGGAAGGGGGCAGGGGAGGAGTGGGAGGAGCCTGGTGGGGTGACAGCAGGCACAGCACAGAGAAGCATGAACTTGTCCCATCCACATTCTGAGGCAGTGAAAATCCAAGGAGGAAAACGAAACAAAGAACAGATTTCCCACTTGGGCATGCAAGCACAGGAGTCCCACAATGATTAATGATGCGAACAGACCACAGAGGCTTCTCAGGTTTCTGTGCAAATGAAAAGAAAAATTTGAAAATGTGGCTGAAACCCAAGCCCCAAATGTCAGTGTAATCTGAGGAGCCTCTGCTCAGAGCAGGAGAAAATCAGTCCCTGGGGGGGCGTAACGTGGCCTTCCTGAGAGTGGCTGCCTGAGCTCAGACTGAACTAAGAGGTTTATGGAATGGGATTCCCACTGTAGGCAGGGTTCAGGGCAGCAGCAGCAGAGTAGGTTCTGGAACATTTACGGAACACTGTCAACACCATGCCTCCTGTGCCAGGGATCACACAGTAAGTCCTCAGGAGACCTTAACCTGGGGCATCTAAGGATAGAATTTCAGGGGAGCGCTGAATGTGGGAACGGGGAACAGAAACATTTAATCTTTTTTCCCACCAAGCTGTAACTGAAACTAGAACTTCCTTCCATCGTGAACATGAGCAACAAAACATAGTAAGATTAGCAGTGCCTTGACTGTCACCTGAAGAAGCCACGGGTATTTTCCTCTCACGTAGCAGATGCTACAGACATCCCAAAATATCCTTCACCTGCCTCATCATTACTTTGAAACTATGGTAATCATTAGACCCATGCTAATCTTGCTATATAACATGTTAATTGAGAAACACAGATGTTACTGGAACTCAGACTTGCCTTTTAAATGTTTCAATAACTGTATTTCAATATAACTGGCTTCCTTTATAACCCTATGGATTTTATTTGATGCATTTAAACCCATTATTTGAGAAGGGAACCACGGGCTTCACCACACTGTCAGAGGTAGTTACAACTGCACACAGTGGTTACAAGGCCTGGCTAACTCTTGTGCATTGCTTTGTCCAGTCCTCCTGACTTGGTTTGAACAAGATGTGAGCAAGCTGAGGCTTTCCCCACCTGTGGCCTACCACTGACACAGAGTCTGCTCGCTCCAGTGCCCAGGCCAGTGCACCTGTCCCCTCGGCATCTTCCCGAGAGCACTGCTCCACCTATGGTGGGGCAGAGACACAGCTGCTCACTCCGATGAGAGTCTGCTCACTCCGAAGCCAAGGCCAGTGCGCCTGTACCCATGGCATCTTCCGGAGAGCGCCACTCCACTTGCTGGCTCCTCCTCTCCCCTCCTGAGCTATCACCCACCCTCCCACTTTGCCAAGGCCAGCTCTGCTTCCATCCAGAACTCACATGGACCAGATCCATTCCCAGAGCAGGGGAGTATTTGAGGTGAGTAAGGGACTTCAATGGTCTGAGACTCTTGCTCAGGACTCGATATGTGAGTTAAAAGACTTTTGGAACTAGTAGATTTTTAACGATGTCCAATAAGGGGGAAATGCTGGTCCACATGGGCACTAAGCTCTGGTCTGTTTTCTCTCAGCCTCCCCCATGAGACTGTGTCTGCGGTGTTGGCCATTGTTCTTCTTGTGGCTGGTGCCCATTGGCACACAGGAGGAGCTGTGACACTGTGGCTGAGTGAACCAACGAATGAATGAACTCATTTCATCCATGGGTCATGTGGCAAATTGTATTTTTTTTAATGGCACCACAATCTCTTCCATCACACACCCTTTTCTTGCAATGTGTCTTTGGTTCTCTTACATAGAGAAAGCAGGGGCTGTGTTTCCATTGCCTTGGATCTGGAAAGGTCTGTGACCACAGGGAAGTGAAACAATGTGGCTTCCAAAGCTAGGTCATAAAAGGCAACACGACTTCCACCTCGTCCCTGACGGAACCCACTGCCATGCTGTGGGGAAGCCCAGACGAGCCACACAAGAGGCCACATGCACATGTTGCAGTCAGCAGCCTGAGCTGACGGTAGCATCACCTGCCGAGCACGTGAGCTGCCGGCCTTCAGTGACTTCAGCCTCCGTCTTTGAGTCTCCTCGGCCAGTCCCCAGACATTGTGGAACAGAGACAGGCCATCCCCACCATGTGTGGCTGGAACTCCTGACCCACAGAATTATGGGCATGACTAAGAGGGGTCATACGCCACTGGGTTTGGGGACTAGTTTTGCAGCATGGGCAACTGGCAGATGTTCAGAGGTGAGAGAGAGAGCAGGGGCCCCAGCCTGTAAGGACTACACCTGAGAAGCAATGTAGAGGGGCCTGGGGGGGAGGGGGGGCATGGAGGGTGGTACGCTGGGGTTCCAGCCTGGGAGCCACCTGGCCAGTTGTCTGGACGGTGGCTGGGTGGAAGAGAGGGGCAGTCCTGGGGAAGGGAGGAGGAGGTGCCAAGAGGGCAGCAGGGGCTAGACCTGGCCTCTCCTGGGCAGGGGCAGTGCCCAGGACCTGAGCCTGGAGAGCCCTGTGGCCACAGACCCAGTGCTCCAGAGAAAGAGAGGAAGCTCCACTCACAGGCCAGGGGCACATGGCACTGCCATGTATGGAGGGCTGCTCAGAACCTAAGGAGTTCAGAAGAGACCACTGGGGAGGGAGGGCAGAGACGTGTGCAGCCTCCAGCTGCCCCAGGCAGGCAGCTCTTTCCCTCCATGGACACATCCCTATAGCAGCCTGACTACCTTGGCTCCCAGAACCCAGATGGGACAGCAGGGACCTCTTAGGCACCAGGACATTCAAGAGGGCACTTGATAGCCGACAAACCTAAGCCCGTCCTGGCTGGGTTGCCCTGGCCCTCTCTGAGCCTCAGCAGAGGGTGATGTCACCATTGTGCCAGAATCAGAAAAGACCCTGTGCCAAGTCACCCTTGCAGGTCCTGACTGGCGTTCAGTGCTTGCTTGCTTCCTTCTCTTCCTGAGAACCAAAGAAGTCGGAGTAGGAAGGGGAAAACGGCAGCCCAGGAGGTCCTGCTGTAGGGGCAGGAATCTGCCAGGACCTCAGGGTCAGCGTAGCCCCTTGGGGCAGGCCACCCGACTGAAAGGAGTTTATTTAGCAGAGCTGGGGGCCCACTGAGGAGAGTATATGGCGTGGGGCAGACTATCCCTCTATCTCCAACTAGAGCAGCTGAGTGTGTGGTCAGCCAGGCTGTGTGTTTGTAACGAGCAGCACATTTCCACAGGCTGGACACTTGGCCCTCCTGCCTGGGGAGGTGCGGCCACATCCCTGCCCCCACTCCCTCCCCACACATTCCTGAGCCCTCAGCACAACTTATGGGAAGGGCTGTGGAGACAACACTCTCTCTGTGAGCTGTCCGCATGGCCACCTTCTCGATCTCCATCATCCTGCCTGGTGTCCCTTTGTCATCTGCAAAGTGCCGTCCCATCACTGCGTGTGCTGTGACCCCACGACTCTGTAGTGTGTTTGCTTTGACTCAGTTTTTACCCGGGCTGCATAATGTGCTGGCAACCCTGAGAGTCTCTGCAACTGGAGATGAGTCAGAGCGATGGTCCCCAGCACAGCGGAGCTCAGGGGCCTGCACAAGCCAGCTAGAAGGAGGGAGGCAACAGTCACGGAGGGCCAAAGGGCCAGATGCTACAAAAGGCAGGTGGCTGGCCAGCAGCAGGGGCGTGGTCCCCGGGGCAGAGCCAGCAGCCAGCAGCAGAGAAACATCTCAGCTCACATGCACCTCACCCACCAGGCGCCACAGAGCCACAGGAGATGCTGCCACAGCTCCCGGGAAGGCTGAGAGGCAGCAGGGATCGATGCCGCAGACACCGACTCTCTTCCCAAGCATCCTCGATGTAGGCAGGATGGCTGCCACCTGGATGCTCCAAGGCTCCTTGGGAGAAGGGGGAGCCTGGCTCTTCTCACAGAGCTGGATTAAGATTCCTTGAAGAACATTTTTCCTTCCAAGGAAAACATACAACAGGAAGCCAGCTGGTCCTAGTAGGTGGGGCAGGGTCTCCCACCAGGAAAGAGACCCCTACCCACTCTGCCAAGTGTGCAGAGCCCCTGCACAGCACCGTTCACTGGGCCCAGCGAAGGCCCGGACCCACATGCACATGCAGTGGCCTCGGGAAGGTAACGTTTTCACTGATGAAGCATTGTCCCCCCTGCTCCTGGATTCACTTCACAGCCCAGCTCTGCTTTCAGTACGCACCAGTTTTCTACCGCTACTAGTACTGGGGGGTCCCCAGGACCTCTCTCAGTTGACAAGTCACTACAAGGACTCACAAAACTCAGAAAAGCTGTTGGTGCTCACAGTTAGGGGTGTTGCCCTGAGAGGGTACGGGTCACAATCAGCACAGGGTAGAGGCACGGGGTGGCTACAGGGGAGCCTGGGCACAGTGCCCAGTGCCCACTCCCAGTGGGGTCACACAGACAGTACTCAATTCCCCCAGCAAGGTCATGTGACTCTGTGTGTGCATCCAGGCTGTCCTCTGGGGGCCAGTCACACAGGCATGGCGGGCCCACGTGAATGGGCTTAGTGGCTCAGTCTCCAGCCCCGCAGCGGGCAAACTGTTCACTGCGTGGCCCAGGGCCTAGGAGAAGAAATCAAGCACTCATCATTGTTATGGGCTGAACTGCATCCCCCAAATGTTTTATGCTGAAACCCTGACCCCCAGCACCTTGGAATGTGACTGAATTTGGAGATGGGGACTTTAATGATATGACTAAGTTAGATGAGGTTGTTAGGGTGGCCCTCATCCAATCTGACCAGGATCCTTATAAGAAAATCAGGACACACAGAGACACCAGGGGAAGGGTAAGTACAAGAGACTGTGTGAGGACACAGCAAGAAGGTGTCCATCTACAGGTCACGGAGAGAGGCCTCAGGAGAAACCACACCTGCCACCAGCTTCATGCGGCTCTTCTAGCCCCTAGAATGTGAGATAACTTCTTGTTGTTAGAGCTGTCCAGCCTGGGACTCTGTTATGGCAGCCCAAGCAGGCTGTGACAGCCCTAGCTCACACTGCTAGTATGCATGGTCTGGCCAGGCCAAAGCCTCAGATATACAAAGACCCTCTTATTGGGCAGGATAGTCCTGCCCCAGGAGCTGGGAAGGGCCAGGCTCAAAGGCCTCTTGAACTTACAGGGTTTGGACAATGCAGGCCTGCAGAGCAAATCCTTTACTGCACACAGCTGGAACCAATCACTAGGACTTCAGTGGCCCAGGACAACACAAATTCATCACCTTCCAGCTCTGAAGGACCTTCCAGTTCTGAAGGTCAGAAGTCCACTGCACAGGGATAGAGGTGTTGGCAAGGCAGGTTTCTTACTGGAGTTTCCAGGGAAGCTTTGGTCTCCTTGTGGTTGTAGAACTGAGGTCCCCACTTTCTTGCTGGCTGCAAACTTCTAGAGGCTGCCGGCAGCCCTTGGCTCATGGCCCTCTTCCTGTAACTTCAGTCCAACAGGAGCAAGCCCAGTCCTGATATTGCATTAAAGGACTTAGATTTGACGCATGTGGATAATCCAGGATAAGCTCCCCATCTCGAGGTCCTTAGCTGAATCACATCTGCAAAGACCCTTTGCCTTGTGAAATGACACTCCCAGATCCTGGGGCCAAGGGCAGGGTGTTTGCTGGGGGTGGGGCGCAGCTCCCACATCAGCTCCCGTCTCCCTGTGGCTTCTGTCTCCGGAAGATGGGCCCCACTGAAGATCTAAAGCCCTCCTCAATGCTCCTGGGAAACTTGAAGTGGTTTTCAGATTTCTGCCCCCGGTGGCTCTGGCTGCCTCCTCCCACTGGATTCTTTTCTCTTGTTACTGAGTTGGGTTGCTGTTCGTAATCCTCATCTGGCAAGAAACACAGGGACGAGAGGAAGGCCCCATGACTACATGCAAACCTCTTGCCATGGCACAGTGCACATTCCTGGACTGAAACGTCAGGTTAGGCCATGCCGTGCTGAGACTTTCCCCTCCCATCTCTCCTCTGCCTCCTCCAGTCAGGAGAAAAATAAGAACAATTCTCCCATTCGCTTATGCAAATCAACTCCACTCTGCCCATTTCCCACCTATACCCAAAGGGCTTCCTTCACAGGGCCCAGGACCGTAGCCCCCTTCCTCCCCACCGCTCTGCCTCCAGTGTGGGGCAAGGGAAAGTGGGTGCTAGGTTCTGACAGCTCCCATATTTAGTCCTAGATACTGATCCACTGATTTCAGTTAACCTCAGGGTCATTCCCAGGCTGTTGTAGCAGGTGCCACATACCTCACTGCCGAAGGAGGTAGGGAGTGAGCCCTGAGCGGTATATTTGGGATGAGTGCTGTCTGGGCCAAGAACAGCAAGTGCAAAGGCCCTGAGGAGACATGGTCTTGGTTAGTTTGAGGAGCAATATGAGGAGTAAGGTGGAGGAGAGAAGGGCAGGGCAGTGCTTAGAGGTCCTGAACAGGATGGGGCACATGAGGCTCTGGGGAGAGCTCCAAGAGCCACACTCCAGAGTTACTAGCACGTACTTATTTCTCTAATGAGACCCTGAAGAGAGTGAGTTAAGATGGAGGCGAGAAGAGAACCAGGATGCAGTCTGAGGGCCTCAGACACCTGTGAGTAGGAAGTCAAGGAGAGGCCAGGACAGCAGACAGCAGAGGGTGGCCGTGGACTTGGGCAGAGAGCCCAGAAGACAGTGACCTGGGAGTGGCCAGCTGTGTCACATGGTGCTGAGAACAAGGGCGGTCAGCTATGGCAGCCCTCATGTCTCCAACATGTCCCCAAATAATGGCCAATGTCATCTAAAGGGATTCCTGACCACGGGCTTGCAGTTCCCCAAACCCTGAGCTTCCAGGAAGCCTGTGTGCCTTGTTCTCAAACATGAGGGTCCCAGGACCACCGCTGAAGAAGAAAGCCTAGAAGAGCATGGCCAGCATAAAGAGGAAGGGCAATCTGAAACAAAACAGCTATCACTCAGTAAGCAGATCTCTGCAAATAACTGTAGGAAGAAAATCCAATTAGTTCTCTGGGACAGCAGGATATGATAAGGAAGACATCCACGGAACAGGCTGTCATGAAAGTAAAAAACCAGGGAACAGGAAAACATTCTTGAATACTCGACACACACTGCCAAAATGAACAATTTAATAGAAAGATAAAAACAAAAATATTCCCCAGACTGTAGAAGGAAACATTAGCAAAATAATGATAAACCCTACAGGAGATCAATCTAGAAGCTCTGACAACCGACCAGCAAAAGTTCCAAAAAGGTAGAACAAGCAAAATGAAGGGGAAAAAGGAATCTAAAAATTAAGAGGGAAATTTGCTGGAGTCAAAGGAAGATATGAGTCCTTTGGACAGAAGAACACATCACCCGTAAATATTCAACTGTCCGGTAGCATCAAACCTCAGAAACAGGACTTCCGGAAGGCAGCGGAGGGCTCCTGCAAGGCGCTGAGCAGAGATGTTCTGTACAGGCTACAACTGTTTACCTAGCCAAATTATCAGAAAATGTGAGAACAAAATAAATAACTTTAAAGAAATGCAGTGACTAAAAAATTTAGGTCTATATAAAACCCCAATAAACTCATGTTTTTAGGAAGTTATTCCTAAGAGTCCAATAAAGTAAAGAGTGAAAACCAAGAAATGTGAAGACAAAGGACCAGAAAGGAAGAGGTGACCCAGGGAGACCACTGAGCTACAGGCAGGACAGGCCCCCAGGACTGCAGGGGTGAGAGGAGAAGGGCTGCAGGGAGAAGTCTCGGTGCAGGTGAGGGGCCTTTAGGGAGGTGGTGAAAATCTATGAGAGTCTTGGTGTAAAACAAAGGTACACAAGACCTACACAGTGACAGCAACAGTAACAATAAAAACGCAACTTGAAGCTTCAAGGGAGACCACTTAGAACAAAGGCAGGATGCAAATCTAAGATGAACCAAAGCCCAGGGTGATGGGAGCAGTTAGGGGTGAAGAGGGGTCTCCACGTGGGTCCAGACTGGCCACACAGCCAGAGGACGCCCTCCCGCATGCCACTGGCATGGTCACAGTGGGTATTTGTTCTCAGTGTGGAACTCACTTCAGAGCTTCAGGCCTGGGTCCAGGACAGAACTCAAGACACCGTGGGTCTTGACAATGAGTGAAGATGGAGCTGAGCAAGGCTGGGAGCTCCCCAGGGTGGAGGGAGTCTGCGGCCTAGCTCCCCTGCATGGCACTGGGGCCCTGCGTATAGGCGGAGGGAATACCATCAAGGCTCCAGCTGGTTAGGGCCCGGACACAGGAAGTGAGGAGAGTAACCCCTTAGCAAGTGAGGCTCCACCGAGAGGCCCCGGGAAGCTGGGTCACCACACAAGGGAAGCGGAAACATAGGCTCCCACAGTCCCTGAGGGCAAGCATGCCCTTTCCTCCCTGGTGGCTCCGGCAGGCAGCAGGCGTGCCTTGCAGAAACTACCCCCCGCCCCCCGACCCAGCACGGCAGCCCACTGGACAGCCCAGGAATGCACCTCCCACGCCATCATACACCCCGACCTTGGCGCCGGTCTCCTCCCAGACCTGCCCTCCCTCAGAGTGCCTCCCACACAACTGCCGCCAGCTGTGGCTTCCACCTTCCTCTCCCACTCCTCAACCCTGCCCCCAGCAACAAATACGAGGTCTCTGCCCTTCAAGTGCCATAAACCCGGATCCAGCAGCTCCTCTGAGCTTGCCCTGCCCCCTCCTGGTCCCCGCCCACCCCCCCCCCCCCCCNGATCTTGCCACAGTATAGGTCAGCCGGGCCCTCCTTGCCCCAAGCCCCAGTGCTACCGTCTCACTCACAGTAATGGCAAAGCCTGTAAGCTCCATCTGCCCCATCCTATTCAGGGCCTCTGAGCACATCTCTATCCTGCTCTCCCCACCCACCTCATCCTCTACCCTTTTCTCCCCATCTCCCACCTCATTTCACTATGGACTCCTTGCTGCTCCTCAGACAAGCATGTCTCCTCAGGGCCTTTGCACTTGCTGTTCTTGGACCAGACAGCAGTCAACCCAAATATACCACTGGGGGCTCATTCCCTGCCTCCTTCAGCAGTGAGGGATGTGGCACCTGCTACAAGTGACCCTGGTGACTCCTTGTAATGGAAGTGATTCTGAGGTTGACTGAAATCAGTGGCTCAGTTTCCAGGGCAAAATATGAGAGCTGTCAGGACCCAGCAGCTCCTCACACCTGAGGGGGTCCGTACCCACCAGGAAGACCTGCCCCCAGCTCACCTGAGGACCCACTGCCCTCCATTCCTCCCAAGAGCTGTGGGGTATGCGCTTGGAGGGCCCAAAAGCATTGCCACACGTCCAGAGGGCAGCGGGAATGGGAGANCTGGCCTCACCGAGATGTCCCCCACTGCCGCTCAGCCACCTTGGCTTTACCAGGACCTCCACAAAGCACTGGCAGCAAAGACATCACAGCGGGAAATCTCCACAGCAAGCCCCGGAAGGAAAAGACCGGAAGACCGGAAAGCGCAGGCTTCAGCCAGCTCTCCCGCCCACTCCTCCCCCGCACCGCCTTTCCCACCCCCCATTCTGTCTGCCTTTGGGGTGTCCTCATTTCCTCCCAGCCCCTCCCTCCCTTTTGTTTCTCACCCTCTCCTCCTCCTGCTTAATTTCTTAAAATAGAAGAATTTTGAGAAACAAATTACAGACTAATGGCAGTGTCAATTCCCAAGAGCTCAGGAAAATGTAGAATTTAATTTTAAGTCTGGGAGAGCATATTTACAGAGTGCGGTTTTTCCCTTCAGGTCCAACGTCATTAACAGGCTTACAACGCCCGAGGAGCCACGTGTGCAGGTGCTGATGCCGCCAGGCTTTAAAAAGTGCCATTTCTTCCTCCTCGGTGGGCAGCCACAGCCCTCGTCCCCAGTCGCCAAGGTCAACTCCAGAAGGGGCCAGCTGGAGCTCGAGGGAGCGGGAAGGCAGCCCGAAGATTTGAGGCGGGAACCCCAAGCCAGAATTTTCTTTTCCATCTTGCTGATGTTGGATCTTATGTTTTGGGAGCTTTTTTCCAAGGCATCTGACATTCATTCATTCATTCATTCATACATTCACTCATTTGGTATTTACCAAGACTTGCAGTATTTTAGGCACTGAGCAAACAAAGTCCCTGGCCTCAGCAGTTTATAGTCTCCTGGGGTGACAGAAGCTAAACAAATAACCAAATAAACATATGTCAGCTGCACCCAAGTGTCAGGAAGACAAACAAAGCAGAGTAGAAGTGGGGGGTGGGACCAGTGAGAGGTGGTTAGACAGGGAGGACGGGTCTGCCATGTAAACTGAGCGGAGACTTGGAAGGAGTGTGGAAATCTGGGGAAGGGTGTCCGGGTGAGGGAACAGCGTTTGGAAAGGCCCTGTGTGCTCAGAATGCCCAGGAAACTACAAGTGGCTGGGAAGTATGGGGGGGGGGGGGGGGGGGGGAGTGTGTGCAAAAGCAGGTGTGAGCCAGGGCTGGGAGCTTCCAAAAGGGGTGAGAGCCCCTGGAGGGTTGGAGCAGAGAGGAACTGGGTCTGATTTCATGCCTGGTGCAGAGGAGGAAAAGTACGAGGTACAACCCAAAGCTCTCCCCAGACCCCTGCCTCAAGGCGTTGGCCTCTGCACCTCCCTGGCTCCAGAGTTGCCTCTGTCTACACAGTCAAGGTGCCCCATCTACACAGTCAGGAAGGAGGATTTTGATAGTAACAACAGATGTTGGAGCTACTGAGTAATGACCCTCAAAGATGGCCCTGTCTTTATCTTATGTCCAGGTGTGATAAAATTAAGAATCTTAATGGAGCGCCTGGGTGGCTCAGTCGGTTAAGTGTCCAACTTCGGCTCAGGTCATGATCTCATGGTTCGTGGGTTCGAGCCCTGTGTCGGGCTCTGTGCTGACAGCTAGCTCAGAGCCTGGAGCCTGCTTCAGATTCTGTGTCTTCCTCTCTCTCTGACCCTCCCCTGTTCATGCTGTCTCTCTCTCTCTCTCTCAGAAATAAATAAACTATTTAAAAAAAATTTTTTTTAAAGAATCTTGAGATGGGAGGGGCGTCTGGGTGACTCAGTCAGTTTAGCATCCAACTCTTGATTTCTGTTCAGATCATGATGCCAGGGCCATGGGATGGAGCCCCGTGTCGAGCTCCATACTAAGTACAGAGCCTGCTTAAGATCCTCTCTCTCTCCCTCTGCCCCTCTCCCCCTGCTCACTCTCTTCCTCAAGAAAAAGGGTGGGGGGAGGGAGGGAGGGAAAAAGAAAGGAAAGAAAGAAAGAAAGAAAGAAAGAAAGAAAGAAAGAAAGAAGAAAAGAGAAAAGAAGAAAGAAACAAGAAAAGAGAAGGAAGGAAGGAAGGAAGGAAGGAAGGAAGAAAGAAAGAAAGAAAGAAAGAAAGAAAGAAAGAAAGAAAGAAAGAAAGAAAGAAAGAAAGTTAGGAATACAGACCAAACAAGGCATATTTTTCAGGGCCCCCTAACTGAGCAGAGCTGCAGGAGGAAGAGTGGGGGTGCTCTCTTCAGAGAATCCACCTGGCACCTGCCTCTGGGATCCCAGCCCTCACTGGGGTCCCTGCAGGACCCACCTCTGGCCTCAGGAGCCCCTCTGGGGTGGGGACTTTGAAGCTGGGCCAGCCTCTCTTTGGTCTGACCACAAGAGATCTCAGGGCTGCCCTCAGGTGTCCCTCCACAGGGGCCAGATGGAGAAGCCAGAGTACAAGAAGACAAGGGGAGAAGGAAGAAGGCATGGTACCCTCCTTTCACGGAACCCACGTGCAGCTGTAATCCTGTCCCTGGACATTGTGATACCCTCAAAACTCATTCCTGTTTGCTTTGACTTGGTTTGCTGCTTTCCTTTTGCCTCCAACCAAAGCCATCCCGCATCCAGGACAGAAAGGAGGCATGTGTTGCCCAACACCATGTGCTGAGCACTGAGCTGGTCAGTGGATGTACCCATGACGCTCTTCTCAGACATCAGGTGTCCCAGGCTCCCCAGGGGCTGGGGTGGGGCTGTGACCTCTTCTAGGCCAGGGTACTAGGGCTTAGTGAGACTGGGAGAAGTGCCCACATACACCCGGCAGGCAGTTCCTTCCTAGTCCCTCCTGCTGGCCTGCTCTGGGGACCACCCCACATCCCCCAGAATCCCCTGTCAGCAGCCCCCCTGAAAAAACACCCTGGGAACCCTCATGCCAGGCTTCACTCACAGCCTAACACGAGCAGCCCAGTTTCCCTGAAACCTGGCAGAACTCTGCTCAGGATCTCGGTGCCAGTGAGGGCTCAGTAGCCCCGGAGCCTGGGAGGTGAGGCCAGCTGCTCTGCACACCGGATGTGGACGAGAGGACGGGGAGTGGGGCGTGAGTCCTGTGTGATCACACAGGCTGTGTGCTCAGAAAGGGCCTCACGTCAGCATCACACTTTCCCACTGTGCCGGGCCCCAGAGTCTTCGCAGCCGGCCATGGGTGAGGCCCCCGGACCTGCAGGACAGTCTGCTTCAGCCCCCCGAGGCTCACCCGCGTTGAAGTGCTGTGTTACTTTCTGCTGTTTTTCTCTCTTGCAATAATGGGCACATAGAGTCTTGTTTGCTAAAACCTGCCTTTAACCTCCCAGCCCTAATTCACCCGCAGGTCTGCTTCCCAAACTGCTCAGTGCTCACTCCCAGGAGGAAGAGTGGCTCCATGGGAAGTGGGTCCAGGGAAGACCCCGCTCTGAACCCCCCACCATGGTGAGACTCCTGCACCACGGAAAGGCTGACAAGTTGCTCAACCTCTCCAGACTTCAGCTCCTTGCCTGGGGTGGCATAGGGGCTCTCAGCACTGCTCCTGGCCAGTCTCACCTGCAGTTAAGTAACAAGCAAAATATGCCAGGGTTCTCTCCTTCCAGCACTCTTGTCTGATCCGCTGGGGCGAGGTCCCCGGGAGAACCCCACCAGGTGAGCTGCCCATGGCTCCCTGGGCAGCACGGTAGGAGACAGTCAGCCTGCAGCCGCGCACACACACAGGGCACTTATGTCTGTGGCTGAACTGTGCACCCTTCCCCATCCCTAAACTCCATCTTGCTCTCTGGAGGCCAGGGGTGGACCTGGAGGAGATGTGGGCACTGAGTGACCTGCCCCAGGCAGCACTCAGCCCATGCGGGACTGAAGGACCCTCAGTGCACGTGGACAGGACCAGTGAGTACCTGCGTGCTCCTGTCCGGTCTTGCCTGTGGCCCCTTTCCACACCTGCATTAGCCCCTTTCTTCATTTCAGATTCCACTCCACTCCTTCACCAGCTGCTAAAGATGGAGCCTATTGGCTTTTCTAATCTTTTCTCTCCTCCCTACCTACCCACCACTGTTCTGATTCTGGCGCCAGGAGCCCGGCACACCCTCCCACTCCCCAGCCCTCCACCGCTGACAGACCCAGTCCTCACACATATCTGCCCTTGGCCTCAGACCTAAGTCTGGCACCCAGGAGAAGGTCCAGTCTTTAAGACAGTGCATGGGCCCCCTGGTCTGTCCTGCCTGCCTCTGCTTCCCACCCCCACCGTCCCAGGTAGCACCACCTCCTACATCTGCCACAGCCCTCTCCTTTCTGCTCCCATGGTTCTCCCTGACCTGAGGACTCCTGCCCTGCAGCTGGGTCTGATGCCCTCAGGGCTCCTGCTGTGGGTGCTGGTCGGCCCCTGCACTGCCCACCAGGTGGTCACTGCCTGCACTAGTCTCCCATATGACCAGGCACTTTCCGGGGACCTGTCTTCCACCTCAGCACGCTTGCACCTGACAAAGTACAGCTGCATGTCTATAGCTGCAGCTCAAACCCTGTCCCCAAAGCAGGCAGAGAGCAGACTGCCTACACCCAGAAGGCAGGAGGCCTGCAGGCCAGGCTTGCCCTGAGCCCCTGGCATTCCCTCGCACACTTACAGGCACACACACACACATTCGTGCCCAGAAACATTGACCTCTACTCACACCGCAGAACTTCTAAAACTGCAGCCAGGGCTGCCAAAGCACATAGCCAGGAGCCCTGTGGATGGCAGGCGAGTGGACTTAGACCATCTGTGCCTTCATCAGAGCACCGTCCAGGACCTTCCACCGACAGCCAGGCTCCCTAAGTGGTGCATACTGCCCACTCTTTCATGGCTCCCCTTTTAAACCAACCTGCCCAGATAATTTCCTAAACTTTAAATCCTCATTTTCTGTACTTTTACAGCCTAGGGTAGAATTGCTTTGTGCAAGGTCAGCCCTGGGGTAGGCCCTGGAGGGGTCACCTTGCTTCCTGAAGTTTGGTTTCTTGCTCGTGAGGCACTTGGTAGCTTGGCAACTTCAGAACGCTCCAAGCCCAGACAGATAGGTGTCAGGTGGTTCCTTCCTGCTGCCCGGAGTGCAGCGTGGTGGGCAGGGTGTGCCTTTGGATCTGGAGAGCGCTGGGATCAGAACCCCTTCCCCTGTACAAGCCCTCCCTAAGCTCTGCATGGCTGGGTCTTCTTGTCGTCCACTCTGTGTTAGTCCACACAGTCCCAAGTCAGCCCTGAATGCCAGGGGAGGGAACACATGCCTCCTTCTCGGGGGACTGGGTTGCAGGGAGGTGGCAGCATCCCTTAGCTTTCACATTCATGGGCACGGTGCCCCCAGGGGAGTGGGCTTCAAAAACTACCTATTGAATGAATGAGCATACCATAAATGAATGCACCTCTCAGTCATGTTTCAGACTGAATGGCACTGCCTCCATTCCAGACAGACAGGAAAGTGCCTGTGTGGCATGCTGAACCTAACATCTCTGTCTGAGTCTTGAAGCCCAGCACCTGGGCCCCTCAGAGTCGTGAAGACTGGGCCCAGAACCCACTCTTCTGTCCACAGCAGACATAGCTACCATTTTATCCACATGTCTCTCAAGGCAAGGGCACTCAGTCTACCCCACATACTTGAGACATGGCCCATGAGCCTCACAGGGCTATGGGGCTGATGGCGCTCACCAATGTGGATAGTCATGGCCAAGAAAAAAGCAGCTGTCACTGCCAGCATGCCTGGTGGCCCTGAGGTGTCTCTTCCTTGGGCTGCAGTAGAGCCTCTGCTTGGCCCTGGGGCCCTGTGACAGTTAGGAGCCTCCCACAGGGATGTGCACTGGATAGGAGGGTCTGGGTGCGGCGCACACAGCTCATGCAGACAGCAGAGGTGTGCACGTGCTGTACTGGCCCTGGAATGCTCATTGCCTTTTGAGTGCTTCCTGCCTTGTTGGCAGGTCCTCTGGTCATCCTTAGCTGTGTCCCCAGCTCCACTCTGTGTGTGTGTGTGTGTGTGTGTGTGTGCGTGTATGTGCACGTGTGCATCAACATGCATGCATGCACATGTAGTATACATGTCTGTGCTAGGGTAATGACTTCATCCCAGGCACCCCCAAGGAGCACAGGCCACATTCTCTGATTCAGAGCACCCAGACCTTGTGCAGCTGAGGGATGGCTGCCCACTGAAGCACCCTCCAGGTGCTTTCTACCCTGACACATAAATACTCTAATCTCTACTTTGAAGACAAGGCGACTGAAGCTTAGAGACTCAGTGGCTGTCAAAGTCATGGGCAGGGTGCAGCTTTGATCTGTATGTATCCAGTCACAGATAACCCACTTTCCACGGCATCACACAATCTTCAGGATTCCCCAAGGGCCCCTCTTCCCCCAAATACTTCTTAACCCTCCATTGCTTCCTTTTGTTCTCCTTTTTTTTAACAAAAATAATAAAAGAAAAAGACAACTGAAAGAGTACATTTACAAAATATTAACAAAAGGTTCATCTTCGGATGGTAAAGCTCTTAAATTTTGAAAATAAATTTAGACCGTTTAATGAGGTGGATAAGAAAAAAGTCTCCCTTTTCTGCCTGTTTTCTCCTTTGTCAGTAGCACAGTAGATAATTCCTCTATATCTGAGGTGACCCTACATGCACGAAATAAATTATGCAGTGGGCTGGAATAACTGCAAGGCCCTTCCCTCCTTCCTTCCGCCATTAAAATGCATTCTATACGGTGTACTTTATTAAAGTAATTAAAGTGTACTCAAATTCTTTATCTGTTTGCTCTCAAAATGCCAAAGACCAATTCTCAGATTCAAGCTGTTTCTACAAACCCATCCAAGCCTGGATATGGCTGCGAAGCACCCACCTTGACACCTGAGCAGGGCCACCAGGGCTCTGGTCTCTCCCATCACCACGGCAGGTGCTGACCGAGCTCCTTTCTCTCTACCTTTGTCTTTGGAAAGTGATACAGCAGCCATTGGGCAGTGACTCTCTGGGCAGCAGGCAAAGGGGTCTCCAGGCCCCCTCCAGTTTGTGTCCCTCATGCAGGTGAACCACCTTCTTGTCCAGCCCACAGCATGGAGACATCATTCTTGGTGCTTGTCTCAAGAGCCACAATGCCTAGTGCTTCCCAGCCCAATGTCCAGCACACAGCAGGGTCCCCAAAATGTCTTTGGGCTTTGTTTCTGTTTGAAAGGGCTCAACCTGATTCATTCCAACCCTGGACAAGGCCATAGTACAGCTGCTGTTCACCAAGTAAGACATACATGGTAAGAAGCCCATGTAATAAAACCTTCTTCACACCTGTGATGTGCAAGCAGCACGGT
The DNA here is from genome assembly GCF_008692635.1 of Crocuta crocuta. Taxonomy (NCBI): domain Eukaryota; kingdom Metazoa; phylum Chordata; class Mammalia; order Carnivora; family Hyaenidae; genus Crocuta; species Crocuta crocuta. The sequence continues at coordinate 602,864 of NW_027530500.1, forward strand.
ATTTATTGCTCATAGCAACACTCAGTCCAGGAGATGCTGGGTGCTCTGCTGTCAGGCAGAACCATTCTGCTACTTATTGGCTCTGGTCAACTTGATCCTAACTTATTATGCCTCAGTTTCTTCAACTGTGCAAGGAAACATATAAGACAATAGTCTATGATGATATAAGTAGATCATATTATGTGTGGGTCATACAGTAAGTGCTCAGTAAGATGAAAATGATAATAATGATGCTATTGATATTGGTGATAATCACAGTGATGGTGGGGTCATGTTGAGGATGATGATCATGGTGACAGTGATGGTGATAATAGTGATTGTGATGGTGATGACAGTGATGATGGTGATGATAATCGTGGTGATGATGATGGCCATGGTCATGATGGTGATGATAATGATGGTGATGGTGCTGATGGTAATGGTGATAATAATGATGATGATAGTTGTAGATTATATTATCTGTACTTCAGAGTCCAGAGACATTAAGACATTTTCTCAAGTTCTCAGAGAGGGTAAAAGCATGAAGGTCTAGCTGATTTTATAGTCAATGTTCTTTCCAACACCCTATTGCCTTTTCCCAATGTTCATTTCAATTCTTAACTGACTTCTCATATCTATTATTCCTTCAGCTGCTTGACATAAGTCCTCCCCTTGTCCATCACAATTTCATTCACTCTTCCTTTTTTTCAAGCATCTTTGCATCTGACCTTCCTCACACAGCCCCTGAATAATGAACTGCTGCCAGGCGGAGCACTGGAGTGTGAATAGCCGGACCTCCTTGCGTCCTGAACATCTGGTCCCTCCACACTCAGAGGACTTGATGAAATATGCAGAGGCCGGGCGCTACAAATTGGAATTCAGAGGCCCACCCTCCCTTTCCTTTCAATTTCCTTTTTGAGAATTTAGTTCTCCAACATCAATTTCTGTTTGTAATAAATATTTAAGCACTTTGCCTGCCAAGCTTGCAGCATGGGAATGCTTTGAGCTGGCAGCCCCAGAGCCTCTGGCTGCCCCACTTGCCCTCCCCGGAAGACTCCCCAGGAGGTCTCAGCTGGGGTGCTTCTTGTGTCCTCTGTTCCCATAGCTGCTGCAAAGGATGCCTCCCTTTGGCTTGTCTTCCATATCCAGTCAAGGGCCACAGCCCGTCTGACTGAGAATGCTGCCACAGACTCCTTCTAGGTTTCTGTGCCTCCAGCCACCCTGCCCCCACTCCCACCCACACTCTTCCACTATGTCAAACCCAAATCTGATCTGTCACCTGACCTGAAGCCCCACCATGGCCCCCTGCAACATAAAGTCCAAACTTGTTAACACCCTGCTCCAGCCCCTGTATGATGTCTCCCATCTCCCTAGCTCCAGCTCACACTCCCTCATCATACAGTATGCTGACACACACACTGATTACAGTTCCAGGCTTTGCTCCTGCCCTCCCTCTGCCTGGGCCCCCACACCACTGCTGCCTGCCACCAGTGCTGACTAGCTCATGCTTATGCTCCAGCTCATCCCCAGCTGTCAACTGCTGCCTCTCCTGGATCTCCCTGAGCCTGGCCTGAGTACCCTCCCCTGCCTTGCACCTCTCTCTTCCAGATCTTCCATCACACCTCCATTATATTACCCAGCACAGCACCTGCCCATTTGTTTTTTTGTCTCCCTCACTGACTACAGACTTGTCCAGAGCCCAGCAAGAGATGCAGGACCAGAGTGGCCAGCAGCAGAGCTATGAAAAGTTACTCTGGGAGCTCAGCCCCTCCTGGTCTGGAGCCCAGTTCCATGCCCTCCCTATCTCCCTGCCACCCCCACCTCCCAGCTTCTCAAGGCTCCCTAGCCTGGACTTGCCCCTTTCAGCACCTCTCTAGTCCTTCTGAAACCTGTCTGTGATGTCCTGAGTCTTTGTAAGATGCCTTTGGGTGTCACAAAGCTCTAAGGAGCAGAGCCCACTAGTCTGGGTGGCAACGGGTGGACATTTAATGCAGTGACATGGGAAGTGTCGGCATCCGTGTTCCATGTGGTAAATCTCCAGTCCCAGCTGCATTCCAGTCAAGACTCTCTTACTCTAGACAAAGAGGCCAAAATTCCCCCTATCATAGCTGCATGATCCCAGAACAACCCATAAAAATCTCAGAACCATCAAGTTCAGAGACCAGGACTGCACTTGTCCCACAGACCAAATGGATGTCTTTTTTTAAATTAACGTGTGGTTGTCATATAATATTATATTAGTTTCAGGTGTACAACATAGTGATTCAACGTTTGTATACATTACGAAGTGATCACCAAGATAAGTCTAGCTACCATTTATCACCACACAAGGCTGTCACAATATTATTGATGATATTCCCTCAGAATGGGGGTCTTTTCCAACATGAGCAAAAGAGGTACACAGCCTCTCTTAGAGAATGTCACCCAGACACTCACTTTGTCCAGGTGTAGAGTATCCCAGTCCCCTGTGTGAAAGGCAAAGGGTGGCTTTTTCAAGAGCAGCAGTGCCCAGCCTGTAAGGTCAGCTCTTCATGGGCACTCCCATAGGCTGACAGAGGAACTCAGTGCCAGTTACCAATTCTCCAGACACCCTGGACCCATCCTGGTGACAGCTCAGATCTCAGAACTCTTCATTCTTACTCCCACCTCTCCCAGATAGGGCAGCCTGCAAATGTAGGTGAAGGATGGGAAGGAAACAGGCTCTCAAAAGGTCAGATACCTACATGCTTTGGGGGTGGGGGATGGGGAACTCCTGAGAAACATGCTGTGGCTCTGGCCCACCCCAGTGAGCAGGGCAAGGAAGGCAGCTCACCCCCAGGAAAGCAATAGGACCTGAATCCCACCCCCAGCAGCCAGAGGGACAAGGAAGGAGTCGCTTAGCACCAGTTTATCCCTGGTCCTCTGCAGGTCAGCCCAGAAGGGCAAGTGGAAAAGTCAGCCAACCTCACAGGGCATGTGATGGAGACGCTGGTCCCTCACTCTCACTCTGCTGCCAGCCATGAGTTGGGAAGGTGACATAAAGTCAGCAATGAACCTATAGGAAATCAATTTTTCACATTGTACCCCACCTCAGCTGAATTCATGAATGGTTATGTTCAGGGATACTTACAAAGCAGAGTGTTAAGCAGCCTAGGGCCCAAGGCTCAGGAAAATCTTCACACAGAATCTATAATGTAAATTCCATAGGACAATGGTACTTGGGGACAGAGGAAGGAACTCCAGTCCCACTCGCCCATCAACTTTGAAGATCTGACCGTCAGCATTGCTATCACTGAGAGAGGTGTGTTATCATCCCCCTTTTACAGATGAAAATACTGAGGCTAAGAAAGCTTAAATAACTTGGCCAAGGAACTAGAGGCCAAGCTTGAATCAGGAAAGGTAGCCTGGCAGTGGTGAGGAGCTAGGTCTGCCTTATTGGTCACCTGCCCATGGCTGCATGAATGGCCTCCCTGGAGCCTGGGCTTTATGTAAAGACTGCAAGCTGTAGGCTTGCAAGCACCGTGCAGACCAGCACAGGAAGCCCATAGGGAGAGCTCAGTGAGGTAGGGCTGTTGTGTAATGTCCTGGAGCTCGGGCCCAATGCATGCTGGGGACATAGCACTGAGGGTACAGTAGCTAACTGAACAAATGTCCACCCACATGTTGTTCATGTTCCAGTGGGGGAGACTCAGAAACTCCAGTGAACAAATCAACATAAACCGGATCAGCTAATAACAAGTACAGTGGACAAAACCAAACAGGGAGGGTGGGGTGGGCACATGGTCCACCACTCCTTTCGGGAGGACCTGAGGGAGCAGGGAGCAGGGAGCAAGGGTTCTGGGTGGACATTCCCAGCAGAGGGACACAGAGCAGAGGCCCCAGGGCAGGGTGAGCTGGGCACCCACAGGGAACAGGTGAGTCTGGCTGGGGTAGAGTGAGGGCGTGGGCTGTAGGGAAAACCCAGAAGGGCCACAAACACACATTTGAGGACTTTGGCTTTCATTCTGGAAGGGGTGGGGGCCACTGAGGGTTTGAGCAGAAGAGGGATCCAATATGACTCAGATGTAACAGGGTCACTCTGGCCACAGTGCATGTATAGACAGCAGGTGGAGTGAAAGTAGCCAGGCCAGGGGGCTCGATTCTTGGACCAGGGAAATGGATGAGGTGGGCAGGGAGGCCCAATTCTGGATATATTTGTTGTTGATACAGAAAATACCAGAGAAGGAGGCAAGATGATTCCCAGCTCCTGATCTGCAACCAGAGAGATGGAGATGGTGTTCTCAAGAAGGTCGCTGTGGTCCACTTGACACCTAAGAGGTCTTGATTCCTCCCCTCTGGAAACACCATCGTGGGATGGGCCAGTTCACACTGGGATGGGCCAGTTCACCTGTGTCTTCCAAAATGGGCTGCTGGCCAGATGAGCTCTGGAAGAGCTGCAGGTGTCCTTTCTTTGGCCAGCCTCACACTGCGACCTCTCTATCCTACATGAGATGATGCTTGGAGAGGGCCACTGCCAATCCAAGTTGCTGGGTGGCACTTCACACACACAGACCCAGGTTCTGCCTGGCAGGGACCATGGAGGGGCAGGGTCGGAGGGCCACAGCCACAGCAAAGCTGAGAAGACTCTGAGTTCACATCACAGGCAATCTCAGCAATCAGCTTAGCGCTTAGCAGCTGATCCGGGAGGCCAGCTGTGTGCCCATAAGTGAAACATAAAAGTTCCCACCTGTGTCAGACGCTTCTTGATAAAGCTGTCAGCAGCCCAGGGAAAGTGTGAGACTGGACCAGCAGCTGCTTCTGTGCCCAACGAGTACTCAGAGATAGATCCATCCATGGGCTTCCCTCCAGACTTCCTTTACCTCCCATGGCTGCCCCGGGCCTGGATGTTGGAGGGTTCACAACGAGACGGTGCTGTTCCCAAGCCACACAGCTGAGTGTGGTGGGAGGGATGGTGATGAGGCCTGAAAGTAGGAGTTGTGCTTTACTGCATGGATTTCACCAGGTTCTGGTAGTCTGCCTTATTTCCCAAATCTCCATGGGGCACCGAAACCACTTCTTGTCCTACCCTTGGAGCAAGAGAGGTGCAGGCTCAGGCCAGAGAGCCAGTCGAGGTGGGCCATTAATCAGGAATAGCTTTCCTCGAAACTTTTATCCAGTTCTCCATTCCAATCCCACCCCAACACCCCACCTTCAATTCTAGAGCCTTCCTGGGGTTTTGTACCAATAACAGATTTGTTTTCAGCTTTCTGCAGTGTGCAAAGTCACCTACTATTTATCCATCCATTCTCAGGCTTCCAAAATGTTCTGAACTTCTCTTGTCCGATACAGGCACATCTCATGTTATTGCCCTGTACTTTATTGTGCTTTGCAAATACTGCATTTCTCACAAATTGAAGGTCTGTGGTGACCCTGCATTAAGCACATCTATCAATGCCATTTTTCCAACAGCATTTGCTCATTTTGTGTTTGTGTCACGTTTTGGTTATTCTGACAATATTTCAAAGTTTTTCATTATTATTATTATATTTGCTATGGTGATCATGACCAGTGATCTTTAATGGATAATAATTGTTTTGGGGCACTACAAACCATGCCTGTATAAGATGGTGAACTTAATTGATAAATCTTGTGTATTCTGAGCTCCACCAACCACTAGTTCCCATCTCTCCCCTCTCAGGTCTCCTCCCTGAGACATAGCGATATTTAAATGAGGCTAATTAATAAGAACCCTACAATGGTCTCTAAGTGCTCAAGTGAGAGGAAGAGAGTCACCCGTCTCTCACTTTAAATCAAAAGCTAGAGATGATTCAGTGCAGTGAGGAAGGTATGTTGAAAGCTGAGACAGGCCAAAAGCTGGGCCTCTTGCACCAAACAGTTAGCCAGGCTGTGTGTGCAAAGGAAAAGTTCTTGAAGGAAAGTGAAAGCACTACTCCAGTGAACACACAAATGGTGAGAAAACAGAACAGGCTTATAGTTGATACAGAGAAAGTTTGAGTGGTCTGGACAGAAAACCAAACCAGTCACAACATTCCCTTAAACCAAAGTCTAATCCAGAGGAAGGCCCTGACTCTCTTCAATTCTGTGAATGCTGTAAGAGGGGAGTAAGCTGTAGAAGAAAGTATGAAGCCAGCAGAGGTAGGTTCATGAGGTTTAAGAAAAGAAGCTGCCTCCATAACAAATGTCCAAGGTAAAGCAGCAAGAGCTGGTGTAGAAGCTACAGCAAGTTACCCAGAAGATGTAGCTAAGATCATTCATGAAGGTGACTATGCCCAACAAGAGATTTTCAGTGCGGATGAAGCAGCCTTCTATTGGAAGAAGATGCTATCTAGGACTTTCATAGCTACAGGTGAGAAGTCAATGCCTGGCTTCAAAGGACAAGCAGACTGCCTTGTTAGATGTAATGCAGCTGATGACTTTAAGTTGAGGTCAATGCTCATTTGCCATTCCAAAAAATCCTGGTTCCCTTAAAAATTATGCTTAAATCTACTCTGCATGTGCTCTAAAAATAGAACAACAATGTGTGGGTAACAACACATCCGTTTATAACATGGTTTACTGAGTATGTTGAGCCCATGGTTAAGACTGGCATGCTGATAACACAGCATCCAGTCTGCAGCCCATGGATCAAGGGTTACATTTTGATCCTCAAGTCTTATTATTTGAGAAATACATCTCCTAAGGCTAGAGCTGCCATTGGTAGTGATTCCTCTGATGGATCTGGAAAAAGTTACTTGGAAATCTTCTGGGAAGTGTTCACCATTCTAGACGCCATTAGGAACATTTGTGATTCATGGGAAGAAGTAAAAAAAATAATAACATTAACAGGAGTTTGGAAGAAGTTGATTCCAGTCCTCATGGATGACTTTGAGGGGTTCAGGATTTCAGGGGAGGCAGTAACTGCAGGTGTGGTGGAATCAGCAAGAGGGCTGAAGTGGAGCCTGAAGATGGGACTGAATGGCTGCCATCTCATGATACAACTTTAATGGATGCAGAGTGGCTTCTCATGGCCAAGCGAAGAGAGCCGTTCTTGAGATGGAAAGTACTCCTGGTGAAAGTGCTGTGAGGACTATTGAAATGACAACAAAGGATTTGGAATATTACATAAATTTAGTGAGACAGCAGTGGCAGAGTTTGAGAGGACTGGCTCTAATTCTGAAAGATGTTCTTTTGTGGGTTAAATTGTATCAAACACCATCACATTCTACAGAGAGTTTGTGAAAGGAAGACTCAATTCCACAGACTTCGTTGTTGTCTTATACTTATGAAATTGCCACAGCCACTCCCACCTTCAGCAACCACCCCCCTGATCAGTCCGCAGCCACCAACATCTAGGCAAGACCTCCGCCAGCAAAAAGATTATAACCTACTGAAAGCTCAAACGGTGACTAACATTTCTAGCAATAAACTGTTTTTTAATTAAGTGTGTACATTCGGGATTTTTTAGACGTAATGCTATTACACACTTAATAGACTACAGCATGGTGTAAAGATAACTCTTACATGCACTGGGAAACCAAAATTTCATTTGATTCACTCTCTTGGGACAGTGGCTTTACTGAACCTGCACTCTCTCTTCGGCATGCCCATAGTATGTCTTCCCTGGTTCTCTTTGTTCTCTTAAGTTTTTGCTCCTTTTATTCCTTTACTGTCATTCAATGGAAATTTTGATGGGAAACAGAATACTGCATATGTTCAATTTTCCTTGATTAAAAAAGAGCTCCTTCTTGCCTTTTGGAAAGTTTCCCCTAAGGTTTTTAAGTGTTGCACTGATCCATTCTGCATACACACATCAAGTGTGCCACAGGCCCTGTGCCCGGTGCAGAGGGGATTCAGAGGTATGGCAGACATGACTGAACTCTGAGTGGAGCAGGGAAGAGCAGACAGATGGGGCCAGGTGGCTCGATGCACAGCAGAGGGAAGGATAGCCATCACTCCTTCTGAGTCAGGGGCTGGGAGGGGCGGGGCCAGGGAGGTGCAGCACAGGAGCCCCCCCATCTGGGTACACTTCTTTCTACCCGGCCCCATGATGTGGGTGAAGTCAGACCCCTGGGCCTGCCCACCTTGCCTTTGTTTGGAATGTGATCCCACCTTCCCTTCCAGCTCATCCGTCCTCTGCCTGGACCCTCCAGCCATGGGTCCAGCCATGTGCACCTGTGGGTCCACACTGTCTCACCTTCAGGCCTCTGCACCCACTGATCCAGCATCTGGAACACCTTTAAGTGCCCTCCCCCCATTACTCTCCCATTCATTTCATGTCAACTAGGAGGATGCCACAGCTGTGCCCTGCACACTGAGGCCTGTCCTTTGTCTCCACAGGTCCCCAGACTTCATTCTGCCCAACTGTTAGCCAGCAGTGCCATCCTTGGCCATTCCTGTCATCTTCACCAGCCTCCCCAGGGCACAAACCAGCACTATGTGAGGTCCATGACTGGCCCGTGTGTCCAGAGGAGAGGCAGGCTGGCTAGTGCTGTGCACAGGTGACCAGTGGATAGTAGGAGACAGAGGCCGGGGCCAGCCAGGAAGATGAGGGGCTGATCCTGTCCCCAGAGAGGCCAACGCAGGCATGGGGGCTCCATTCTGGTCCCCACCCACCTGCTGATGGCCTCAGTGACAAGGGGCTTAGAGTCTGTCAGCACTGGACACACAGTGACTCCCGGTCACTGGGGTGTCAGCTCTCCCTTTGGAAGGTGCACAGTGTACTCAGCACTGTCCTGAGCACTTCGTGGGCTATTTTTGTTAATCCTCCAATTGTGGGATATAGATGGTATTTTCCTCATTTTAGACTAGCAAGGCCTAGCGAGGAAACAGCTCTGTTTTTGCTGCAGCAGTAGGTTGTCTGCATCATGCCTCCTAGGTCCAGGCCCTGTTGGTGCACATGGGGGGCGGGCTTAGCCTGCTCTGGTCACCTCCACGGAGGAGAAGCCCTGGGCCACCCACCCCCAGCAGAGAGAAATAAGCCCAGAAGAACCCTTCTTGGGGTCAGTGCTCACCCAGAGCAGCTCCAGGGAGAACAGTGGGAACAGACGGCAACCCAGGTGGAGAGTCTGGAGCTAAAGGGTGATGGGGACAGTGCGGAGCCTTCCCCAGATCTGCCGCCTGCCCACCCAAGCAAGGAAAAGAAGGGTCTACACCACCTCACTCCTCCAGACAAGGAAGCTGAGGGCAGCAGTGGCCGAAGCAGGCCTGGGTTCCTGCTCTCTGCTCTGCTAGCTTCCCTGTTGCTCACTCTAACTACAACCCCACACCTGCCCCAAGTGCCTGACATGCTCTTCCTGTCTCTGCCTCTTCCTTTCTTCCCTGGTTTTCACACTGAGGTTTCTTCTTGTCGTTACAGTGTCATCTGAGCCAGGGGCCGGTGCTGTGGGGCTGCATCCTTGGGGGCCCCCGGGGTCTGAGAGTCGCCACCCCAGAGGAGGACGAGAGCCCGGATGGTCGGTGCACCGTGCTCAGCGCCCCTCACTAGTGAAGGGCTTTATCCCAGCTTCCCCTGCCCACCTTACCCCGCCTCACCCTTCTAAATTCATCTACCGCACGTCTCCCTCCTCTCTCCCACTTTCTTTAAAACCGGCAGAATGTTACCTCCTCTTCCCTTGGAAGGAAAAGAAGGATCTGTAGGCGAGGAAGCAGCTCCTCCAGACAGCCCAGGCAAAACGCCTAGGCTGCCTGTCAAATTTGATTTCGAAAGATAATCTATTTTGAGCAAAAGAATAATGAAAAGACATCCCCAGCTGTCCTGGAAATATCTCGATTCTCTTCTCCCACCAACCCGGGTGCAAGGCCTGGCTCTGTGCCTTTGCCCACCATGCCCACCCCCCTTGCATCCACACGCTGCCCTGGCAGCAGTGGCTCTCTCTTCCTTCCCTCTGTCCTCCTTGGCACCCTCCCAGAGCCCTTGCCCACTCTTGCCTCTGTGTAGGACTGATGAGGAATGATGACAGCCAGGCAGAACCCGCGGGGCCTGCTCTCCATGCCTGGCAGCCGCGTTCAGCACAGGGTCACACCCACACAGAGCCTGGCACATCCAGTCAGCACCTACTGAATGACTCATGCCAGGCCACGGCAGCCGGGGAAGAAGGCTCCTGTCTCACTGATGAGCCTTGGTGGGTTATTTGAGGACTGAAGTGACAGAGCCGGTGGCTACGGAGCCTGGGACTCTCTCTGTCTGTGCTGGCAGCTTCCTGGGTAACGCTGAGAGCACAGCCTGCCAGCAGCCCGCAGGGACCCAGTCCCAGCTCACCCTCTGGGGCTGCACCCAGCAGGAGAGGAAGATTCACCCTCCTTTCATCCATGCAAAAGGAGTCCAGCCAGGAGCCTCCCTGACGGCCAAGGGGTGTGCCTTGGACGACCTCCAGAAGGTCTCATGGGGGAGCTCTGCTCTCACACCCTCTCCTGCCCTTCCTTCCCAACAGCACCCAACTGGAGCTGGCGTACACCCTTCTTCCCAGTGCAGTGTAGGCCCATCACCATCCCCGACGCTGCCGGGAGGCTCTGTGTGCAGGGATCGGGAGCACAGGGAACCGTGGGGAAGGTGCGATTCAGGAGAGGGAGCCAGCAGGGAGGCTCAGGAGGGAGGACAGGATCCAGGCCAGGCCCACCCCACATGGCCAGTCCTTCCCTGTGCAACTGTCTCCATCACACTCGCCACCTTCTGATGCCCACACCATCGAGAGCATTGATTTGCTTGTTGTCTGCCTTCTTCCACTGACTTTCAGCTCCTACAGAGATTCTCATCCCTTTTGTTTGTGCCCCCAGGGCCTAGAACAGTGAAGGGCATGAGCAGAAACAGACCGTGGGCATGGCCTTGTCAGGGTGGACATGGCTGCCACATGGCCTAGTAGGAGCCAAGGCTGGTGAAGGCCGGGGCTCTGCTCAGCATAAGGACTCCCAGCTGTTTGCCAGACTTTATCCTGTGCACTTCCCACCATGCAGCTCTGAAAGGGAGGCATTATACCAGGGGTCTCCTGACCAGAACACGAGGATCCCAGCCACTGAGCTTCTCCCCCAGCCACACCACAGCCAGCAGTAGAGGAAGCATCTGGAGCCAGACTGGACCCAGGGATCATCAAGGGGGTGGGCACCCACAACTAGCTGCTCCCTGGGAGCAGTCACCTCAGAGAGACCCCCACCCATCTACACAGCCCCTGAGACAGAGGAGCCCTCTGCTCAGGCAGGGAGTCGGTGGGGGGAGGAAGCCACTGCCAATGTTTCCCTTACCCCAACATGAGTGAACACATCCTCCAGGAACTCATGACATTTCCAAACGATGAGCAGCAGAAAGTGTGGCCAGGGTCCCTCCAACTGACCCGTTGTACTGGGCAAGCACATCTCATGCGATGTGGTCACAGAGCAGGGTCATTTATGCCCTACGTTCTCCTGGAATGTGTAGCATTGGCTGGTCCTTCTATCCCTGGATTTCCGTTTTTTCTGCAAGTCTGGTCAGTGCAGCTCCAAAACCAGTCTCAGGTCGATAGCAACCTCACTGGAAGCCCATTATCCCTGACATGTAAAAAAGTGATGCTTCAAGACATCAGCAGTGGGAAAGAGGAAAGGAAGAGGGGAAGAGGCAGAGGGGTAAATGTTTTTTCCTCATGTGTGATGCAGGAGCCCAAGAGTGGATGGTCCTAGAAATAGAAGTGTAAGCACATAACTCAAATTCATCAAAATAACAACTACTTGTAATAGCATAAATACTAACAACTGAGATGAGGAAAAAGTGAAAAGTGCTGGATATGGTAAGTGAGCTAAATTCTTCAATTTAATATTGAGGACTGAATACACGGGTCTTGGATGATAAATTAAGAATAGAGTCATGCTTGATTTCATGTTTATTATAAAGTCTTTATATAAATAATTTTAGTAGCTGCATGATATCTATCTGGGAAATTTATTAGGTACCAAGGTAGTTGAACAGATACCTTTTGCTGTTACTGAATACGAGGACTACAGCTCGTTGTACAGCTGGAGAGGCAACTTTCAGAAAAACAAAAATTGCAAATGGTTATCAGAAAAATGATGGGTTAGAAGAGGTGATGGATATGGCTGTGTGCTTTTATTTTGCTTTTTACTTTCTGTTCTTTGGAATATTTGATTACTTTGGACATGTTTTTACAATATTCATGTATTATTTTGGTATTTAAAACAATATGTTACCAAACATGCTAGACCTTTCTCTAGTAATTTCAGTCCTAGAATTTAGTTACAGTAAAGGTTATAAGTCCAGCTGTTAATATTATACAGCCACAAAATTATTTTTATAAAGAATTTGCGATAAATGTGGGGAAGATTTCTGTTATAATGTTGGATGAAAACTCTAGAACATGAAATTGTATATGGACTATAATCACAAATATGTAAAAAACAAAGAAAACCAGAAAACAAAATATCATCCGAGGTTTTTTTTGGATGGGCAAAAGTATCCCAAAATGTTAACAGTGGTTGTCTTTGGTAGGAGGCACTATGGGAATTTAAAAATTCTTCTTTCTAATTCCAACTTTCACATTTTTGTTAATACGGAAAATGTGTGATTTTTTTAATGAGGAGGAAAGGAGATATTGAACTGTGAATTAATGGCAGCAGGGACTGAGGGCACAATTTAACTTGGCAGACCTTGTCTTATACAGAGTAAGAGAATGGACGTAATCAGGGGATTCTGTTTGTTCTCATTGCTGCCAACAGAACTGAGATAATCCTGAAAGCATTTGTGTCCCCCACTAGTTGAGTCACAGTCCAGATGAACCCCAAATGATTCTAATTATCTGCTGCCAGTTGTGTGAAACACATTCTCCAAGCACTTCTTCCCAGCATAAGAGCAATCCCAGCATCAGTAACCAAGAGATTCTAAATCCAGCTCCCCACAGCCTGCCATGACCTCCCATTCTAGTCACCTTGCTCGTAGGTATCCCCTCCCTCTAGCAGGGGATCAGAGCTGCACTATCTCTCAATTCCCTCAAGATCTTGGGTCCCCTGAGGAGCTATGACTCCATCAGTGTACTGGTGACTCAGATCTACCACTTAGTAAAGTGCATTCCCTCAGGCAAAACAAATTCATATGGCAAAATGCTGCCCCCAAAATCAACTACAAGACACTGTTAATCTACTCACCCAATACTCACCCAGAAAGGGATTTCAATGTGTTTCAGAAATACCCCTGATGTCTTATTGTTCATTGTTATTTGAGCCAAAAGAAATTACATAAATGGGGAGGAGAGGTGATTTCCAGTGAGGATGGGGAGGGGTGAGGTGAGTGGGAGCTATTAACAACTACTGAGCGTTCTAGAACTTCACATCCTTCATTTACAAAACAGAAATGGAGAGAAAAGGGGAGCTTAATCTGGGTTCAAAAAGTCAGGTATGTCCTGTGCAAAATCCAATGCACTTTTCACTCTCTCTACCAACATCCCTAAATATGATGTGATGTGTGTGTGTGTACTGGAAGTGAGTAGTTAAATATATTTATGGTTTATAAATAAAACATTTACAAAAGTGATGATTTTTATTCATGTGTGGTGAAACTACCAGTTGAAATTTGTAATGACTCATTGACAAATTATGCTCTGACTTTCAACTAATAGATTTAGAGTTTAAACATTTTTGACAAGAGCATATTTTTGATGGGACAGATTGAATGGGATGTGAATTTGAACTTCTCCATTTAGCTACTGCAGGTTGGTTTTAAGCAGAAGTGGTAAGTATGCTTCAAACTGGGTTTTAATATGAGTAAAATACGGATTTGTGCTTATAGCCAAGAGGAATTACCAAGGACTGGATTTACCCTCCCACTAGAAACAACACAGCAGCAGAAACTGATAAAATAAATATCTACAAGATTGAAACAAATATCTACAAGACACTACTTAAGGCAACAGAAGATAATAATTCTTGAGAGATGGAGAAAAAATAAAGTGACCCTTAATGTTGCTACAGATTATCATCCTGGGAATTTCCAAGGTAAAACACAGGAGTTCAAATTAAGGAGGAGGCTTTCAGACTCCCTAAGTTGAGAAGATGGAATGGAAAACCCAGGAAGACCACGTCCATCTGAGTCTACAGAACAGTGCTGAGTACAAAAGAGCTGCGAAGAGAGAAAACCCTTAGCAACCACAGAGGGCCTGCCTCAGCTCCTCAGCTGAGAACTGATCAGTGCATGCTTGTAGGCAAACTACCCAAGGCCAGGAAAAGACTGATCCCAAGGATTGGAGGTAATAGTGCATGGCATCAAAAGAATGCTAGGAATAGTGTGTTCCCACTATTCCCTGGGGAATTGCCTGTTCCCACCAAATGATACTAAAAACATCAGAAGTCATGGGGCTTCAGTAATAGTGAATACTAGACTTAGGATGTTAAGGATGCTTAAGATACAGTACTCCTAAAGAAAGAAAGACCCAAAGCATCATACTGTTTGTTCAAAGCAAAACTCAAGAATATTTAAGGGGATACAATAAATGTCCATCATCCATCAAGCTAAAACTCAAAATCACCAGCATCAGTAAAAAATTAGCAGGTATGTAAAGAAACCAGATAATAGAACTTCCAATAGAGGTAAATCAATCAAATTTAACCTACAACTTCTTACAGATTCATATTTACAAATATGTCCTCTGGTGGGGCTCCTGGGTGGCTTAGTCGGTTAAGCGTCCGACTTTCGCTTAGGTCATGATCTTGCGGTTCGTGGGTTCGAGCCCCGCGTCGGGCTCTGTGCTGACTGCCAGCTCAGAGCCTGGAGCCTGTTTCAGTCTGTGACTCCCTCTCTCTCTGACCCTCCCCTGCTCACGCTGTCTCTCTCTCTCTCTCCTAGAAATAAATAAAAACATTTAAAAAAATTAAAAATAGAACTACCATATGATCTAGCAATTCCACTTCTGGGTATTTATCCAAAGAAAACAAAAATACAACTGGTTAAGACATATGCATTCCCCTGTCCATTGCAGCATTGTTGCAGTGGCCAAGATAGGAAGCAATCTAGGTGCCCATTGATGGATGAATGGAAAAAGAAAATATAATATGTATTTTAAAAAAAAGAAATCTTGTCATTTGTGACAATACAGATGGATCTTGAGGGCATTATGCTAAGCAAAATAAGTCAGGCAGAAAAAAAAAATTCCATATGACCTCACTTATATGTGAGGAAGGAAGGAAGGAAGGAAGGAAGGAAGGAAGGAAGGAAGGAAGGAAGAAAGAAAGAAAGAAAGAAAGAAAGAAAGAAAGAAAGAAAGAAAGAAAGAAAGAAAAAAGAAAGAACGAAAGTGAGAGAAAGGATAAGAGAAAGGACAAGGAAGGAAGGAAGGAAGGAAGGAAAGTTTACAGATGCAAAGAATCTGTGGTTACCAGAGGTGGGAGGTGGGGTAGTGGGTGAAGTGAGTGAAGTGGGGTAAAAGGTAGAAACTTCCAATTATAAAATAAATAGTCATGGGGATATAATGTACAGCATGGTGACTATAGTTAATAATATTTGGTATTACATATTTGGAAGTTGCTAACAGAGTAAATATAAAAAGTTCACATCACAAGAAAAAAATTGTAACTATGTATGATGACGGATGTTACCTAGACTTCTTGTGGTAGTTATTTTATAATATATACAATTATCAAATGATTATGTTGTATACCTGAAACTAATATAATGTATGTCAAACATAGTTAAATAAAAATAAATAAATATACAAACAAATAAATAAGTAAAATGGATTTTTAACCCTAAAAAATATTTTTAATGTTTATTTATTTTTGAAAGAGAGCGAGCGAGCAAGCAGCGGAGGGGCAGAGAGAGAGGGAGAATCCCAAGCAGTCTCCACTATCAGTGCAGAGCCTAATGTGGCCTCAAACCCATGAACTGTGAGATCATGACCTGAGCAGAAATCAAGAGTTGGCCAGTTAACTAACTGAGCCACCGAGACGCCCCTATTTTTTAACTGAATGTTAATGAAAGCACAACACATTGAAATTTGCAGGATGCCACTAAAGAAGTACCTAGAGAAAATAAAAGCACTAAACACCTACATTTAGGTCACAGATCAATTATCTCAGCTTCTACGTTCAGAAACTAGAAAATAAGAGAAAAATTAAATCCAAAGGAAGTGGAAGAAAGGAAACAATAGAAATAGAAAAGTAGAAATCAGTGAAACAATAGAAATAAATTGGTGAAGACACAAGCTATTTCCTTGAAAAGCTTACTAATTTTGTTAAACCTCTAACTGGACATCAGAAAAAAAGAGAGAGAAAAAGAGAAGTTAAAAATTATCAAAATCTTAAAAGAGAGAACTGATATTTCTATAGATTCTACAGTTTTTAAAAGGATAATGAAAAATTATTGTGCTGGTTGAATAGTGCTCCCCCTAAAAATTCGTGTCTCTATAAGACCTGTCAATGTGACTTTTCTAGAAATAGGGTCTTTACATGTGATCATGGTAAGGTAAAGTCATACTAAATTGGGTTAGGCCCTAAATTCAGTGACTGGTAACCTTACTGGATGATGGAAATTTGACACAGAGAAACACACAAGGAAAGCATCATGTGAAGATGAAGCAAAGATTTTAGTAAAAAAACAAAAAAACTAAAAAACCAAAAACCAAGGACCACCAAGAAATGTTAGCAATCACCAGAAGCTAGGAGAGAAATATGGAACAGATTTTCCTTCAGAATGTCTAGAAGGAACCAACCCTCTGAACATCTTGACTTTGAACATGTAGCTCGAAAACTGTGAGACAAATTTCCGTTGTTTTAAGCCATGATAATTTGTTAGAGAAATCCTAGGAAATGAATAAAATTATAAAAATATTTATGTCAATATATTTGAAAATTTAGGTTTCACCTAATGAAATGGGCAAATTTCTTGAAAATGCAAACTACAAAAACTCATTCACATATAAAAAAGATAATTTCTATTTATCCTTATATCTATTAAGAAACAGAATTGTAGTTAAAAATTTTCCACAGAGAAAACTCCAGACCTAGATGGATTCACTAACTAATTCTACCAAACATTTAGGGAAGAAATAATAACAATTCTACACAAACTATTCCAAAAATCTGAAAAAAAGGGAATACTTCTCAACTGATTGTGTAAACCCAACATTATTGTAATACTAAAACCAGAAAAAGACATTATAAGAAAATAAAACTTTAAATTAATATCCCCTGTGAATATGGATGTAAAAATCCTTTGCAAATTTTCAGTAAATAGAAGCCAATAATGTATAAAAAAAGAAGAATACATCATGACCAAATAGGGTTTATCCAAGGATTGCAAGATTCGTATAGCATTCAAAAACCAACCAATGTAATCTCCATGTTAACAAACTAAAACAGAAAAACCATATGTTCATCTCAATAGATGCAGAAAAGGCATTTGAAAAAAATCAACATCCATTCCTGATGAAAAAGGAAAAAAAACACTCAGCAACATATGAACACAAAGAGAGCTTCTTCCACCTATTAAAGGGCATCCACAAAAACCTACCAAAAATCACACTCAGTGGTGAACAATTGAACACATTCCCTGGATGCCTCCTCACCACTTCAATCAGCACGGTACTGGAGGTTCAAGTCAGTGTAGTAAGGCAAGAAAAAGAAAGAATACTTGGAAAGAAAGAAGTAAAACTATCTCAGTCACAGATAAACATGATCATCTATATAGAAAATCCAATGGATTTTTTTACATTACTAGAACAAAAAAGTGGTTTAATAAGTTTGCAGGTCATAAGAGTGATGTACCAAAAAGCCCAATTGTATTTCCATATATTAGGAATAAAAAATCATAAATTTAATTTTTAAGAAATGCCACTTACTGAATCAGAAAATATGAAACACTAAGGGACAAAACTGACAAGAAGATTTGGAAATTATGAAACACTGCTGAGAGAAATTAAAGGATACATATGTCATGTTCATGGGTCAAGAGCTCAATACTAAGACGTCAGTTCTCTCCAAACTGATCTACATATGACATAATCCCAATCAAAATCTTAACAGAACTTTTTTTTACATATGAACAAACTGATTCTAAAATTCAGACGTAAGGGGCACATGGGTGGCTCAGTTGGTTAAGCATCCAACTTCAGCTCAAGTCATTATCTTGTGGTTTGCAAGTTCGACCCCACATCGGCTCTGTGTTGACTGCTTGGAGCCTGGAGCTCATTTCAGATTCTGTGTCTCCTGCTCTCTCTCTCTGCCCCTTCCTTGCTCACACTCTTTCTCTTTCTCTCTCTCAAAAATAAATAAACATTAAAATTTTTTTAAAAAATTCAGATGTAAATACAAAAGACTTAGAATATCCAAAACAAATTTCAAAAGGCCAAAGCCATAGGACCAACACTCCCTGATTTCAATACATTATAAACTACAATAACATTAAGAGAACATGATATTGTCATAAAGACAGGCAAACAAATCAGTAGAACAGAACAGAGGTAGAGCCCCATCTTGAACAACCTTGAACATTACTTTAGCAATGGATCATGAGACAATGAGAAGCACTATACAGCCTTGCTCCAGTCAGCCTCTGATCCAGGTATAGCCCAGAACCCTTCTCTACCACAATGAGCCCCATCAACTCAGGGCATCCCCAGAGGCCAAGGGCAAAAACTGAACTCCCCCCTCCCTTCTGTATTTAAGTGTCATCACCACCACCCCAATCCTAGGGTCCCAGGAACTTGACTACCTGGTGCCATTGGTCAGCTGTTGATCCTAAAGTCCTCTATGTTCATGTGGCCAAGGGAGCTCCCTGGACTCCATGTGAGCAGTACTACTCCAAGTAGCCTGGCCAGGGGGACTGTGATCTAGGGCCCCACCCATGGTTATGTGTCTAGAAGTGGATCACTGACCTCACAGAGCCTGTGGTTTGGTAGACCTCATGGAGCCTATGGTTTTGGGAGACAAAGAATTCAACAAGTGATTGTAAGGTTGACATGCAAAATCTTACAGAAGGGTAGGTGTGTGGTGCTGACCCAGTTCACTGTCAGAGTGCCTAACCTGGCTTAGGCAGGCCATGAAGGTAGCCCAGAGATGGCAGCGTTCAACCAAGACCAGAAGGACAAGTCTGAGCTCAAACTATACTTAAGTCCTCTGGGCTGTGTTGCTTTATGGGTTTACTAATAAGGATAAAGCAGAAACAGAGACAGGGAGTAGGCAGTAGAGCAAACTGGTCTAGTTCCAAAGTAAAAGGCATCCTCGTTTCCTTGCCAAGAGAGATGTGGCTGTAAAGGCAGAGAACTTCCTGGGAAAAAAAATCACAGAGGCCTACATTACTGTCCAAAGAGCTCTCACTGGTGAGATTTATACAACCCACATCCTGATTGGCCTCCCCCCTACGCTTGGCAGCCATCTGCCTATTGCAACCTTGCACCCCTGTAGTTGAAATTGGCACCAAGGCTTGAGTTGGAGTTTGAGTCAGAGGTGCATGGCCTTGGGCAGTGGTCTCCTGGCCCTGCCAAATCAAAGGCACTTGCAGCTGACCCAGAAACCTTTGAAAGTTCCCATTCCCTTCATCTCCTCCTTGGACTTTGGGGAAGCCAAGTTGCAAAAAGAGCTCCATGTGTTAGATTCTGGGTGCAGTGCCCTCCTTGGGGAACACAGGAATGCTTCCCTGGAAACAAGATGGAGCAAGGTGGAGCAGGATTACTTGATTCACTGTCTCCTCAACTCAGACATAAATGGGCTTTAGGGCAAAGCCTCGGATCAAAGAGCAACAATGAGAGAATGCTTAAAAAAATAAGAGCAGATGCCTTTGCCTTGAGATACTATCAACCTCAATCATTTATTTACAGCCTTTTCCCTTGGAGTTATGCAAAAATGCTCTGAAGCCTGAGAGTCCCAGTTCCCCCAAACCCCTTGATAAATGGTGCTATTAGTGGCTTTATTTGATCTTCACTAAATTTGAGAATTGAGCTTACCAATTTGATTAGAAATATATTATTTTTCATATTTCTAAAGTTCCTTATGATAATGGTCCAGGACTGGAGCTTGGGATTTTCTCAACAACTGTTCCTCATATTGGATTTAAGTTTTGGGAACATGAGTTTGTTTGTGTTCCTTAGAGCATTGGACATTCTTCACTATTAAGTACAAAAGGTCCCCAAGTTGTGAGAGTTCAACCTACATGTTTTTTTCTACCTTAGGATGGTGCGAAAGCAATACAAATTCAGGAGAAACTGTTCTTTGAATGTTGAATTTTGATCTTTTCCTAGGATAACATTATGGGGGACTCTCCTCTACTGCTGCTGGGCAGCCACAGTGAGCAACTGTTCCACGATCACAAGAGCAAACATCCTGCACACTGACAACCTTTCTACTCATACGACCATCCTGGTTTTCACTTTCAGTACAGTATTCAATAAATTACATGAGATATTCAGCACCCAATGATAAAATAGAATTTGTGTTAGGAGATTTTGCCCAACTGTAGACTAATGTAAGTCTTCTGAGCACATTTAAGGTGGGCAAGGCTAAGCTACAATGTTTGGTAGGTGAGGTGTCTTAAATGCATCCTCCACTTAATGACATTTCAACTTGCAATGGGTTTATAAGGACATAGCCCTATCATAGGTCAAGGACAATCTGGTATTATGGATGAGTGGGGAGGCTCCTCTGCCCTAAGTACTACATTATTTGTGGTTTCAACTATTGATATATTATTTGAACATGGTACTTTTTTTTTTTAATTTATTTCTAGGGGAGAGAGAGAGAGAGAGAGAGAGACAGCGTGAGCAGGGGAGGGTCAGAGAGAGAGGGAGACACAGACTCTGAAATAGGCTCCAGGCTCTGAGCTGTCAGCACAGAGCCCGACGCGGGGCTTGAACCCACGAACCGCGAGATCATGACCTAAGCGAAGGTCAGACGCTTAACCGACTAAGCCACCCAGGCGCGCCCGTGGTACGTTCTTTTGTAGACAGCTTTTGTGTGTAATACCTTGATGGTCATTATTTTCTGTTAATTGGTGGAATTATTGTTTATTACTTTGTAAGGTATCTAGAATAGATTATGCTTCCACTGTAAACTATGGAGCAAGCTTGAAACTTTTGCTTGCCAGGTTATTGGTGGCACTGAGGAGATCTGGACACCATGATAGAGGTTGATGCTACCTGCCATCTTTATCTGTTTGTTACGACAATCTGAGACATAAGGGTGAAGCGGCCACCTGACCCTGGCTTTTCCCAAGGCCCTGTGGCCTAAACAGAATCACTGGTGCCCTGTCTTGGCTCCACAAGCCAGGAGTCTGTAAGCCCTCATCAGCCAAACTAGTACTGCCTGGACCCATTACTAAGTCCTAGGAAAAGAAATAGAGTTGACATGAAATGGAATTATGTGGGAAAATGTTCATTCGTCAAGAAAGAATTGATAATAACTTCCAGTTTCTAGATTGGACAATGGACAATGGGGATACTGACTAATACCAATTTAAGAAAGAAGACAATGGAGGCACCTGGGTAGCTCAGTCAGTTGAGTGTCCAACTTCAGCTCAGGTCATGATTTAGCAGTTCATGGGTTCGAGGCTAATGTCGGCTCTGTGCTGACAGCTCAGAGGCTGGAGCCTGCTTCAGATTCTGTGTGTGTGTATGTCTTTCTCTGCCCCTCCCCCACTCATACTCTGTCTCTCTGTGTCTCTCAAAAAAATTTTTTTAAATTTTTTTAATTAAAAAAAAACAAGAAAGAAGGCAATGGCTTCTTTTGGGATCGGTTTGGGCCTAGATTACTTACAGCATATCCCAGAGATACCAAATAGTATATGAGCAAGCAAGAAGAATAGAATATAGATTTGAGAGTCAATAGCATTCATTCATGGAACAAATATTTATTGAAGGCAACCTGAACATAAGAATAAGAAATTCCTGAGTAAGAATAAGCCTTGAATAAAAAATCAATGCCTGATCTTCTGGAACTAATAGTAGGGGTGGAGGTGAGGGTGTGGAGTGGATTTAAACACATACTCGCAAACCTCAGGGGGCTAGGACCAAGACACAAGAAAATGTGGCCTTGTATGGAGACAGGGAGTCTCGTTGTTTCAGAAGGGTTCAGGGATAAGGCTGAGTGTGATCATGGAGAAGTAAAACGTGAAGGGGCCAGAAGGTGACAGAGAGCTCCTTGTGCTCTCAGTTAACACATTGAAGAAGGTGGCAGCGTCATCCACTGAACACAAAGGGGGTGGAGTATGAGTAGAGTCCCCAGAAACAGAAGGACATGACAGAGATAGGTCAAGGACACCTGGAATTGTGACGGCCTCACTGAGATCAGAGGTCATTAAATTGTCAGGATCCATGCTACACAGTGGAGATTTAACTTCCTGAGCTGTGCCCAGTAGCTCCATCCTGGATGAGTAAGCCCCTCCTGCTGGAGGAGGCATCTACCCAGATGACCGTGGCAGTGACAGGAAGGTGCCCCAGGAAGATGGAGGGGGCAGGAGGGTCTGGCAGCTGGATGATCAGCAGGAGCTTGGCACTCTCTGTGGAGGACGAGCACACGCACCACCTGTGAAGATGGAGAGCTCTGGAGCATGTCAGGGAAGACAGGAGGTCTGGCTTCAGAGTGAGGAGGTGATGCTCGGGGGGTCGGGGGGTTGCTCAGGAGGCTAGGGCACCATGGCCGGCTCTGGGTCCTCCCAGAGACCTAAGACCTCCTAGGAGAATGTCAGGAGGTGTTTGACATGATAGTGAGGTAGGAGGAGTAGGGCCAGAGGTTAGGGCTTCTAAGGAAGGGAACCTGCGCATGAGGTGGAGGGAGCAAAGGGCAGGCCTGTCCTCTACCAGGGGTGTGCAATATATGAGGGGATGGTGAGAAAGCTCAGGAAAAGGGTTGAGAAGGCACAGGGGACAGGTCAGAGGAAGGCACTGGGGGAGGGCTAGGGCTCTGTCCAGGGTCTTCTGCCACCTGGATCTCCAGATGAAGGGACACGGAGGGTGTGGTGGGAACAACAGAATCCCCTTTCATTTCACTGCCTCAGGGCAGCACAGCACCAGCAGGGGAGGATGCTTGGCTTTGATATGTCTCTGGGATGGGAGGGCAAGCAGAGAGGAAGTGGGGAGGCTCCCTTCTCCCTTACCCTTCCAGCACACGTGGAAACAAGGATTTGGTTCTCTGGCTGGTTGAATCTCTTATTTTTATGTGAATGTCATAACATCCCATTTGCACAGTCTTCAGCCTTTATCCAAGACACCTAAGTTAGATTTGTTCTTTTATGTCTAATCAGTGGTCCAAATTTCTTCAGATTATTCAATAATATCAAAATGTTGACTGAGTGAATCCACTTTAAGTAAAATTAACTATTAGTAGCTCAGGACAGGATAACACACTTCTTAGGGCAGGTCTCTTTCTTTTTCCATTTTGAATCTCTGATCACAAAACCCACCAATTTAGGAGCATTACAGAAAAAAACAAAAGTCTCTCCTTGTCACCATGATGACCCCTCAGCCACCTTAAGTCTCAGGAAACCTCCAGGTCTCTCCCTGGGGGATTTCCTCCCTGGGGTTGCAAGAAAGGAGGGAAGGCGGGTCTTCTTGTGGCTTTACCAACCACCTCCCTACTCCCCACCCCATCCCCGCTGATGGCAGCCACCCCAGATATGGAAGAGGACCAGAGCCCCATGGGAAGAGGCCACAGTGGTGCCAACCCTCACCTCTAACCAGACCAGAAGTGTCAACCTCACCAAAGAGCTGCTTATAAATGCAGGATTTGGGGTGTCCCAGACATACTGATCAGAATCCACATCTCAATGAGACTTCTTAGAGATGCTTGTGCACCTAGGAGTTTGAAAGCTTGGGACCAGACTATGTGTATACCCCCAAAACAATGCACCTGAAACCTCAAGGCTCCCAGGAGAAAACTAGTCTGAGAGAGCAAACCTAACTCTCAACAGCTCTCAGTAATAACCCTACTTATGATGAGCAGTGTTGGCAGATGACATGCCTGACACTGCACTGAGCACCTTCCATGCATGCAGTACTCCCTGAAGACCCAAGAGCTAAGGATATCACTATGGTCCCCTTGGTCCAGGTGGGGATTTGGAAGATCCCAGAAGTTAAGGAACTTGCTAAAGTCACCCAGCTTGTAAGAGGCAATGCTGGAAATCTACCATAAGTCAGTCTGAATCCCATAAATGCCACAGATTTCTTCCAATGCAAATTTATTCATGTGAGTCCACAATATTGGATGGCTCAGTGATTCTCCTAAACAATGCTAGACCACACAATTAATAGTTAAATAAACTTTGCACCACCCATAAAATGGAGTAATAGTCAATGTTCAAAAGTAATGTTTTTTTAAGAATCCTCAATAATACAAGGCAATTTTCATTATGAAATATTTCTTGATAAAAGCATAATGTAAAAACCTATATAATACACTGTATATACATACATACATATAAACTCAAATGTTTACCACTCCCAGAATGGTTAAATAAAACATGGAATATTCATTCAATGAAATGCTATTCACACTTAAATAAAAACTATATTTCTCAAGAATATAATGTTTAATCACAAAAAGTAGAAAAATAGGGACACCTGGGTGGCTCAGTCAGTTAAGCATTGGACTTTGGCTCAGGTCAGGATCTCACGGTCTGTGAGTTCAAGCCCTGCATTGGGCTCTGTGCTGACAGCTCAGAGCCTGGAGCCTGCTTCAGATTCTATGTCTCCCTCTCTCTCTGCCCCAGACCTGCTCACGCTCTGTCTCTTTCTCTCAGAAAATAAATAAAACATTAAAAATTTTTAAAGAAAATAAGTTGAAAAATAAAACTTTTAGTACAATATTTTATATGCATTTAGAAGGGCAGAAACAATATTCTAAATTACTCATGGATACCAGTATGTAATATACAAGCCTCCAAAGCACAGACTAGAAGGATACCAAACATATGGAATCAAATAGTTGTTGTAACTGGCCTAGAGCAGGGGATTAAGGAGATTTCAACTGTATGCTATGTTACAATTCTTAGAAAGTAAAAAGATAGAATAAATGTGATCTATACTGACAGTGGTTTATTCTATATGGTGGAGATATGTATTCTATATGGTGGATGCTTGTTACATATGTAGTGTTGGGTTTTTTTTTTTCAATTTTAAGACTTCTATATTTGAATTTATATGCCAAGAAAAGTTTTAAAAAGAAGTATATAAAATATTAACAATGCTGTCCTCTGAGTGGTAGTGTTATAGGCAATTTTAGATTTCTTCTTCAAATTTCTCTGTACCTGTAAAATTTTCCCTATTAGACTATGTGACTTTTATAATCAATAGAAAAATAGACTCACCTCCCAATTTTCCAAGAGCTAATTCATTTCATGCCTCTGGGCTTTTGGTACAAAGCAGAGCATATTATTGAAATCAGGCATAGTAGAAAATCAAGAAAGTGAATAATGTTGGATTTGACAGCAAATTTTCTTTTAAAAGCAGAATTATTCTATTCCTATTTTATTCTATGATTATGTTTGTTCTTTATGTCAATTCTATAGCCAAACAAAGACAGATACTGTCCCATGCATATGTGAGTGCTTCTTTTCGATGGCGCATTTCATCTTTGAAGGTTAGACCCAGGCCACATATTAAAGACAAGCTAGTGCAGCCCCATCGTTTTACCAACAGAGAAACTGAAGCTGAGATGGGTGTAGAGGCTTGCCTAAGGCCAGACAGCAGGACTAGAAACTGAATCTGAGAATTCACTGATGTTTTCAAGGCTCTACCATGCTGCCCAAGTGATGGTGCTAAGATGAAAATATCACCAAAGAAACTAATCAGCATTTTCTGGAAAGAAAGAAAGAAAAGAAAGAAAGAAAGAAAGAAAGAAAGAAAGAAAGAAAGAAAGAAAGAAAGAAAGAAAGAAAGAAAGAAAGAAAGAAAGAAAGACAGAAGGAAGGAAGGAAGGAAACAAAGAAAAAAAGAAAGAATAGCAAGGAAGGAAGGAAGGAAGGAAGGAAGGAAGGAAGGAAGGAAGGAAGAAAGAAAGAAAGAAAGAAAGAAAGAAAGAAAGAAAGAAAGAAAGAAAGAAAGAATGTAAATTGTGTCAGATATAAAAGCTAACACAGGCGCCTAGGAGGCTCAGTCAGTTAAGCATATGACTCTTGGTCTTGGCTCCGGTCATGATCAGCACAGCACAGAGCCTGCTTGGGATTGTCTCTCTGCCTCTCCCCGGTTCACAAACACTCATGCTCTCTCTCTCAAAAAGTAAAATTAAATAAAATAAACAAACTTAAGAAAAAAAGCTAACATAATTATCTCCATTTAGGCCCAGATTGCTATTTCAGTCCTCGAATTCTAATTACTTCTCTGAGTAAGAGTCCTTTCTTTTATTGAATTCACTCTGTCCCAGAGAAGTAAGTGTATCTGGGTTTTGGTCCGCCTTCTCCATGGAGTGCTGACTCTTACCATGCAGCACTTTCAGAAGCTGACTCTTTCTAAAGAGAAGGGGTCACTAAGGCTAAAAAAAAAAAAAGAGTATCCCTCACCATAGGTATCTAACAAAAGACCCGGTGATATTTTTCCCTACTGGGCCACCCCTAGCGCCTATGGTCCCCTATGAGAGAGAGGGGATCTGAAGCAAGTAAATGAGGCTATTTTCAAAGCACAGTCAAGGGGTTTGGGCCTTTGGTCCCTCTGTCAGCTCATTCTCTTCCCTCCCCCTTGCACCTTGGCTCTGTGTCACTTCCAGGGTCAGAGGAGGAATAATTCCTTGGTCATCAGAAACTGGACAGCCTATGCTGCCCAGGTCCAGATGAGACAGTGAGTCTCAACCTGCACATCCCTGCCTGGGTACACCCTGCAGCCCTCCCACCTGGAGGACCAGTGCAAGGCCCTGATCTCTCAAGGTCCATGCCCTTCCCTGCCACTGCCCTCCACTGTCCCCACAGCTGCACCTGATCAGCTTATATCCTCACTGACCCCCCACTCACAGGGACAAGCCCAATCTCCTGGCCTGGGACTCAAGTGTCCCTCAAGCTTTTCTTCCTGCTTCCCTCCATCCTCATCTCCTGCTTGCATACCCCTCCTGAACACACACGCTCATGCATGCAAGTACATGCACACATGCTCACATGCAACATGTTCACACACATGCATGCATGTACACACCCCTAAAGCCTGCAGTTTCCTAAATGTGCTAGGCTCTTCCAAGGCCCTGGCTTTCACACACAGTCTGCCCCTGAATCAGCTTGGAATCCCCCCTCCAGATCCATCCAGCTCCCAGCTCAGATGTCCATGCACATACACAAAGGGAGGGCACTTTGTGAGGGCAGGGACCCCTATGATTCCTGCCCTTGCAGCACAGAGTCCACATGAAATAGATTCTTACTTTATCAATTCATGAGTCAATAAGACTCATGACTATTTTGAAAATCAAAACCCATACATACAAATAGCAGGGAGAAGTGAGTCTTCCTGGCAGCCCAGAGCTGGCCTGTCCAAACACCTGCCAGCACCCCTCCCCATTGGGTCGAAGGTGAAGGTGCCAATATTTTCCCTCTACACTTCATGCAAAGGCACCTTCCTTACCCACTAGCTAGTGGACAGAATCAGCTGCCTCACAGAAGAGATACGAGATATCTTACACTTGTGAACATTTCGCAGGTGGTGTTACTGCGGTGGTTGTGGTTGTGGTTGTTGTTCCTGCTGTTAGTCCTCCTTCATTAATATAAGCCCAGGGCAAACACTCTTAAGCATTTTAAAGGTTTGCCTCTGTATCCCTGAGATGGGGCGGGGAGGTGAGAACTCACGATTCTAGGATTGCTCTCTTTTAAGATGTGTCTCAGAGGCCTGGGCACAGGGCAGAGGAAGACTCTCCTCCCTGGCCCCTATCCCTGAGCTGGTTCCCACCCTTTCCCTGGTCAAGCCCTCCTTAGCTGGGCTCTGTGGGTTGAAGCTTGGGCCCCAGAGAGAGGGCCAACCCTCTGCAGAACCCTGCCCCACACCCTGTGCCTTAGGGCTTGTCCATTCAACAGGCTTGCCTGGATGTCATGGCCCCTTGAGCCAGATCCCAAGGTGAGGTGGCCCTGGCAGACAGGAAGGAGGAGGCCATCATCCCTGCCCCAGGACACAGGCAGGGAGGTTGACTCACCGTTCTGCTCACCCCCAACAAGACAACCTGGACAGCGGTCATTCTGAAACCCCTTAATAACGTAAAGTTGAACAAAAATCAAAATGGCGACCCCAATGCTTCCACGAAGCTCAGTTTTAAAACAACCTTTCTCCCCCTTCCACATACATCCCTCCTCCCTCTTGGCCTTTTGTGTCAGAACTGGTGCCACCCTAAAGACATGACAGAGGGAACAGGCAGCAAGTACTCAATTCCATCAACACTGCGAGATCCTGTATTCCCCTGTGTTTCTCTGTATTTCCCCCAGGCCCCTTCCTCCAGCAGGCTTGTAGTTTTTGAAGGCCATAGCCTGCTGCAGCTTTCTTTGCCCAGCAAAGCAATAAAACTATTGTTCCTCTTTATCCCAAACTCTGTCTTAGTTTTATATCTTGACTCTGAAGCACAGAGGTCAGTTTTGACAGCAGCTCTGCCTGGACCAGGCCAGGGAGTCACAGGCTGGGCTCGTGGGCTCACAGTCCAGCAGGGGCCACGCAGCCCCCAATGACTCAGCTACTAGTGCTGCTGTCCCGGCCTCGGTGTGCTCCCACCTTCCTCTCTGCTGAATAGGGGACTCCAGGGCCTCTTCACGGAAATGAGGAGGGGGGAGTACAGTTGAATACTTCAAGAATATACAGACATACAAAGAGAATATAATAGCCCATGTACCCACTACCCAGAATTAACAGATGTTAATATTTCCAGAAGTGCCTAGGGGACTCTAGGGAAATAATGTAGCTTCGATTGAGTCTGCTCTGTGTCCCTTCCCTGTCCCATTCCTCCTCCTTGGCCCAAGAGACAAACCCTGTCTGAAGGTGGTATGTGTCCTTCTCATCCTGAGAGTCCTGCTTTACTCTATGCATCCAGAAAGACAATATTACAATGCTTTGTTCGTTCTTACTATTTACATAAAGCCAGAATGAATTTATAATCTTGAAACATGCTTTCTTCACTCATCATGTTCGTATTGCAGCTTTAAGCTCTCTTGCAGTTGATTCGTATAAATCGAGCTCATTTGCTGTAATTGCTGTTAGAACACGTGCATGTGAATATAGCATGATTTATTTAGCCAGTCCTTTGTGGTGGGCACTACGATTTTTCAGTACAGTAAACAATGCTCCAGCTAACAGCTGTGTTCACACCTTCACACGGAGGAGTTTCCCTGGGGAGAATACCTCGAAGAATTTCTGGCTTATGGTTTCGTGCTTATTCAGTTTTATTAGGGCTCTCCCATCTGGCCTCCAATGGCAGAGCTGAGGTACCATACTCCCAGCAGGGACTGAGGGTATATGTCCCCTGCCCTGGTCACTCTCCTCATTGTCCTGACCTTCCTAGCTCCATCTCATGGTCGGCCACCTCCCCAGACATGGCATTTGAGCCCATTAGTCATTAGGGATTTCATCTTCAAAAAATGCGGGGTCCTGTCCTGTGGCCATTTTTCTCTAAGTTCGCTTGTCTTTTGTCTTACGTGGGCCTCTCCTGGGGTGAGAGGCTCACATCCGAGCTGAGGAGAAAGGGCACTCTTTCTCTTCTCCCTTTCTTTCTTTGGCAGGAATCCCTGTGAACGCGACAGCCCTCTTCACACTTAAGCCACATCCTGAGTGGACCCAGAAAGCACAGTCCCTCAGAATAGAGTGGAGGGCAGCTTGCTTGGCAGCTGTGATTTTGGGGCTCCCTGTCCCCGGCTCTTTGATGAAGTGGAAGGTGGACCCTCCGGCCCACACTGAGGGTCCTGAGGTGCTGGGACAGGCAGAGGGCAGTGAACCTCACGGCCACCCTCCTCACTGCAGCAATCAAAAGTGGGTTGTGTCTCACCTAACAGCAATTCAGTGAATAAGATGTGGTTTCATTTATTATGAATTTGAGATATCCTCAGCATAAAGTTCAGAAATGGTGAAAAAGGAGACGGGGGACATGACCTGGAATCAGCTTGGTGGCCCAGCTCCCACAGTCCCCTCCCTGTAAGAAAGTACTGACCAGTCACACCACGGGGTGGAAGAGGTGGGCAAAGGTAGAGAAGAGGTGCAGGGGTGCTGAGTGCTGTGGTTGGCACCCCTCTGGAGCACCTGCTACCCCTCCCCAGGGCCAGGAGAAGACTGTGGGAGCAGGCCTGCTCTGCACCCTGGAGGGAACAGCAGAAAGACTGTTTTCATCAAGGGCTGATTTCCTCCAATAAATAAACAGGGTGTTAGCACAGCAGAGGACAGAGAGCAGAGGAAGTCCTCAAAGGAGCAAGAGGATGCTGGGAGATGAGGCCGGGAAGCGCAGGGCAGGTCCTACTTCAGAGCATTGCCTAGAGCCCCTGGGAGAGGCAGAGTACCAAAAAAGAGGAAGTCCTTCCTAGCTGAGCCTGGCAGCCTGGCTCTGAAGTGAATGAAAGCCAGGGCTCCTCCCTCGGGGTTAAGATGTGCATCCCCCCAGAGGAAGAAAGCCTATAACAAAGCTCCCACCACAACTGCAGGGCAGAGACAAACATCAGTGAGTCCACTGTTAAACATAGCCAGTACCCCACCTCCCTCACCACCCACCCCTAGATCCTGCCACAGGAAACCATGGAAAGTACAATACACCAGCCTTCAGACAGAAGCTCTGAGGGGAGAGAACAGAGAGTCTCAGATAAGATGAGGGCAAGGCAGGGAGAAATTTCCCATACCATATTAACACAAAGAGGAAGTCTTCACTAAGCTACATATATTCAAAATGAAAAGAAAGGATATAGCAGCTATGGAAAATATGAGAGCAAAGAAATGAATAAATTAAGGGAAAAACGTGAGGCAAAAATGATGAATAATCCACACTGGGTGGGAAGGGGGTTGGGGAGACAATAAACAGTAGGAAATGCCCCAAAATGCTGCATACTAAAGAAAACCTGACACAGATCTCAAAAGTAGATATTGGAGCTCCTGGGTGGCTCAGCTGGTTGAACAGCTGACTCTTGATTTCAGCTCAGGTCTTGATCCCAGGGTGGTGGGACTGAGCTGTGTGGCAAGCTCTGTGCTAAGCATGGAGCCTGCTTAGGAGTCTCTCTCCATCTGCCCCTCTCCCCGACTCGTGCTCTCTCTTTCTCTCTCTCTCTCTCTAAAAATATGAAATTTAAATTTTTAAAAAAGTAGATGTCTCTGCTGAGGTATTTGGGGGAAGTGTGCTAAGGTTTGGAAGTTGAAATGTATCAAAGATAAGAAGGATTGTTGGAGAGGAAGAAAGAGGGGTCTCATCACGCAAGTGTAAGAAGGTGTTGATGGGATCTGGGTGGTGGATAAGTGGAGGGTCACTGTGAAATGCCTTCATCTTTTCTGTATGTGAAAATATGTATAACAAAATGTCAGGGAAGAAAGATAATACCTACTCTTCAAAACTATCATAAGAAGTACATAAGATAATGAATGTGGAAGGGCTGCGTACAGTACTGAGGATTTATGAGTTTTAAAAGTGATTAAAATAGTATAAAAGCATAACAAGGGGAGATTAAAGAGGCAAAGAAACAAATAGAGTGGCTTTCAGAACTAATAAGTTAGAAATAGCAAAGGAAAGACAAGGTGGATCATCACGTTTCTGGCAAAGAGGAAATACTGAATATAATCAAAATGAATGCAGAATGGAAAGGCAAATTGATTAAAGTAATTTTTAAAAGTCAGCAGACGTGAAGAGCAAACAAGAATCCAACTGATGGATAATTGGTATCCCTTTTAGGGAACCTATCCAATGGAAATGAAAATATTCAAAGGTAAATGAGAAAGAAATCATTCTGGGGGTGGGGGGAGAAAAGGAAGAATTGTATCTACAGAGCAAAAGAACACAAACACTCCAGAAGAAAATGATACAGAAAAATCAGTTCTAAAGTATATCCTACCAAGCTTTCTCAAGGAGAGAGAAGCAATTCTTTAGACATCCAGGCAAAAATAATAATAATTATAATTCCTTACAAAGAAGGAAATCAGGCTGCCTTCAGATTTCTCCCAGCACCAGTAAATTCCAGAAGACCACAGAGGAATGTGTTCAACATTTTTTGGAAATAAACTGTGACCTAAAAAGTTTATACTAAGCCCAGTTGAATAGTCGCAAACATGCAAGTACCCAAAATACTGCACTCATGAAGGTCTCTTGAAAGTCATACTGGCTAAAAACAGCCAGCCAGCCAAGGAATACATGGACATTCTGATATGCAGACTGGAGGTGGTCCAGAAGCAGGTTACTTACAGAACAAGGCCAAAAAGTGCAGATATGACTCTGCCTGTCAGTTTGCTAACATCAGCTGCGTGAGAATGGTATCAACTAAGCACACTTGGAAGTTTAGGATGGAGGTGAGGGATTTGGAAGAAAGTCTAAAGTCCTTCTGTTCTCATACTTCATAACGGGTTGTCAAATACTGTCTGAAAGTTGATAAATCAAGAAATGGAGTTGTAAGTATATTATATAAATATAAATACTGAGAAAAAAGACAACCTCCATGTTACTGGAGGAAAATGTATGAAGTACAAACACAGACACACACACACAGAACATTAAAACTCAGCAATGTAACAAAAAAGACTATAGATCTAAGACAAGAATGCAATGGATATATCGATAAGTATAAGTGGATAAAGTCACATTTTAAAGGCTATATTTTAAAAGAAAGAGATGCATCCATAACAAAGTCACTGGGAAGCCTCTATAGACATCCTGACTAATACAGGCAAGGCAAAGCTGGGGTGTGAAAGTAATACCAGTCAAGACAATTCAAGGGAAAAAGCATTATGGAGAGAAGGAAAGGCACTCTATAATGATAAAGAGTATAATATACAATAAAGTTCTAACTGTCAGGAAAATTTATGTACCGAATAATGCAGCAGCAAATTATAAAAAGAAAAACTACAGTAAATGCAAAGAGAAATAGAAACACAACAGGAGCAAACAGATTTAAGTCACCTCTCTGTCTGCCTATGACCAATTAATCACATAAACGCAATGACAAAAGATTAAGGGGTGGGGAGAGTGTCTATGTAGCAAAATGAATCAAAATGTCTCAAACCATGCCCAGCAAACAGAATGTCCCCTCCTTTCTAAGGCCCATGGGACATTTACACACAGTGGCTCCTCCTGACCTTCCAGACCTCAATGCCAACCTACTAAAGAGGTGTGGACAGGGTGAAGGGGGCAAGGGAAGAAAGTGGGGTTCCCGGATCTACCACCTCGTGAAGCAAGCCATCCACACCTGGACTGAAGACAGGAGAGGGACGCTGTGAAGGAGGCAGGGGAGAGCCTGACCTGCAGTGCGGCCGGATGGCATCTCGGTGCTCTGTCCTTCCCTCCGACCACTCCTGGACACCAGTCAGCCCACGGATGCAAGTTTGCTCAGGTGACCCCGTCACACAGGGGTCCCACCTAGGCCTGGGCTGGGAAAGGTCAGGATGTGGCAGAAAATAGATCAGGGAAGGGCAAAGGGAGACATCACAGCACGCTAATCCAATCAAAGGAGAAGGAAAGCAAAATGCCCCAAGTTAGTAAGTGAAAATAGGAAATGACAGAAAAAAAAAAATGCATGAGACATAATGAAAGCATGTTTTGCTCAAATCCATGCAAATACAATATGAAACCTAGAAGAGACAGATGACCTTCCAGGAAAATGTGAATTAGCAAATTTGAATATAGGAAAAAAATACATGGAGTATCGAACAGAATTAGCAGATGAATTATTACAGGAAAATATTTTGTGTATCTATTCCATAATCAGATACTTTACCAAATTCCCTTGTGTTTCAAGAAGCTTTCACTGGATTCTCCTGCTG
Source organism: Crocuta crocuta (assembly GCF_008692635.1). NCBI lineage: Eukaryota > Metazoa > Chordata > Mammalia > Carnivora > Hyaenidae > Crocuta > Crocuta crocuta. The sequence goes on from NW_027530500.1 coordinate 636,637, forward strand.
GTTTTAGGTATGCAAGTAAGTCACCTAAAGTCTTGCTAGTTTTGCTCCTTTCTTCCCAATTTTTATACCTTATTCCTTTCTGTTTTCCATCTCTTATTAATGATCGTCTTTTCCTCATTTCTGCCTTTAATAAGCAGGCTCTCAGGAAGTCTCCATCCTTAGGATGCTGGCTTCTTAAGTTTGCTTCTCTTGCTACATGGAGGAAGTATTTGTGTATTCCCATTTTAGGTGTGACTGTACACTTTTATCAAATGCCATTTTGAATTTAGTGGAGATAATCACTAGGTAGTGTGGTTTTTTTTCCTTGTGACTTTTTAATATGGGAAATTAAATTATTTTCTGACAGTAAAATATCATTGCATTCTTGGAATGAGTCCTCACTGGTTGTACTGCATTGTTGTTGTTTTTTAGTTGATTTATAAACATTACTAAACCTGTATTTCAAGCTTTTGCATCAATCAATATGAATTTTTATTTTGGGGCTCTCTGTCAGGTTTCAGTGTGTTATGCCAGCTCCATAAAATAGTGTTGATGTCTTTTTCTGACCTCTAGAACAGCTTACATGCACATTCAGATTCTATACTTTAAAGATACAGAATTTAGTATGGGCCTGGTAGTTTGCTAACAAAAATTAGGAGGAAGGAAGCAAAATTATTATTATCTGTATATTTGGAAAAACCAGGAGATTTCATTGGAGAAAAATCTATCTGAAACATAAAAGATTTCAGTTAAGTGTCTAGATACAGAATTGATAGTCAAAAAATATTAGCTTTTGGGGGCACCTGGGTGGCTCAGTTGGTTAAGTGTCCAACTTCAGTTCAGGTCTGATTTCACTTTTCATGAGTTCAAGCACCACATCTGGCTCTGTGTTGACAGCTCAGAGCCTGGAGCCTGCTTCAGATTCTGTCTCCCTCTCTCTCTGATCCTCCCCCACTCACACTCTGTGTGTGTGTCTCTCTCTCAAAAATAAATAAGCATTAAAAAAAAAAGAACTAGCTTTTATCTATGTAGAAAGCTATTGGAAAAGGCAAGGGAAAGAAGATAGCTTTTCCATCCAACTCCCACCCACCCCCACACTATCTACTGCCCCACGCCCCCAGCCTGGCATGAGCACACACAGATGGGCATCTACACCAGACGCTTGTCTACCAACCCGCTGAACCTGTAATGTACACTGAAAACACGATTGTTTTAAAATTTATTTTAAATCTGTTTTTAAATTATACAATTTTTTAAAAAAAGTATTAAGGATGCAACTATATACTCTCACCAGCTGAGCAGTACGCTCACAACATAACATGGAAGCAAGGAAAGTCCCCGCTAGGAACATAGCTGCCGGTTCTGCAACTTCCTGTCCCTTGTGCTTACGCTATTAGTGCAATCATCAGTCCACAGCTTACTAGCAGAAATATTTTTAGACTGCTTGTCGATTTCACGAGGAAAGTTTAGTTCAATATTGATGAAATCATCTGTAGGCACAGAGACTCTGTAATGTTCCCGGAGACACCATGGAGCCCCGCAATGCCTTGCAGACCCCTCCCCACAGAGAGGGCAGGGGAGGGGCCTGTGAGCGTTTCGTAGACATATCAGTAACCACGTTCCCAGCGCACAGGCACACTCAGGGGCATGTGGCCCAGCATATGCAGCAGCTGGCTATCAGGTTGCATCAGGCACGGTGTGGTGACGATGTTGGAAGCCCCTCAAGATTTTCCACTCGGTCGTGGAAATGGTTTTCCCGTGGAGAGTTAGAGGCATCCATGACTGCTGGGCAGCTGGGGAGCAAGGAGGCCACCAAAATTATCTTGGCAGCCCACAGCACCAAGCAGCTGACCCTCCTAAGCTGTCATCGCCTGCCACCAAGGAGGAGCGTGTTCCCCCTTTCTCCTTCACCTCCCAAATCTCACCTGTGCCTTGCTCTGCCTGCCTCTACCCAGACCAAGAGGAAGGGGGCTCTAGAATATGAAGTTCCAGGTGCCTCACCTGCAGTGACACAGAGCAGAATGCAGGAGGTGACAGGGAGCCCACAAGGGACATTCACAGTCTCCAACAGCAAGGGCAGCAGCCCCGTTCCCGCATCTCACCCCACACAACAGTACTTCACAGGACTGGAAACACACTCAATCCCTCTTCAAAACAGGAAGGGACAAAGGTCTGTCCGGCATGGAACTGTCCCTGGAGGGCGTTCTTCCCGTTTGTACCTCAGCCACAATCCCCTGTGAGATCCTTTACCAGCGAACAGTAGGAGAGTGAAGAAAGAAATGGGTAAATATATACAAATGTATGCATAATAAAGAAGAGAACTCATTTCCAGCTGTTACAGCCCTAGTTGGCCTTCACAACTTCTTTTTCTCTCTACCCATGCCTGTTTCCTCTCCCTCAACCAGCACCTCAGCGGATCATGGTTCATTACCTGGGCATGTGCCCCATACCTTCATTCCTAACAGATCTGAATACTAGTCCACTAGCAGCACAGTCTATACTGGATTGCTGTAGTCCTCCATTAATTTTTACCATGGCACGGAGCTCACGTGAGTCCCCAAGGCCCCCCCATGTGTGTCCCCTTCCACACAGCAATGTGTCCGCTCTTGCCTGCCCACCTGTCCCCAGGTGCTGCAACACCTCTGCTGTCCTCACTCACAGCTGATGACTGTCCTGCTGCACTGAGAAAACAGAGGACCTCCACCTACCAGCCCGGGCCCACAGCCTGCCCGCCCACCTGGTGGCACCCAGCATGCAGGCTTTCTGGGGGTCTGTGGGCACCTCCAGCCCTGTGTGTCCCAGCCTGAACTACCGTCCCATCTCTTGCCCCACACTGTGCCACCCACAGCCTTTGCCATGTCCGATGATGGCAGCACATGCTTCTGACAGAGTGGGTCAAAACCCCTGTAACTGTCTGCGATGCTCTTTCTATCAAACTCCGTGTCCTGGGAATTCTCCCAGCTCTCCCTTCAAATTGCATCCAACATTGAGTCACCTCTTGCCACCTTCGCAGCTGACACCCTTGTCCCAGCTGTCGTCAGCCCCCATCTGGATTGCTGCACGGTCCTTCCAACCAGCCTTCCACAGTGTGTGGAGTCCCAGCAGGGCTGCTGCCTCACTTGGAGGGGAAGCCCCAACCTTGCGAGGGTTCACAGGCCCTCCAGCCACTCTGTACACAGCCTCACTGTGCCTCACGCCTGCATTCGGGCATTTGTACTTGCTGCTCCCTCTGCCCAGACACTCTTTCCATAGATATCTTTGTGGCCAATACCCTGACCTGTTCCAAGCATTCACCCAAATGCCACCTGCTCTTTAAGGCTTGCCTTGGTCACCCTATGTGAAACTACAGTTGACACTCCCAATCCCCTTACTCTGTTCTACTTGTGACAGACACTCACCTCCACCACACAGTATGTTGTGTGAAACACTTCTCATTTATTGCCTTATTCCTCCCCCACCTGGAACGCAAGCTCATGGGTCAGCAGGGATGTCAGGCATCTGCTCAGAGTAGGGACTCCATAACTACTTGGTGAATGAGGATCAGTAACATGACCACTTATGCATTTACAAACAGTCAACACCAAGGGAGAAGCAGCATCGCCGGGTGTGGTCCCCACCCTGGAGGAGCTCACAGTCTACATCGGGAGAAGGCCTTGGCAATGAGGACCCTGTGAGCCTTTGCAGAGTGATTCCACTGGGCTTGGGAAGCCCATCAGCCAGCAACTGACTTGTTGCTGCTAAAGCAGGGCTCAGGTCCCCCACCCCCCGACAAGACAGAGGTCAGTGACGGCCAAGCAGGAGCCAGGAGCAGGTGTGGGTATTCCATCCCCAGAGGGCCACCTGCCACTGCCTCCCTCAGCTCCCACCTGCTTCCTATTCGCCCTTGCAAAGTGACTCCTTACAGGAACCTATAGCAAAACTAGCCCCACTCGAGGCAGGAAGAGCAGAGGATACAGGCAATGAAAGACACAGAGTAGACAGAAAAGCCTAAAAGCAGCTCCCGCTGAGGTCGGGAAGTCCGGGTAGGGTGTGGGGAGCAGCCTCCAGCCTAGCCTGATTGGAGAGGTGGGATCTGAAGGGCACCATGGGGACCAAGGCGCCCAGACATCGCCAGATCCACTCAAAGTCCTCTGCCAGCATCCAGCCACGTGAGCGACGAGCAGGGAGAAATCACAGAGCCAAGAACTACCGTACCTGTGGTGAACGCTGTAACTGTTTAGGGTTAAAGGGGGATGGAAACCGAGTTTCAGTTTTCTGTGCAAAATAAATTGAGATTTACTTTGATGGGCAATAACTCCCAGTGCCGAGAAGGAGTCTGCGGAGATACCCAGGTCCAACAGACAGGCAGAGCCGGCGGTTGTCTGTCCTTGCGTGGGAGCAAGGGCCATGGTGGGCCCAGGCTGCCAGCCAGGGAGGCGGTCAGGGCCCCCATCACCGGCAGGCATGACAGGGTGTGCCCAGGCATTGGGGCCCACGTGGGCGCTGGCATGACACCAGCCCTGGGATCTCTGACTGGACCTGCAGCTGAGGACGGGCATGGAAATGTAACATTTGAGAAGATTAAAATAATAAGTCCTCTACGTGACCGAGCAGAAGCATGTCAAAATCTAAAAGTTATTCCTACAAAAAATTCTCTGACATTAGGTTGGCAGTAGATCTTTTAAAATGAAATCTATTAAAAATAACAGGCTTAACAGGCAAATAGGACCCACCTAATCCGCCTAAAGTGAGCTGTATTTCTCCCCTTCCCACAGACCACGTGCTCCCTTAATAGAGGCTGGACGCCCCCGGTGGCTTCCTTCATGGAGAAATGGGCTGCCCTTGTTCCTGCTGCCCCAATTTAATTTGGAGGGTCATTTAATAACTGAGGGAGGACTTGTAGCATCTCTTTGAGGTCAAATATTAACTCCCAGGGCAGGAAGATGAGTTAGCAGGAGCTTTCAGGGAAGCAATTTGGCAATTTGTAGAGAGAGCCTTTGTAATAACCCACAATGCCGCTTCGACATAATCTGCACAATCGGAGGTGTAGACAAAGATTTACACACAAAGATGTCTGTTGGGCATTCTCTTCATAGCAACAAATTAAAGGTGACCCAAACGCCGGAAGTGGTAAAGTAAATTATCCTATCGATGGGCTATTGGGCACCTATGAAAAATGTTTTAAAAAGCTGTTTTAATGATGTGAGAAAATGTTTCTGATTTAATATTGAACTAAAATCAGAATGCAAGATATTATCTGCCCCTCCCCTTACTTGTGTTCTTGAGTGTGTGCATGCACTCTCTCTCTCCCTTTCAAAAAATAAATAAATAAATTTAGAAATATATAAAAAAGAAAAAGAAAACAAATTTAAGAAACACCAGAAAGAAAAATGTGATAATGCTAAGAGCAAATAGGAGAATTGGGGGTGGGTTTTCTGCATTATTACACTTTTAATTTTCTAAATTCACTACAAATGAATGACCACAGACTCAGACAATATTTTGTTTAAAACTTCTTTTGAAAAATTAAAAAGCAGGAAGGGCATTTCCCTGCAGAGGTGGGATCCCAAATTAGAAATAGAACTCAAGGCAGCCCCAACTTCTTACCTAGGTCACAGCTCAGTTTCCTGTGGGACTGAGAAAGTAGGTGTCAAGCCAGTGGGGACGAGATGGGAGCCAGCCCCAGCCCTGGCCCCTCAGGGCAGCCTGGGGTCATGGGGCCAGGGCTGGAGGAGGGAAATGGCCATCTAAGGACACTCAGCGAGGAACAGCAGAGAGTCTCCAACTCTTGCTGCACCCCCTCCGGGGGCTCCATGACACTAGTTTATAGATGCCCATCTAGAGTTACGGGTAGGAGCTGGCATGGAATCAGCAGGCTAGGTTTGAATGCTGACTTCACCACCCTCCAGCCCAGGCTTCTTGAAGCAGTTACTCAAGCCTCCCTGTGCCTCAACATAGTCATCTGTAAACTGGGGCGGCAATAGCTTCCTGACTCAGGAGGCTGCAGAGGTCTGTGCACACAAGCCCTCAGTCAATGGCAGCTCTACTTTCAGTCAGCAAGGTCACTAGCTGAGGGAGTGAGGGCACACTGTCAAACCTCACTGATGTCTCATTTTCTCCAAGGTCAGTCTGTTGGGGTGTTTGCCTGTGCTGGCAATAGATCCCAAATGTCATTCTGCAGGCAGTGCTGAGCCAGGGGCCTCAGAGTCCCTTCTAGAAGCTGTGAATGCCCATCCCCTCCCCAGAGGCCCCAGTTCTGTAGGCGTGAGCAGGGCCTAAGAATCTGCATGCTGACAACACGCCCAGGCAATTCTGCCTCACATCCTGCCCCGGGGACCCGCCCTCCCTGGACGGACAGTTCAGTATAGGAGGAAGATTAAGAAGCACGTTCCAATGAAAAGTTGTGCTCTTTATTGGAGGGACTCCTCTCTCCTACCTCCAAGCAATCCCTGAGGTGCGGACAGAGAACCAATTCATCCACTATTGGCAGGTCCCAGGATTCACTGGGTTTCATCATTAAACTAAAGGGGAAAAAAAACCCATAACACTTAGCTTCATCAAGCAGAAGCCAGGCCTTTCTGTGCAGGCGCTGTTTTGAGTGAGTCCATCCAAACCATGGCTATTAGATCTATAAACGGGATCTCCCGGCTGGGGGTCATGCACACTAGCTGCAGAAACTCCCACCCTCATCCCGTATGACCACCTCCCCAAGATAGTTCAAAATTGCTCACAGAGCAAGCTCTACCTGTGATCCTGCTCCACATTTTATTAGGCTGCCTGGGTTATCATCCTAACACAGCCCAATTAAGCCCTACATTTGTCACTCTGTTGAGATTAAAAGGTTAGGATTCCTATCTGGAAGCTTGAAAAGTCCTGTGTCCCAGGAGATCCAAGTCATTTAAACCCTCTGTACCCAGAAGGTCATGCAACATAAATGAACTACACGCTTATATAGGGTTTTATTCAACAACATATAGGACACAGTAGCTGCCCTCCAGCACTCAGGCTGGTGGAGAGATAGACTACCTTCATCTGTTTGGGCTGCTAGAACAAAATACCACAGACCAGTGCCTTGTAAGGAGCAGAAGTATACTGCTCACAGTTCTGGAGACTGGAGGTCAAGGCACTGGCATGGTCAGGTGAGGGTCTCTTTCAGGCCACAGAATGCTAACATGCTCACATGGGGAAAAGAAGCTAGGGAGCGTTGTGGGGTCTTTTATAAGAGCACTAATTGCACTCTTGAGTGCTCCAACCTCATGATCTAAGCACTCCCCAGGGGCTCTGTCTACTACATAGCATCACTTTTGGGGGTTCAGATTTCAGCATGAATGGGGGGTGGGTCACAAACATTCAGACCATAGTATATAGCCATTTGCAAATACTCTTGCAATCTGACAGCAAGAGCTTCCAAAGCAAGAACAGAAGCAAAAGCAACAGCTTCAGGTGTGTGCAGGTGGGAGCCTCCCTAAGGAGTTACTATAAGTTACTAGGGAGCTAAAGCACCTGGACAGAAGGGAAAGACATTCCAGGAACGGGGACCACCTGTGCAAAGGTGTGGCGGCAGAAGGAAAGCAAGAGCAGATGGTGTGGGGGCCAACCATGTGCCTTGGCTCCCCCTGCAGGAATGAGGGCTTCAACCCCCAGCTGCTAAGGGTGCAGCCCCTGGGGACTGCCTGGAACCACACCCCTTCCCCAGATGGCCGCATCCATGACTGCTGGACACACTGGCACACAGACCTGCTTCCACCCTTTGTCCCAACTCCTCTGTGCTCTCACAGCCACCCAGCTCTCTGTGGGGCCAGCTGAGTCACTGGGACTCAGCTGGGCCCTCTGCCCAGGCCTGTGTCCTGCCCCTCCTTCCCCAGCTGTGGACCCAGCACCTCCTAAACTAATCTGCACCTCAAGTTAGCTTAGGGGAAACCTCCTGCTTCCTGAGCCCAACCTGCAGCAAACTGCAAGGCCCTTGGCAATGCCTAGCAAACATTTTTAAACAGTGGGCAGCCGAAGGGCTTAGTCTTCAGGCTTTGGGAATCGATACCCGGATAAATTAGCAGTGACTGACCCTGGGCTGAGAAATAAAGGTGCAGACACCATTCAGTACTTCATTTCGTGGTGCTTCAACCCAACCCTTATCTTTTCCACCCTCTAATGCAGACACTCAGGTGTTTGATTTCAAGTCACCAAGAATGTACAAAGCCAATGCCTGTGTTGAAGAAGGCTAGGAACTCTGAGATGCAGCCCTGCGAGCTGTGGCCCAGAGACATGAGGCCTGTCCCATGTCACCCACGTGGGAGAGCCACAATTATAGCCTGTCTGTCTGAATCCCAGCTACGGAATTCTTTCTACTCTGCAGTCTTGACTCACGATGCATTTTGAAAATTATAACGTCGTTGTGGCAGACTGAATAATCCCCCACCAAGATGTCCATGCCCTGATCCCTGGAACTGTGAATACCACTTATTTTTGGCCAAAGGGACTGCAGATGTGGTTAAATTAAGGCTGCTGAGATGGGAACATTCCTGGATTACCCAGGGGGGCCCTACGTGGAATCATAAGGGTCCCTGTGAGAAGGAGGCAGGAGAGGCGGATGCAGAAGAGGCCCTGTGGTGATGAAAGCCGAGGCTGGAGTGATGTGGGCAGGAGCCAAAGAATGTGGGCTGCTTCTCAAAGAAGCTGGAAGAGGCAAGATTATCCCTTACTGTTACCAGGAGTGAAAAGCTGTATGTCTGCGGCCTGGGACTGAACTCCCTCGTGTCACTGTGGGCTCACAGTGAGGGAAACCACGGAAAGGGTTCTAACAGAAGTAGGTGCTTGTGCCCCAAACTCACAGCTTCCCGAAGACAATGAGCCAGGCTGAGGAGCAGATACGGCTTACGGGGAGCATTACAAGACCAGGGGCGTGTGGCATCCCACTTGTGGGATTCCCTGGGCTTTCTCCGTGGACAGTGGACAGGCCCACTGCTACGCACTTCACGGGGCCCAGGCTGGCAGCCCACAGGGGGGCTCCTGAGATCAGGGAGCGAGCTGTGCCAGACCCCAGGTGAGAAGGAATGTGGTCAGGCCAGCTGCTGCCGGCAAGAGCCCCTCAGCAAACCAGGCAGGAGGGATCAGTGAGACGGAAGGGAACCCCCACACACTTCCTGAGCGGCTGCCCTAGGAGACATCTGTCTGCCTTCAGTTAAGCCTCAAAAATCAAAATATCGATACACAAGTACAGAGTGAGACAGAGCTGTCTGGGTAGCAGTCTGGGAAGAGGTGCTGACAGGTTTGGGGTATCTTGCTTTGTGTTTCTCACCAGTATTCTCTTTGGTACCAATACCACACAGGTATCTGTTAGCAAGTATATGCAGCAACCCCATCACACGTGGTCTGGGAGAGGGGGCACTCAAGGGAGCAAAACCTGCAAACTCCCTGCCCTGGTGGGGTGCTCACAGCTAGGGGTTGGGTTCAAATCCAGGTCAGCTCCATCCCCAGGTCTGTGCTCACTTCACTGCCCTCAGCCTGGGCCAGAGAGCAGAGTAGGGCCCAAACAGCAGATTTTGTAAGATTGCAGCCCAAATACAAAAGTCCCTTCTACCAAGAAGAGGAAAGGGAGGTGGAAGCTGGGTTCTGACCCAGGCCCTGATATCCAGGGGCACAGGGAGCCCCCCACCACCCTGGAGGAAAGTGCTTCATCATCCCAGGTTTAAACTGGGAAAGCAGAGGTGACCAGCGGCTGAGGAGAGTGGCCAGCAAGCTTCAGCCCCCACACTGGTGGACTGTCCTGCTCAGTCAGGTACAGGAAGTCATCTCGCCTGGGCAGCAAGGATGCATCTGCCCGCCGCAGGGCAGCTGCTGGCTGTGCTCCCCCTGGAGGGTCTGGCCCTGCCAAGCTCAGCCCCACTTCCAGCCCCTGGCCAGGCCTGCTGTGTAAGCTGATGACGGGCCACACCTTTTATGCCAAAGCCCCTCCTGGAAGGAAACGGGGGCTGGGACTTTAAGCCTTGGAGGCCAGAGGAGAAGCAAAGCTCCCAAACAAGACGCGGGTCCTCAGGGTGACCCCATGCCCCAACCAACAGCAAGCACAGCTGGACTTGTGTTCCACACCTGGGGAAACTGAGGCCTGAGAATGGAGCTGGCCCTACCAGCTGTGCCCTGGGCCCTGGGATGAGAAAACGGAAATGAGGAGGCTAAAAACTGATCCTGTCAAGTGGGCCCCAGGAAACTGTCTCCCCAGCCAGCCATGTGCAGACGCTGGGCCCCCGGCCCAATCCATTTATGGCCTAGTGGTCCCCAGGAGGCTGCACTTTAGGGAAGGAGAGAGGGGTTTCCTTCCTGAGTCCTAGGGAAAAAAGAAACATTAATAATGGCCAGATGTTAAAGGCAAAGTAGCTTCTTCTTAAAAGGAATGGTTTTAAGAATCATAGAAAGAAACAAAGACAGACAGGCTGATGCACGCCTGGACAGACCGAGGAGCAGCCAGAACCCTGCTGGGGAAGCAAGCCAGGAAAGGTGCCACTGTCCTGACTTCTGAGCACACCCCCACACCCCAGAAAGGGATCCCTCCGTGTACCAGGCTAGTTCCAAGTTTCCAAGGTTCAACGGTCTGAGACCCAATGGCCACACTGCATAGACCCAGGCCAGCACCAGACTCAGGGCTAAGAAGGAGCCTGCCACCCACCCACGAATCCCAGCCCCCAAGCCCAAAGGCCATCTGATTACATGCATGCTTCAGCAGGCCCCTAGGCCTGTGTCTTAGGCCATGCTGCAGGGGCTCTGATGCCGACATGTGGGAGTGAGTGACCTCCCAACACACCCATCTGTGAGCTCGAGCAAGCCCAGGACAGAGCCCCACCCTGACACAAGCATGCCCGGGAGAACCTGGTCACCTGAAGCTGACCCTGGGAGGCCCAGGTCCTCCCCTCAGAACAGGGCACGAGGACAAAGACCTGGATGCCTGGCTGTGCTGCACACCTGCACCTGGGAGAAAGAGGAGTAGCTGGCAAGTGCCGCTCTCCAGCCCCTTCTCCTGGGAAGTCAACTCCCCGGGGGCTAATGACCCAGGTGATAAAATCCCACTTGAGGTCCTGGGCCTGAGTCTGATGCCACCTTGTCCCCCGGTGCCCACAGACCCAAACAGTGGGCACTGAGTTCATTCACAAGGTCCCTGGAGTCCCAAGAGCGTCCCGTCAGAGGACCTAGAGAGCAAAGGGCTCAGGCACCTAATGAGACACCTGTAACAAGGGGAGTGTGAGGCAGCTTCAGGCGCTCCTGCTAATCAGGAAATCTAGTGCCCTAAACCACCTGCGTCCTGATCGAGCTGGATCTGTCTCTCCTGTTAACTGAGATGAGATATTCTTTTTTTATTAAAAAGTTTTTTCTTTAATGTTTTTATTTATTTAAGACAGAGGGGGAGGGAATGTGAGCAGGGGAGAGGCAGAGAGAGGGGGAGGGAATGTGAGCAGGGGAGAGGCAGAGAGAAGGGGAGGGAATGTGAGCAGGGGAGGGGCAGAGAGAGGGGGAGGGAATCCCAAGCAGGCTCTGCTGTCCATATAGAGCCCAACTCACGGCTTGATCTCCTGAACTGTGAGATCACGATCTGAGTGGAAATCAGGGGTCAGACACTTAGCGGGCTGAGCCACCCGGGTGCCCCTGAGACGTGATGTTGTTAATCTCCCTCCAGTTGGGTTAGATTTGGAGAACCTGACCTTGGGCTGTGGCCTGGTGACAGCCGGAGGCCACGCTGGCCCAGCCTGGGGTCCAGCCTGTGAGGTACCTTGCCCCAGCACCGACTCCTCAGTCCTGGTCCCCCAGCAGCTCTCTGCTCTGCAGCTCCCACCTCATGTGGAGGGGACCCCACACTCCCCGTTGGATCATCCCCTTCCAGCTGGATCTGCCAGCACCCACAGAGGCAGTGGGCTCAAGCTCCTGTGCCCCTTCAGCTCGCCATCTGGGGCGGCCTCCCTCCACACACGCGTCTGACCCTGCACTGGATGCTGGCGCTGGCGTGACCTGAGCAGAGCCAAGTAGACTGAGAATGGGGCACAGGGAAGATTTAGACATAGGGAGGGCCCTGCATCCATCGGCATTGCAGAACTTCCAGAAGGTGCACACCGAGGCTCAGGTGGAGCAGAACCCAGCACTCAGAGCCGGTTACCGAAGCGGCTGGGGAGACCCCGTCATGCTGGCAGCTAGAATGGCCCACGTCCTTCATCCAAAATGGGGCGCAGGCCTGCCTCTAGGGTGCTTCAGGTCAGCTGCATGGCGATGGGCTTACTGGTGAAGGGGGCAGCCCAGACCACCCAGAACACTACGGCCTAGCCCTTGGGGAGCTGAGATGGGCAATGGGAGCCCCCACGTGTGCCCCTCATCCAGCCTGTGAGGGGACCACCCGGTACAGCATGTGGGATGTCCCATGCCCTGCCCCTCCACACTGGCCAGTGACCTGGGAGCTCCCCACATGCGCTCCATAGGAGGAGGCCTCTGTGAGCAAAGAGCCACCTCCCCGTGAAGAGGAGAGGCCACTTCACTGCCTTCCACCCGTTTTGAGGAAAGCAAACCCATCCAGAGAAGAGACAGGATAGCAAAGGAGCTTTCTCAGCACTCAGAGAATAGGGCACCAGGGGCTCACGGCCACGTTCTGAGCAGCTCTGGGCCTCCTGGAACACACTCTCATTCCTTCTTCAAGTGTCCAGTGGAACCAGGCAGAGGAGCAAAGCTGGCAGGGGCCCAGGATGGTGACAATAAGATGGACCCTGAGCCAGTCCTGTGGAACCGTGGGCAGGCCTCTCCTGGCCTCGGCTGCTCCTCTGGAAGGGAGAGGAATCACAGCCCCTGCGTTCTGCTGGCCATGATGCTCAGTGGTGACCCAAACCTGGTCAGGCCCCTCTGGGCCCCTTCCACTAGGCTTCAACCTGAGCCTATAAAACTGCAACTTTCAACACTAGCAATCCTCTTCCCCCCGCCCCACACACACACCTGCTGAGGGACTTGAACAAACTCTATGGTGGCTGCTAGCAGCCTGAGGCCACATCTCTGGGACACTGCCACCCCCTTCAAATGCCTGCTGAAGAAAGCTAAGGCCACCAAGAGAATCTGCCATTTGCTTCCGTCCGACTGCAGGCGCCTGACCCCCAAATAAGGCAGTTCCTTCAGGAAACTTAAAATTGTAAATCCTTCCTCTGCGGCCCTTCTGTTGAGAGGTGTTGTGTTTCCTACCATTCAGGAGTATCTTTCTCAAGGACTCCTGGGCCAGTCCTTTGAAATGTAGTCCTCCTCTCAGCATCTGGGGGGAGGGTAGTCATTCAACTTTAGCTCAGGGAAATGCCAGTTAGCAGGCACAGCGTCCACAGTGACCAACCCTCTCACCTGCTTTCTGGGTCTTTCACTTGCCTGACTCTGCTCAAGCCTCCAGTCTCCGGTTCCCCCTTTAGAAGCCCAGACAGCTCTGCTCGGCTGGGAGCTCACCTCCTCCCTGCGGCAGCAGGTACAGACTGACATCCGGCAGCAGGTACAGACTGACATCCGTCCTCACCCAGCCACCTTCTGTGCCTCTGTAACTACCTCGGGCTGGGCTGACGGGTCCATAGCAGCTGTGTGATGACTTCCAGAAGGAATGCACCTGCACACCCTAGAGGGGCCTCAAAGACACAATGAGGATCAGGGTGATGCTGCGCCTGCGTAGGGCACCAGCTGTGTGCTGGGCACGTCTGTGTACGTGGATGTGAAAATCTCCCTGTCCCTGATCTACTAGGAGGATGGTCTGGAAATATGATCCAGGTCCACCTGACTCCAGAAACCCCAAGCTTTTCCACCAGATCCAAGCAATGTGTAAAGAAGCCACAAATGTTAGGTGTGTTATCTCAGGGACAGACACACTGTGCACCAACAGAATTCCATGCTACACTCTGGTGGAAGAGTGTGATGGTGGAGTTCAAGGTTTTTAGAGTAACACCAGGACAGCCACAGACCTTGTAAGTGAAAGGGAGGGAGGGGGGAGGGAAGGGAGGGAAGGGAGAGGGAATAAAGGAGGGAAGGAGGTTGGGAGGAGGGAAAAGGGAGGGAAGGGGCAAGGCACTGGGGGGAAGGGACAAGAGTTGGGGGAGCTCAGCCTGAAATTTTCAAGTGGTTTTTCTGCCCTCTTCCTTCCTCAGCTCTTCCACATCCTTTCCCAAAAGGAAACCATGGGATGGCGACAGCCCTGGATGCTGATTCCGACTCTAACTTCAAGAGGAGCCGCCTTTCTGAGCAGAGAGCCTCCATGCCAAGCTTTTGTCTGCAGGGAGTTTTTCCGTGAATTTATTAGAAGCTGAAGAAATGCTGACAGAGCGGTTTTGCCCACCCCAGCAGACTGCCAAATGCACCTCATTAGACCAACTTCCTGCAGGCAATAGGAGGACGGGCTGGGAGGCTGAGGTGGGTGACAGGAGACAGGCGGAGCGCTGGGCACACCCCTGCTTGGCATGGGGGGCGGGGAGTGCTCACAGAGCCCAGCTGCCTGGAGCAGCAGGAGGGACCACAGGGCTCTGCGCAGCCACCTGCCCACTCAGGTCACACCAGGCTCTCAGGACATGAGGGGCTGGATGACAGACGGACAGGGGAGCCCCAGGGCACCAGGTTCCCAGCAGCTGGTTCTGAGAGCCTCTCCCCCCTCCCCCCCGCCCACCATGTTCCTTGTTCATTTTAGGACAAGGGACTGCACACGGAAGAAAGGTTCTCCTGTCGAGAACCCAGCTTTTCTAAATTCTTCCCGATTCACAAAGTAATCCCATTTTCTCAATCACAAAACTTCCACGTCTTCCAATGTTTTCTTGAAAATAAGTAGGAATGCCCACAGTCGTGAAGACTCAGTGTGTGGCAGGCCTGAGCAAAGCCTATGGCTCCCTGGTCACAGTTACTCGCTACTGCCAGCCTCATCAAAACAAGCGGCAGCCATCTGAAGGAAGTGTTACGGAGGAGGGACCCCAAGATGAGAGACGTGAGCCACTTGCTGGGGTCACACAGTCAAGACGCCAGAAGCCACGGACTCGGGGCTCATGTGCAGTCACTGCCACACAGCAAGTTCCTACCCTAGAGGGTTTTCACATTCACTGCCTTGTGCAATTCTTATAAAACCTGATGAAGTAAGCAAGCAAGAATTGCCCCATTTAACAGACATGGAGACTGAGACCCACAAAGCGTCTTGTGGAAGCTGTGGAGTCAGGTAGAGACAAAGCCAGCGAGAGCCTAAGTACTCCATGCCTTAGCCTACATGTCATTCTACCTCTCCAGGTAAACTTTATTATGGAGGCAATTTTAAAAAAATATTATTGGGGTGGGGGGCAGCGCCTGGGTGGCTCAGTCGGTTGGGCGTCCGACTTCGGCTCAGGTCATGATCTCACGGTTGGTGGGTTTGAGCCCCATGTCAGTCTCTGTGCTGACAGCTAGCTCAGAGCCTGGAGCCTGTTTCAGATTCTGTGTCTCCCTCTCTCTGACCCTCTCCTGCTCACGCTGTCTCTCTCTCTGTCTCAGAAATAAATAAAACATTTTAAAAAATTAAAAAAAGAAAAAAGCATATTGGTTCTGCCTTAGTAAGTATTTACTTGGGGCACCTGGGTGGCTCAGTCGGTTAAGCGTCCGACTTCGGCTCAGGTCATGATCTCACAATTCATGGGTTTGAGCCCCGCGTCCAGCTCTGTGCTGACAGCTCAGAGCCTGGAGTCTGTTTCAGATACTGTGTCTCCCTCTCTCTCTGGGCCTCCCCTGCTCATGCTCTGTCTCTATCTCTCTCTCTCAAAAATAAATTAAAAAAAAAAAATTAAAAATTTTAAAAATAAAAAAACATTATTGGGAATGTGGTGCTGTGACTGGATGGAGCCAGGGGTAGGAGAGGCACCATTTGGGTAGAGGGAGGGGCGTGGGGAGAGGTCAGGAGGCTGAGGGGTCAGGACTTGGAGGAGGGCAGGAGGCTGCTGGGAGTGGGTGGGAGGCTCCGCAGAGAAGCAGAGCAGGGCACTGCCAGCAAGGTAGCCTGGATGGTGACCACCTTCCCAGACACATCACTGACCACAAGGCCCACCCACGCCTCCAGCAAGACGATAGGAGAGAGAGAGCCTCACTGCTGGACATGCCGTGTCTTCACACATGAGCCCTAACCCTCACACACTCCAGATGAGGCGTGGTCACCCCTGCGACTCATCTAAGCGACCTGCTTATGATTTCACCAAGCCCCAGCAGCCTTACAACAAGCCTCATTTCCTCTACCCATCAGCGACCTGTTCTTTTAACACCTCACCACAGTTCAGTGACTAGTTCATCCTGTTTGTGCTTGTGCACATGAGTGTATGCGTGCACACGTGTGCGTGTGCCCCTGCTCCCGCGCTGTGGCTGTGGGGTGCCAGGGATGGAGGTGGGAGGTCTGCCTAGCACAGCCTCCCTGACACGAGCCTAGCCGCCGCCCTGCACAGTGTCTCACCGCCTTCTGCTAAGTAATCATTGCTACGGCTGGATTTTGCCTGCAGATTTGGATCCCAATGAATATTTCCAGCAAAAGTCATGTAAATTGATTTGTAGAAAAGGCAGAGATGGAGAAAAATGGGACGCTGAAGACATTGAATTCAATACCAAATAATCTAATATGCTCAATTGCATTTTCTTTTCCTACCTTTGATGTCTGCAAGCAAATCATTGGCACTTTAAGTTTGCACATATATCTCAATGCAAAATGGTCAAGCAGCAATAAATAAATGCATTATCCAGATAAATGGCTGCTGGTCAGGGTGCAACTGCAAGGAACAGTCTGTGCTCCTGTAATGATTTACAAGCAGGAAATTCACTTATTCTCCCCTGACCCTTGGCTGTTGTCAGCTCTCATAATTCTAGAAATGGGAGGGGTGGGTCAGGGGAAGCAAAGATGGTAGGAGGAGGAAGTAGTGGAGGACGCCAGGTCTCGGGAACAAGAGAAGACCATTTACAGGCAATGATGATGTCTTGGCCTTCAGAGCCCCTAGGCTGCCCAGAGCGCCAGTCTGATCTCTGCTCCTAAAATATCCATCCCATCCAAACATCAAACATGCTAGTCCCCAGCCTGAAACTACACCAGCAAAGCATCTCACCCCATAGCCTTCTTTGACCTTTCTCCTTCTACTCCCTAGGGCCACCTCATCCTTCATGAAGAGTGTTAAGACAGCCTGCCAACTGCTCGCCCTTTCCTCTCTGCCCCGTAATCCATCCAGCCCGGAACTGCCAAAGACATGCTCCTAAAATGTAAATCCTGACATGGCACTTTCTGCTTAGCTCCTCAGTGCTTTTCCTTTTTCACCCTTCCCTTGACTCCAGAAATCTTAAATACCCTCTCTGACTCTTTCCTTTGTTTTCCTATTCACACACGTGCCCACCCATAAATGGGTCATGAACTCTTCGAAAGTAGGAGCTGCAACTAATTCATCTGTTAGCTCTCCAGCACTGGATACCGTGCCTGAGATAGGCAGTTGGTGGATGCTATATCCAGAAGGATGGGTACATGGGTGGGTGGATGGATGGATGGATGGATGGTTTTAAAACAGGACAATAGGGGCACCTGTGTGGCTCAGTCAGTTAAGCATCCTACTTCAGCTCAGGTAATGATCTCATAGTTTGTGGGTCCGAGCCCTGCATGGGGCTCTGTGCTGAAAGCTAGCTCAGAGCCTGGAGCCTGCTTCAGATTCTGTGTCTCCCCCTCTCTTTCTGCCCCTCCCCCATTCATGCTTTGTTTCTTTCTGTCTCAATAATTAATAAATGTAAAAAAAATTTTAAAGAATAACAGGACAATAAATGGGTGGGTAAATGTTGGATGGGTAAATGGATACATGGGTGAATGTTTGGATACATAGATAGATGGATGGATATTTGGATGGATAGGTGGTGGGTGGGATGACTAGTTGATTCCAGTAGATGGGTAGATGACATTGGGGGATACTTGAGCGGGTTGGTGGGAAAGGGAGTAGGTGGTATGTGTGAAAAACGAAAGACCCATTGGGTCCCTGAGGATTAACTCCTCTGAGACCCTGAAGAGGCTGTCTGCAGTCTAAGCAGTAGGGCTGATTACAAAATGCCATGACTCTTCTGGCAAAGCCTAAACCCCCTTGTGTCCAAGCCCTATGACCCAGCATGACTTAGCTCCCACAGAGGTGCAGCAAGCCTGTGATCATGCCTTTGAGCCCCGCCTTCCTGGTTCACTCACCATGCCGGCACTTCTTGGAACTGCTCATCCAACATAGCAGCTCTCTCCCAGCTTTCCTTCCATCTGCACAATATAAGTAAGCCTTCCACGATTTAGGTCGTTGATTAAAATGAACTGTTACAACCACAAACAGCCTACAGCCGCAGTATAGAAAATGCATCTGAAGGATACAAGGCTCATCACTCAAGCTATGGGCACAGAGCTCCACCCTCTTTGTTTCTGACTAATTGCAGTGACCCTTGCTCAGGCCCTATTTTGTCCACAGCAACATAATTAGAACTATTGTTAAATATTTTACAGAACTCACAATGCACTGTATTTGAAAGCACCCAGTCTTATGGCTTAGTGTATCTGTTCAGTGAAACTGAATATCATTAAGCCATGACTTGTTTTTAATGAACACATGCAAGCTCCCAGCAATGACTGTTTTTTTTAAAAAATATTTCCTCTTGGGGCGCCTGGGTGGCTCAGTTGGTTAAGCGACCGACTTTGGCTCAGGTCATGATCTCGAGGTTTGTGGGTTCGAGCCCTGCGTGGGGCTGTGTGCTGACAGCTCAGAGCCTGGAGCCTGTTTCAGATTCTGTGTCTCCCTCTCTCTCTGACCTTTCCCTGCTCATGCTTTCTCTCTCTCTCTCTCTCTCTTTTTCTGTCTCTCAGAAATAAATAAAATAAAAAACATATAAAAATTTTAAAAAAGAAAATGATTAAAAAATATATATATTTCCTTTCTGAGTGTTTCTTTTGCCAGAGAACAAATGCCAACCATGAGGATAAACAAGGATTGTTGGGGAAAGTGTTTAAAATCATATGGATAAGCAAACAATTTATTAGAGTTCCAACGTGAATATCTGCACCCAGCTGCGGGTGTGCAGCCTCTGCCTCTTAGCTGTTCCCAAGATGCTTCAAAGACTCTGACTGTGGGGTTAACTCGCAGCACTTATCTCCTTGCTCTATAACCTCTGTAACATTAGACACACACACACACACACGCACACACACACACACCAGCTGGGCTTGAGCTTCCTCGTTCTAGAAGGGGAGTCATAGTTACCATCTGACAAGGTTATTATGAAAACTAAGTGAGAAACCATGACCACAGCATGTGTTGACCAAGAGACACCGACTGAGGAACATGGCAGTGTCTATGAGGGCTGGGTGCCTCATAACTGTTCCTACTTGGAGAAGCCTCTCACCCCACTGCCCTCCCCCTGGCCAGAAGGATGCATCTACACATGTCAACCACAGACACATTCCTAAAGCACCCACACAGCCATGTGCTCTTTCGTGTGCCCTGTAAGCCCAGGACATAGCCAGGATTTGCTTGGCTCCTAGAGGAGGAGCAGTGCTTTGAAATTGGCCATTCCAGAGCCACTTGACCCCTTGCTCTCTCAGGGGATAGGTGGCCCATGGAGGATAAAGAGACAGAAAGACTTCAAACTTAAGGTAATTAATTGAGCATATGTACCTAATTTCACCCCCTCCAAAATCCACTGCTCACCTCCAAAAAAAAAAACCCCTCCCCCCAAAAAACTGAAGAAATCTTTTAAAAGGCATAAATCCACAAGGACACTGAGAACAGGAGAAGATGCAACACCAACAAAATTTTAAAAGGTGCAAAGTAAACTGGAAAGAAGCAAATCCTAAGCCAGCAGCGGGGAAAGCAGAGAATCAACCCAATTCACACTGCAGAATTCTCAAAATGCTCAGGAACTGGCAGCACCAGGAACTCAGAATAACAAATGACTACAATGGGGCTAAAATAAGGAGGACTGGCCAGAAGCTGTTTGTGAAATAGGTAGATCCCCAGATTCTCTCTTCCGCACTCAGCCTGGCACGGAGAGGCTGCCCTCCCCCAGCCAGCACCGTGCTCTCCCAGAGGGAGACTGGAGGTTTACTCTCTGAAGATGATGAAACAGACTCTTGACCAGAGGCAGCACAGTAGGACTCTGAGTGCCATTCCAGACACCGAGGTAGTAACCAACAGCATTCAGTCTTCTTTATTGGCCCCCAAAGCACTGCACTCAGATAGTTTGTCTTCCAAGCAGGAAGTGTATTCAAGCTCCAGGGAAATCTACTAGTCTCAGAGCTAAAGATAATGACAGGAGGGTCTCCCACACAGCTCCCCGCTGGGGCTCCGCAAGAACCACGGATCTGTTCACTGATCCCAACCAGTGTATTGCCCTGGCTCTGAGGCCAAGGAGTAGCAGACATATGAGGAAAGCTTCCGTCATGACAGACAGAATGAGCCCCTCAGAGGAAACCCATACCTAAATTCCAATAAAACTATCATTAATAGCCTCTGAGAGATAGGAGAAGATATATCCATGAGTGAAAGTATATAAAAAAAGAATATTCAAAAACCAAACACAAGCTCTTGAAAACTAAAAATATGATAGTAAACATTTCAAAGTATATAGAAGTACTGGAACAAATAAAAGTTGAAGACATCTCTCAGAAAGAAGAGAAAAAAGCAAAGAGCTAGAAAATAGGACAGAAAAAAAAGAAAAATAGAGGACCTGTTCAGGAGACCATGTAGCCAGCCCTGTTGATGTCCTGTCCTGACACCCCAGGTCTCATCTGCTCCCCTCCCTCATTATTGCAGGGCTTTTGCTCAAGGGCAGAGACACTTTATCTGTATCTGCAGGGGACAGAGTGCTGGAAGTCTAGACTCTGGATGGCCCTGGGTCGGAGAATGAAAGGCCAGACCACTTGCCTTAGGGCAGGAAGTTCTGAAGTGTGAGTTGCACCCTGGAGTCCCTTGCTGGACAACCAAAGACCCTTCAGGGACCTGGCCTGGAGTCTCACCCTGCTCCCCCACTTGGCTGCTTCCCCTTCCCCCTCCTGCTCCCCATTCAGAGCCAGTTTCCCTTGGAACTGGTTCTGTAATGAGTCACTTACATACAGACCCATGTCTCAATGACAATAACCCAAGATAATGTGTATACCCAAATAATAAGTTTCTGAAGAAAAGAACATAGAAAACAGAAATGAAGAAATGAAACAAACAAGGGAACCCCTGAACTGAAAGACACAATCTCCAGACTGAAAGGTCTATGAAGGACCCAGCAAAACCTATGAGGGTTTTTGCTCTGTGTGAAAAAAAAACAAACAAATCACTTTACTGCAGAAGGTTAGCACAAAGGAATAAAATCAGCTTATACGTGTTTCAGAAAGGAAAATCTAGGCCACATACAATGGATTAAGACTTAGACTGCCTTGGCCTTCTCTGAAGCATATAGGACACAATAAAAAAATCAATCTTGACTATTTAGATCATTTACATCTAATGTAATTACATATGGTGGGACTTAATCTACCATCTTGCTATTTGTTTTCCATTTCTATTGTCCCATCTGTTCTTTTTTCCTCATTTCCTTTTTTGTCTGCATTATTTCCCTTAGGATTGAATATTTTTAATGATTCCATTTCACCTCCATTTTGGGTTTATTGGCCATAACTCTGTGTGTGTGTGTGTGTGTGTGTGTGGTTACATTAGAGTTTATACTATACTATCTACCTTTAAGTAATATTATTGTACAATCCACATGGTATAAGATCCTTACAACAGTATATTTCTAAACGTATTTCTAAATGTCCTCCCTCCCAGACTCTTTGTTATTTTTGTCATGTATTCCACAGTCAATTTTCCTTTTAAAAGATTTTTTTAAAGTATTTTATATATACCCACACCTTTACAATGTCATCCCTTTGTGTGGATCCACATTTCCATCTGGAATCGTTTTCCATGCCCAGAGGATTTTCTTTAACATGTCTTATAGTGCAGGTCTTCTGGTGGTGAGTTCTTCCATCCTTTGACAGTCTAAGAAAAATCTTTATTTCACCTTAATTTGGGGAGATATTTTCACCAAACATAGAATTCTAGGTTGACAGGTTGGTTTTGTTTCAGTACTTTACAGGTGTCATTCCACTGTCTTCTGACCTCCATGGTTTCCAATGAGAAGTCTGCTTTGCTCTTCATATTTATTTGTTCCTTTGTACAGAACACGACTTCTTGCTTCAGCTGCTTTATGATTTTGTTTTTATCACTGATTGCAAGCAAACTGATTGTGATGCATCTTAATGTAGTTTTCTTCATGTTTCTTGTGTGTTTATAGCTTTCATCTAACTTGGAAATTTCAGCTATTATTCTTTGAAATATTTTTTCTGCCATTCCCCCTTTCCCCTCTCTTGGGGGCTCCAAATATACATATTTAGCACTTGAAGTTTTCCTACAGTTCATTGTTCATATGTTTCACTTCAGATGGTTTCTATTGCTGTTTCTTCAAGTTCATTAGTCTTNCCAGCAAGACGATAGGAGAGAGAGAGCCTCACTGCTGGACATGCCGTGTCTTCACACATGAGCCCTAACCCTCACACACTCCAGATGAGGCGTGGTCACCCCTGCGACTCATCTAAGCGACCTGCTTATGATTTCACCAAGCCCCAGCAGCCTTACAACAAGCCTCATTTCCTCTACCCATCAGCGACCTGTTCTTTTAACACCTCACCACAGTTCAGTGACTAGTTCATCCTGTTTGTGCTTGTGCACATGAGTGTATGCGTGCACACGTGTGCGTGTGCCCCTGCTCCCGCGCTGTGGCTGTGGGGTGCCAGGGATGGAGGTGGGAGGTCTGCCTAGCACAGCCTCCCTGACACGAGCCTAGCCGCCGCCCTGCACAGTGTCTCACCGCCTTCTGCTAAGTAATCATTGCTACGGCTGGATTTTGCCTGCAGATTTGGATCCCAATGAATATTTCCAGCAAAAGTCATGTAAATTGATTTGTAGAAAAGGCAGAGATGGAGAAAAATGGGACGCTGAAGACATTGAATTCAATACCAAATAATCTAATATGCTCAATTGCATTTTCTTTTCCTACCTTTGATGTCTGCAAGCAAATCATTGGCACTTTAAGTTTGCACATATATCTCAATGCAAAATGGTCAAGCAGCAATAAATAAATGCATTATCCAGATAAATGGCTGCTGGTCAGGGTGCAACTGCAAGGAACAGTCTGTGCTCCTGCAATGATTTACAAGCAGGAAATTCACTTATTCTCCCCTGACCCTTGGCTGTTGTCAGCTCTCATAATTCTAGAAATGGGAGGGGTGGGTCAGGGGAAGCAAAGATGGTAGGAGGAGGAAGTAGTGGAGGACGCCAGGTCTCGGGAACAAGAGAAGACCATTTACAGGCAATGATGATGTCTTGGCCTTCAGAGCCCCTAGGCTGCCCAGAGCGCCAGTCTGATCTCTGCTCCTAAAATATCCATCCCATCCAAACATCAAACATGCTAGTCCCCAGCCTGAAACTACACCAGCAAAGCATCTCACCCCATAGCCTTCTTTGACCTTTCTCCTTCTACTCCCTAGGGCCACCTCATCCTTCATGAAGAGTGTTAAGACAGCCTGCCAACTGCTCGCCCTTTCCTCTCTGCCCCGTAATCCATCCAGCCCGGAACTGCCAAAGACATGCTCCTAAAATGTAAATCCTGACATGGCACTTTCTGCTTAGCTCCTCAGTGCTTTTCCTTTTTCACCCTTCCCTTGACTCCAGAAATCTTAAATACCCTCTCTGACTCTTTCCTTTGTTTTCCTATTCACACACGTGCCCACCCATAAATGGGTCATGAACTCTTCGAAAGTAGGAGCTGCAACTAATTCATCTGTTAGCTCTCCAGCACTGGATACCGTGCCTGAGATAGGCAGTTGGTGGATGCTATATCCAGAAGGATGGGTACATGGGTGGGTGGATGGATGGATGGATGGATGGTTTTAAAACAGGACAATAGGGGCACCTGTGTGGCTCAGTCAGTTAAGCATCCTACTTCAGCTCAGGTAATGATCTCATAGTTTGTGGGTCCGAGCCCTGCATGGGGCTCTGTGCTGAAAGCTAGCTCAGAGCCTGGAGCCTGCTTCAGATTCTGTGTCTCCCCCTCTCTTTCTGCCCCTCCCCCATTCATGCTTTGTTTCTTTCTGTCTCAATAATTAATAAATGTAAAAAAAATTTTAAAGAATAACAGGACAATAAATGGGTGGGTAAATGTTGGATGGGTAAATGGATACATGGGTGAATGTTTGGATACATAGATAGATGGATGGATATTTGGATGGATAGGTGGTGGGTGGGATGACTAGTTGATTCCAGTAGATGGGTAGATGACATTGGGGGATACTTGAGCGGGTTGGTGGGAAAGGGAGTAGGTGGTATGTGTGAAAAACGAAAGACCCATTGGGTCCCTGAGGATTAACTCCTCTGAGACCCTGAAGAGGCTGTCTGCAGTCTAAGCAGTAGGGCTGATTACAAAATGCCATGACTCTTCTGGCAAAGCCTAAACCCCCTTGTGTCCAAGCCCTATGACCCAGCATGACTTAGCTCCCACAGAGGTGCAGCAAGCCTGTGATCATGCCTTTGAGCCCCGCCTTCCTGGTTCACTCACCATGCCGGCACTTCTTGGAACTGCTCATCCAACATAGCAGCTCTCTCCCAGCTTTCCTTCCATCTGCACAATATAAGTAAGCCTTCCACGATTTAGGTCGTTGATTAAAATGAACTGTTACAACCACAAACAGCCTACAGCCGCAGTATAGAAAATGCATCTGAAGGAAACAAGGCTCATCACTCAAGCTATGGGCACAGAGCTCCACCCTCTTTGTTTCTGACTAATTGCAGTGACCCTTGCTCAGGCCCTATTTTGTCCACAGCAACATAATTAGAACTATTGTTAAATATTTTACAGAACTCACAATGCACTGTATTTGAAAGCACCCAGTCTTATGGCTTAGTGTATCTGTTCAGTGAAACTGAATATCATTAAGCCATGACTTGTTTTTAATGAACACATGCAAGCTCCCAGCAATGACTGTTTTTTTTAAAAAATATTTCCTCTTGGGGCGCCTGGGTGGCTCAGTTGGTTAAGCGACCGACTTTGGCTCAGGTCATGATCTCGAGGTTTGTGGGTTCGAGCCCTGCGTGGGGCTGTGTGCTGACAGCTCAGAGCCTGGAGCCTGTTTCAGATTCTGTGTCTCCCTCTCTCTCTGACCTTTCCCTGCTCATGCTTTCTCTCTCTCTCTCTCTCTCTTTTTCTGTCTCTCAGAAATAAATAAAATAAAAAACATATAAAAATTTTAAAAAAGAAAATGATTAAAAAATATATATATTTCCTTTCTGAGTGTTTCTTTTGCCAGAGAACAAATGCCAACCATGAGGATAAACAAGGATTGTTGGGGAAAGTGTTTAAAATCATATGGATAAGCAAACAATTTATTAGAGTTCCAACGTGAATATCTGCACCCAGCTGCGGGTGTGCAGCCTCTGCCTCTTAGCTGTTCCCAAGATGCTTCAAAGACTCTGACTGTGGGGTTAACTCGCAGCACTTATCTCCTTGCTCTATAACCTCTGTAACATTAGACACACACACACACACACGCACACACACACACACCAGCTGGGCTTGAGCTTCCTCGTTCTAGAAGGGGAGTCATAGTTACCATCTGACAAGGTTATTATGAAAACTAAGTGAGAAACCATGACCACAGCATGTGTTGACCAAGAGACACTGACTGAGGAACATGGCAGTGTCTATGAGGGCTGGGTGCCTCATAACTGTTCCTACTTGGAGAAGCCTCTCACCCCACTGCCCTCCCCCTGGCCAGAAGGATGCATCTACACATGTCAACCACAGACACATTCCTAAAGCACCCACACAGCCATGTGCTCTTTCGTGTGCCCTGTAAGCCCAGGACATAGCCAGGATTTGCTTGGCTCCTAGAGGAGGAGCAGTGCTTTGAAATTGGCCATTCCAGAGCCACTTGACCCCTTGCTCTCTCAGGGGATAGGTGGCCCATGGAGGATAAAGAGACAGAAAGACTTCAAACTTAAGGTAATTAATTGAGCATATGTACCTAATTTCACCCCCTCCAAAATCCACTGCTCACCTCCAAAAAAAAAAAAACCCCTCCCCCCAAAAAACTGAAGAAATCTTTTAAAAGGCATAAATCCACAAGGACACTGAGAACAGGAGAAGATGCAACACCAACAAAATTTTAAAAGGTGCAAAGTAAACTGGAAAGAAGCAAATCCTAAGCCAGCAGCGAGGAAAGCAGAGAATCAACCCAATTCACACTGCAGAATTCTCAAAATGCTCAGGAACTGGCAGCACCAGGAACTCAGAATAACAAATGACTACAATGGGGCTAAAATAAGGAGGACTGGCCAGAAGCTGTTTGTGAAATAGGTAGATCCCCAGATTCTCTCTTCCGCACTCAGCCTGGCACGGAGAGGCTGCCCTCCCCCAGCCAGCACCGTGCTCTCCCAGAGGGAGACTGGAGGTTTACTCTCTGAAGATGATGAAACAGACTCTTGACCAGAGGCAGCACAGTAGGACTCTGAGTGCCATTCCAGACACCGAGGTAGTAACCAACAGCATTCAGTCTTCTTTATTGGCCCCCAAAGCACTGCACTCAGATAGTTTGTCTTCCAAGCAGGAAGTGTATTCAAGCTCCAGGGAAATCTACTAGTCTCAGAGCTAAAGATAATGACAGGAGGGTCTCCCACACAGCTCCCCGCTGGGGCTCCGCAAGAACCACGGATCTGTTCACTGATCCCAACCAGTGTATTGCCCTGGCTCTGAGGCCAAGGAGTAGCAGACATATGAGGAAAGCTTCCGTCATGACAGACAGAATGAGCCCCTCAGAGGAAACCCATACCTAAATTCCAATAAAACTATCATTAATAGCCTCTGAGAGATAGGAGAAGATATATCCATGAGTGAAAGTATATAAAAAAAGAATATTCAAAAACCAAACACAAGCTCTTGAAAACTAAAAATATGATAGTAAACATTTCAAAGTATATAGAAGTACTGGAACAAATAAAAGTTGAAGACATCTCTCAGAAAGAAGAGAAAAAAGCAAAGAGCTAGAAAATAGGACAGAAAAAAAAGAAAAATAGAGGACCTGTTCAGGAGACCATGTAGCCAGCCCTGTTGATGTCCTGTCCTGACACCCCAGGTCTCATCTGCTCCCCTCCCTCATTATTGCAGGGCTTTTGCTCAAGGGCAGAGACACTTTATCTGTATCTGCAGGGGACAGAGTGCTGGAAGTCTAGACTCTGGATGGCCCTGGGTCGGAGAATGAAAGGCCAGACCACTTGCCTTAGGGCAGGAAGTTCTGAAGTGTGAGTTGCACCCTGGAGTCCCTTGCTGGACAACCAAAGACCCTTCAGGGACCTGGCCTGGAGTCTCACCCTGCTCCCCCACTTGGCTGCTTCCCCTTCCCCCTCCTGCTCCCCATTCAGAGCCAGTTTCCCTTGGAACTGGTTCTGTAATGAGTCACTTACATACAGACCCATGTCTCAATGACAATAACCCAAGATAATGTGTATACCCAAATAATAAGTTTCTGAAGAAAAGAACATAGAAAACAGAAATGAAGAAATGAAACAAACAAGGGAACCCCTGAACTGAAAGACACAATCTCCAGACTGAAAGGTCTATGAAGGACCCAGCAAAACCTATGAAGGTTTTTGCTCTGTGTGAAAAAAAAACAAACAAATCACTTTACTGCAGAAGGTTAGCACAAAGGAATAAAATCAGCTTATACGTGTTTCAGAAAGGAAAATCTAGGCCACATACAATGGATTAAGACTTAGACTGCCTTGGCCTTCTCTGAAGCATATAGGACACAATAAAAAAATCAATCTTGACTATTTAGATCATTTACATCTAATGTAATTACATATGGTGGGACTTAATCTACCATCTTGCTATTTGTTTTCCATTTCTATTGTCCCATCTGTTCTTTTTTCCTCATTTCCTTTTTTGTCTGCATTATTTCCCTTAGGATTGAATATTTTTAATGATTCCATTTCACCTCCATTTTGGGTTTATTGGCCATAACTCTGTGTGTGTGTGTGTGTGTGTGTGTGTGTGTGGTCACACTAGAGTTTATACTATACTATCTACCTTTAAGTAATATTATTGTACAATCCACATGGTATAAGATCCTTACAACAGTGTATTTCTAAACGTATTTCTAAATGTCCTCCCTCCCAGACTCTTTGTTATTTTTGTCATGTATTCCACAGTCAATTTTCCTTTTAAAAGATTTTTTTAAAGTATTTTATATATACCCACACCTTTACAATGTCATCCCTTTGTGTGGATCCACATTTCCATCTGGAATCGTTTTCCATGCCCAGAGGATTTTCTTTAACATGTCTTATAGTGCAGGTCTTCTGGTGGTGAGTTCTTCCATCCTTTGACAGTCTAAGAAAAATCTTTATTTCACCTTAATTTGGGGAGATATTTTCACCAAACATAGAATTCTAGGTTGACAGGTTGGTTTTGTTTCAGTACTTTACAGGTGTCATTCCACTGTCTTCTGACCTCCATGGTTTCCAATGAGAAGTCTGCTTTGCTCTTCATATTTATTTGTTCCTTTGTACAGAACACGACTTCTTGCTTCAGCTGCTTTATGATTTTGTTTTTATCACTGATTGCAAGCAAACTGATTGTGATGCATCTTAATGTAGTTTTCTTCATGTTTCTTGTGTGTTTATAGCTTTCATCTAACTTGGAAATTTCAGCTATTATTCTTTGAAATATTTTTTCTGCCATTCCCCCTTTCCCCTCTCTTGGGGGCTCCAAATATACATATTTAGCACTTGAAGTTTTCCTACAGTTCATTGTTCATATGTTTCACTTCAGATGGTTTCTATTGCTGTTTCTTCAAGTTCATTAGTCTTTTCCACATTAATCTGTCACTAATCCCATTCAGCATATTATTCATCTCAGACATTTTAGTTTTTATCTCTAGAATCTCCTTTTTTAAAATGAAGAAGGTACAAAGATTTCCCATATAACCTTTGCCCCTACAAATTCATAGCTTCCTCTATTATCAACATCCTCCAGCATAGTGGTACATTTGTTGCAATTTATAAACCTACACTGGCACATCATAATCACTCAAAGTCCATAGTTTACCCTAGTTCCGTCTTAGTGTTATACATTCATGGGTTCAGACAAGACTTCATTATGACATGGATCCACCATTGAAATATCATACAGTTAGTTACACTTCCTTAACGATGCCCTGTGCTCTGCCTAATCACTCCTTCCTCCCTCCCCTCAACTCTTAACAACTGATCTTTTTACAGCCTCCATAGTTTTGCCTTTTCTAGAATGTCATATAGTTGAAATCATACAGTAAGTAGGTTTACAGATTGGCTTCTTTCACTTAGTAAGATCCATTTAAGCTTCCTCCATGTCTCTTTGCGGCTTGAAGCTCATTTCTTTTTAGTGATGAATAATATTCCATTGTCTGGATCACCACAATTAATTTATACATTCACCTAGCAAAGATATCTTGGTTGCTTCTAAGTTTTGGCAAATGGAAATAAATTTGCTATAAACATTCATGTGCAGGTTTTTGTACAGATATAAGTTTTCATCCCCTTTGGGTAAATGCCAAGGAGTATGATTCCTGTACTGTACGATAAGAGTTTGCTTAGCTTTGTAAAAAGCCACCAAATTGCTTTCCACAGTGTCTGCAACATTATGCTTTTCTGCCAGCAACAAATGAGAGTTCTTATTCTGCATCGTTCCCAGCATTTGCTGTCATCAGTGCCCTGAATTTTGACCATTCTAATAAGCGCATAGTAGTTTCTCATTGCTGTCTTAATTTACATTTCCCTGCTGACTTACCATGCAAAGTGTCTCTTCATGTGTTTCATGTGTCTATTTGCCATCTGTGTCTCTTCTTTGGTGAAGTATCCCTTCTTTGGCCCATTTTTAAATCAGGTTGTTTTCTCCTTGCTGAGTTTTAAGAGTTCATTATATATTTTGGAGAATAGTCTTTTATCAGATATGTCTTTTGCAAACACCTTCCTCTAGTCTGTGGCTTATCTTATCATTCTTTTGACAGTGTTTTTGCAGAGCATAAATTTTTAATTTTAATGAAGTCCAGATTATCCATTATTACTTTCATGAATCATGCTTTTGGTGTTGTATCTAAAAAGTTAGAGCTAAACTCAAGGTCATCTAGATTTTCTCCTTTGTTAGCTTGTAGGAGTTTTATAGTTTTGCATTTTTATTTAGGTCTGTGATCCATTTTGTGTTCATTTTTGTGAGAGGGATAAGACATTGCTTTGCAATGTAGATGTCCAATTGTTTCAGCACCATTGTTGAAAAGGCCATCTCTTCTCTGTTGTACGGCCTTTGCTTTTCTCAAATATCAGTGGACTGTTGGTCTATTTCTGGGCTCTTTCTTTTGTTTTATTGATCTATTCTTTCACTGAAGCCACACTGTCCTGATTACTGTAGCTTTATAGTAAGTCTTAAAAATGGGAAGTGTCAGTCTCTAATTTTGTTCTTGTCCTTCAATAAGGTTGGTAACTTTGTTCGTGTCCTTCAATGAGGCTGGGACCCCCAACATTTTCTTTACCTCACTCAGAGCAAAACCCTCGCAGCCTGCACACACCTCAAGCTGCTCCCCGTTGGGTGTCCCGACACTGCTGCATCCCCAACCCTTCCTCAAATCCTCATTCTCCGGTGTCATAGGTCCCAACATATCATGCTGTGGCCATCTGCTTAGGTCTGTCCCTTCCACAGACAGGAAAGGCCCTCCCTGGACTCCAGTCCTGCTACCTCTGTATCAGAATGAGGCTGAGAAATATTTACTGAGCCAATAAGCAGTATAGGAAACTCTCACTGGATGCAGAAGAAAGGGCATCTGTGTTGGAGGAAGGCTTCCTGCTGCAGAGGCACTAGGGGAAACTATGACTCTCCTCTATTCTCACCTCACCCTCCACCTAAAGCCTTTGCCACCTTAGTCCCCAGCTCAGACCCCTTTAAAGTCACTCCCCACAGCTATCTACCTAGACACACATTCTCAGGAGGGCTTCACACCCACACCCTCCCTTCCCTGGGCATAAGCAGCACACGTGCTTGGACCAGTTACTCTGATGCCCAGAGCCACAACAAGGTACTTACAGGAGTAGGTTCAAGTTTCAAATCCTGACTTTTCCACTCTGGCTTGACGCCTTGGATGAGTTACGTAAAGTTCCTGTGTCCAACTTCCTCACTTATAAAATGGGGAGAAGATTCTCAGAAAGGTAAAATGAAGTAATTCATGTAGACAGAATAGCGACTGGCAGGTAGGAGTCACTCCTGCAGGTGAGTTGTTGCCAGCGTCCCCTCACATTCTTTTTCATGCAGCAGAAGAAATCCAAATCCTTGGAGGGCAGGGACCAGGCCTGGAAATGGATGTGCACATACTAGGTGCTCCACAAAAACAGTTGGTGGTTTGACAAGAGAAGAAGGGGACTAATGAACACCACATGTTCACAATCCCTGTGTCAGGCATTGAACTGGGAGCCTTACCATGTGATTTCTCAAGGTCTTATAAGCACTCAAGTGGATGATATAGCCAGCCCCTCACACTAGAGGACAAGCTCGGAGAAGATGGATGCCTCCAAGTTACACTGCCAGTGGAGGCAGGGCAAAGTATGAGACTAAGAGCACCTGCTTCCTGTGCTGGGCTGCTTCCCGCCAGCGTGTGTTGGCCTGTAGAGCAGGCTGGACAAGCAGAGTTCCCAGAACGGGGAGGCTGAGTCCTTCTCTCCTCAGCACAGGGCTCCCAGGAGAGCTTGCCTCCCTGCCCAGGATGGTCTAACCTCAAAAGGCTATCATTTGAATTAAAAAAGTATTTTTTTAAAAACCCTACTAATTCCAATGGCAAACAGTTGATAACTATCCTTGGTAAAAGTTTAAAAGTTCAAGCTAACCAATCATTGTTTAATATTTCATCTGAAAATAGAAGAACAAAGAAGAATTAGCCATGGAAATTGCATGAAAACGCTTTCTAAAAATATAATTATCTGCAAATGCGCGGTACAAAAACCCAATATAACCCCACCCCACACACTTTGCCCCTTGTCATAACACGTGCAGCAATCATCAGCCCATGTCTCCAGCTACGACATCTCTGTGAATGAGGTGACTGTGCTTGAGCCCTTTTCTCCTGACAGGAGTGGTGTGGTGGAAATCCTAGGACCATGGACATGATGACACACTCATCCCCTCCACAGTGGCCCAGGACAGCCCTGGCCACAGGGAGCAGGCAGACCCCAGTGGGCTTTGTGGGGACCCCAGGATGCCTGCCAGTACAGAGCCTGCCTCAAGCCATCAGGTAGCAGCTCACACCGGCGGCTTCCCACTCTGCAGATGCAGAGCCTGAGGTCGGGAAGGGCGTGCCCCCAACTGTGGCTGCCTGGCAGCCTGTGCACCATTCTCCTCACAACCACTCACTGAGGGCCCATTCCGTTCTAGGCACTAAGCAGGGGTCTTCAGAAGGCGCTCAGGGCCAGAACTGCCATCACTCCCTTATAGATGGAGGGGCTGCTTATGTAAGAGTGACACATCCGGGCTCGGCCTGGAAAGGCACTGTGAGATTCTGAACGCACAGCACCTGGCCCCTTCCAGCCCACTCCTGTCCTTCTGCTGTCCTACAGGAACCCCGAGCTGCAAGGGTCCTCAGCACCTCACCTGCAAAGGGCCCATCTCCAGGCACGTGAACAGGTAAGGGCAATACGCTCCTGAGCCTTGTAATCAGATGCATGACCACAAACCCCACACGGCTGAGATGGAGCTCCAACATGGAATTACAGAGGTAACAGGACTGAGGATGACCCTCACTTAGGGTTCAGGGGGTGGCTGCTGGGGCTGGACCTGCTGCTACCCAGCTGTCGGGGCCTGGGGAGCCCTTTCCCCTCTCTGGGCCTCCGTTTCCTTTTATGAGAAATGAGTGATCTCCACATCCCTTCTGGAATGAACTTACACTGTTTAGATTGGATCCCCCCAGAAACAGGTCCTGAGACCTGGATTCATGGAGGAGTGTGGAATAGTTTGTTGGGGGTGGGGGGAATCCCAGCAGGAAGGAGTGAGACAGAGAAGGGAAGGCAGGGAGATGTGCTCACAAAAACTAGGCCCCCGGCAGCTGGAGCCGACTTACACCTGTCCTTGGTGAGCATGCCTCCAGCGCCTCTTTAAGTGGCATTCACATGGTAGCTGAAATTTGCCCTGGCAGGAGTCTTCACACCATGGAAATTGCAAGCTCTGGCTCATTTCCCCCTGGAGAACTGGCTGGGAAACATTCGCTAACACACCACCAGCTTAATTCTGTTGGGAAATAGTGTAAAACACAAGCCCCACAAGCATTCTATCCTTACCCAGGGTGAGGGCACTGGAGCATTTACACAAAAGCCCTGAAACTGGTTCGGAGCTTCTCCGCAGAGTGTTAATTCCCAATGTTCTCACAGCATCCCACACATGGGACAGAACAGTGTGGACAAGATCCGATGGCATCCGCTACATTCTCCAGGTGCCTCATAAAACCCACAGAGCCAAAGTGCAGGTAGGCAGGCTGGGTGGGCTGGGAAAGGGAGGGCTCACTGGGGCTGGACTTCTCAGGGCATAGAGCAGTGCAATGCACTCTGCTAATCACCTGCTCTTCCACAGCAGATCTCCAAGTGAACAGGTTAAGCAGAGAGACAAAGCCTGGCTAGTAGCAAGAGGGGCTGGTGCCTGGGAGCCCTCCTGGCTCAGAGGTTCAAGCATAGAGTGACATCAAGAGGTCTAATTAGCACACACTGAGGTCAGGCTGCTCCAGTAGGGAAATGTTGTTATGCTGACCGTTGTCTTTGTGGTGGGCTGAGCCTGCAGCCTGAAGGGCTCAGTGTGCCCCACACTCAGGAAGTGTTTTTGCTGCAGAAAAAGATGATGACATGAGTCAACACTCCACTCCAGAGTTCATCAAGTCAAGTGCCATTCATATTCATCCAAACAATTTACCAAGTACCTGCTCTCCATCAGCTCCATCAGAACTGGAGATGGTGAGAGGAATCAAGGAGGTCTCAGCCCTCGCAGCCCATGTTCAGGCGGTGTAAAACCACAAGCCACTCAGGAAGCAAAACACAGATAACCATATACCTCCAATGCCACGTGTTTTCTTGCAAAGTAAGAGGAAAACACACTCTTGGGGGATCAAGAAGGATGCCACTCCAGTGAAGACCCAGGCAGGGATCTGAATGAAATAAGGAACATCCAAGCAGGGAAAGCAGTGCAAAGGCCCTGAGGCCAGACAGGCAGTTAGGCAGTTTTAAGGAGAATCCAAGTAGCCAGTGAATGGGAGGAAAGGAACAAAGGAAAGCAGGGGAGGGGAGAGAAACTGGTGGATATCAGACCTCAGAGCAAAGTCATTGGAGGACAAGTGGGCAAGAGAGGAATGGGCCTGAGCTACAAGTTTAAAAAGTAAAAAGCCACCGAGTCTGCTACAGGAGTTGAGGCTGTCAGAGCTGGAACAGCAGAGAAACGATGTGGCAGCCTCCTTAGTACCATGCATGCACACCTGAACCCAAGACAGAGATAGCACTCCAGGAGAAACAGGGTCTGACCACAAAGAGACAGAGTCCCTGCATGAGCAATAGGTTGGAAAGGTACCACCTCAACAGCTATTTCCCCAACAGAGAACAAATGGGGAGCCAAAGCCTAGGGGAGGAGAGGGTCAGGGAAGAATTTGGGTGCTGCTAAAAATCCTTTACCCCTCAGCCCCCACCCCAGATCAGCCCCAAAGCAGGGATGATAGAATCCCCAGCAAACTTAGAGTATCCCTAAAGCTGTGGGGACATGTGTCCCATTGGCTGTGGGAACCCAAGGAGGCAGCAGAGGGGTCTGGGTCACCACTTCCCACCCAGTGTCCTGTGTCTGTAACAGCATGGCTAAGGGCCCAGTGAGCCCTTGCTGCCTCAGAGTTCACATAAGGAGACAAAGAGTAAGTGTCAAGTGTCAGGTGACCACAGATGGAGGCAGGACCCAGGGGTCTCATCAGTTCCCAGTGAGGTTGGATGGCAATCTCTAGGGCCCACACTGGGCCAGACACACTTAGCAGAGGGGCCTACTACAGTGCTCCCTCCCTGCAGCTCAAAAACCCCACCTCAGAGTGTGGGGGTGGTGGGGAGAGAGAAACTGGTGATTGAGTTTAAATGGTAATAGGACAATCTGAAGGAATTGAGAACACTTGTTGGGGCAACTGAACTTGTAATCACCACATTTCAAATTTCAAAACACTGAGGACAAACAGAAGATCCTACAAGCTTTCAGAAAGGACATAAAACTAAGTGAACGAGGGTTAGATACAATGGTCCAAGGATCAGAATGTCAGAAGACTCTTGTCATTCTGAAAACCAGAGGAAAAAAGAGCAATACCTTCAAAATTCCAAAGGAAAATGATTTTGATCAGAGAATTCTATACCAACCAAACTATCAGGAGTAAGAGTTTTAGACATTTTCAGACATGCAATTTCTCAGATTATCTTCCCCTGGACTCTTCTTCAAGAAACTCTAAGGGGATGGGCTTCTCCCAATGAGGGATCACCCTGCCAGGGCTACAGGAAACATGAGTCCAAGAAGACAGACAGCTGAAGAGGGCTCCAGGTGGGCAATGAAGGGAAACCCTGAGACAGCAGAGCAGCAGGGTCAGAATAGCCAGGGCAGCTGGGGAAGTCAGGGCCTCAAAAAAACACTCTGCAGGAAAATGAAATTGATAGCACTAGTGCATTGGGACATTGTGAGAAGAAATTTATACCAACAGAAAATGGGCATGGCAATTGGAAGGAGTTTGGGTATAAATTAGAGACAAGTGCAGAAAAAAATAAAACAAATGTAAAATACAGAGTGATTAACTCCAGGTAAAACAAAGACTTATGAAAGAAGGGAAAATAAAATCAAGAAAGTTAAAAAATATAGAGCAATCATTAACTCCAGTTAAAACAAAAGTTATGAAGGAAAGGGATTATCTGTGAAAAGCCTTAACATAATCACACCAAATGTTAATCTTGTCAAAGGTAATGAGGCCCACGTTCAACTCCAAAATAAAACACAAAGCTGAACCCACTGCTCACTTGAGCAAGCGCCAGCTTTGCTGCTCAAGCAGTCTCCCAGAGCTCAGAGTGGGGAGTAAAGGGATTGGCCAGCCATCTGGACTAAGGTTGATGTCATTCGTCATCCCTGGAAGGTGACTGGATGAAAGAGAATGGTTGCTTGGCTGGCACTCAGAGGCTGCTTATTCGGGTGTCTGTCTCTGATTGGCCAAGTTTCAGCTAGGGAACAACACTGATTGGTTGGCTGCAAAGCACGTTCATTGAGATCAGCTGGTGTCTATCCATTGAAAAGGTTTAAAACTGGTTCTGCTGTTATTTGTTACCATGGCTACAGAACAATCAGCCTTTTCCTAGGAGTGTGGGAACTTTTGTATTCTCAATCCATGCAGAATTAGGAGGTAACTATGTTGCTGATAGTGGGGGATGGGAAGTGTTCGAACATGTGTGAGGTGCTATCCAGAATGGGGTGAATAATAATTCCTCACCTTCCATGGTAGGAAGTAAAAGGATAATGCCCACGACTGGAAAATCCAAAGTTAGCAATGTTAGCATTTTATTTAGAGTTGTGACTATAATATCAAAAGAACTGTTAAAAATTGGTTTCCTCTGGGAAGCAGGAATCTACTGGGTAGCAGAAGGGGACTGCTGTTTTGCATAACAAAACTTGTTCTGTTAGACTCTTTCAACTCCATACATTCATAACTTTGATAGAATTTTTTTCTATGGAACAATACTTTTTAGAAGTGTTTCACTTAGAAGTTTTCAAAATACATACTAAAATGTTGTTGTGGGAGAAAAAAGAAAAGAGTCTGTTTCCAGCCCCTCCAAGCAGACAGCAAGATTTTTGTACCCCATGTAGTCTTTTCATAGTTAATAAATGAAGAATGTACCTCACTTCCCCAGCCACAGAATTTCCCTATTTTTAACATCCCTCGCCTCACTGTGACATCTGAAGAGGAGGAAAATCTTTGGGTCCTGCCTCAAGGCCACACCACAGTGGGGGGGGGGGGGGGGGGGGGGAGGGAGCATCTCCAGGCCTCGTTCCACAGTGGACTACAAGCTTCTTGGGCTTATGTGGCTTCTTGGGGCCACTCAGCGCCCTCCCAATGCTGCGCTCTGTCAAGATCATTCCTGTAGTTCCCTCTTTCTGTGTCTCATCCTCCCCAGGAAACCTGTCACCTCTCTAGCCCCCTGGACTGGATTGGATGCTTCACACAGGCACATGCACACACACACACACACACACATCTGGCATCTCCCTTCTCCCTCAGGGGCCTTAGCCCCTCTCAGTGTCCTTGTCTGTTTAAGTGTGTGTCCCTCCCACTGACCTGGACCCCTGAGGAAGAGAAGAGTATTTTTGTATCAGTGTTTCCCAGCCCCCAGCACAGGCCCTGGCCCATAAAAGGAGAAATGGACTACATTCCTTAGCCCAGGAGGCAATGACATGACAGCTTTCATCCCAAGAATCTGGAAAAGCCTCCTGTCCCAAAGGCCTCAGGAGGAAGGGCTCTGGAGGCAGCACCTACTGCCTTCTGGTGGACACAAAAGTCATTTAATCCCTGGGGGGCCAGCCCCCCACCCCCAGGCAGCACTCCAGGCTCAGAGGACACAGTGGACTCACCACTGGCTTAAGTGACCCTTGGAACCTTACCCCCCACCCCATCCACAGTAAGGGAGAACAAAGGTGTGAGAGGGACACAGGGGATGTTGTATGGGTGCCTCGGTGTGGCAGCAGTGGGGATGGGGGCTCCATGTGGGGTTGCAGGCCCAGACCATGTTGGACTGCCTGGAATTCCACGCTAACCTTGGACAGGCAGACTGAGATGTTTGTCACCCTACTGGCCTCTGAGGTCCTGGCCCTAGAGGGCTCCACCACATCACTGTGGCCTGGGTCAGGAGTCATCAGGGTTCCTCAGCCAGGTGTCAGCCAAAGGGATGCAGAATCATTTGGGGTTCCCTTGAGACTCCCCACTCCTGGTTCCATCACGAACGAGAGCATTTCTCTGTTTCTAATGGGCTTTGCCCCCAAAAAAGGAATGTCTACCCTTCTCCTTTTGCTCAGTAATGGATTTGCAATTAATACAAGGAGACCTTGAGAACATTTTAAAAGACAGGTACTGGATAAATCACACACAATAGACAGTCGGCATGAAACATGCTTCCATGATGGGCTCTCGCCCTGAAAGGGTGCCTCAGGGTAGCTGTTCTCAAACCCTGAGGGTGAGTCTAATGGCCCACATCATGGCAGTCCCATCTCCATGGGAACCTCAGAGCCCCAGAGCTGTCACCAGCCTAACAGGCTCAGGCACCTAGTGAGTAGGTAGGATGAGACAGCAAGGCTGGGCACCCAAGGCCTCTTTCCCTTTGTCCATTGACCCACTTGAACTCCAGGCTGGAGACTTTTAGCTAGCCTCCTCCTCATTGGTAGGGTTAGTTCTCAGCATCAATAAAATTTAAGCCATAGAACTGCTTCCCTACACTATCCTTGACCCCTGCAAGCACCTGCCAGGTGACTGTGGTCCTCCTCTGGTTACAGCTGAGCAAGGACCTCTGGTTCCTTCCGAGGGGCAGAAGGAAAGCACTTACTTGTCCTTGCCCACGGGAGGATCCGGTGTCTGAATACATAGCCCTTCCCAGGAAGCCTGAAATGACAACTTTGAAAGTGCACTTTCTCCAAGTGACCTTTCCAGGCCACTGGCAACTTAGCCTGACCTAGGCTTGAAGGTCCTGAGCCCCTCCCAGGAGGGGAGGGGTCCTCATGAGGAGGGCTAGCTTCCACAATTACAGAAAAAAGCCATGGACTGGGAAAGAAGACAAGGCTCTTGATATAATCCCATCCAGGTGCCAGGCTGGGGCAGGGGTGTCAAAATGTGACTGGTGAATCAGTGAAGGGCGTGCAGCTCTTCCCTGTCTGTGTGCCCCAGATGAAATACACGGTGATGGGCTGCTTCTACCCCAAACTCTTCTGCCTAGATTCTAGGTGTAACCAAATGGCTTTGTTGGTGAATTAACTTCAGAGTTAACCCTGCATCCCTACTGAAGCCTGTGGAGCCTCTTCCATCATCCACAGCCTTCTCAGAAATACCATTTCACTTCCCATGTCTTGGGGGACTAATTCTGCTATCTTAGCTCTATTTGTAAATCTGCTCAGAGAGTGTGGTGAAATCCAAGGGAATCGGCACATTTGAATTCAGAATTTAGATGTGCCAGATGTTAGCCCAGGCCCTGGGGAGGGAGCTGCTAATAAGCCAGACCTGCTCCCTGCTCTAACAGACAGAGGAGCAGGGAGTATGGTGGTCATTCACACACTCATCCTTTCATTCTGTGAATAGTTGGCCACCCACTCTATGCCAGGCCGTGTCCTAGGCACTGAGATTCAGAGGCTCTTCACCAGGAGAGGCAGCAGGGATACAGCCCCCCAGAATGTGAGCTTGTGCAGAGGTAGGAAGGATAAAGCAGGGAGAGGAGGTGGGAAGGGCTGAGATGGGGCGATGTGAAGCTCTGGCAGGCTTCACGGAAGAGGTAGCTTTTTAAGAAGCAAGTCCA
The DNA here is from genome assembly GCF_008692635.1 of Crocuta crocuta. Taxonomy (NCBI): domain Eukaryota; kingdom Metazoa; phylum Chordata; class Mammalia; order Carnivora; family Hyaenidae; genus Crocuta; species Crocuta crocuta. The sequence continues at coordinate 676,251 of NW_027530500.1, forward strand.
CAGTGGCCCTGGCCATGTGAACACTGAGGGAGAAGCCTTCCTGCGAGTAACCACCAGAAGGACAAAGACCCCACACCCCATGCTGGGAGGGTCTGGGGTGTTAGAGGAGAGGCAGCCAGGAGACCCGAGGCCTGCAGGGCAGCAGGGGAGGTAAAGGAAGAGGGATGAGGTTGGAAGGCCTTCCAGCAGGGCCGTGGCTCTTCCTGCGAGGGTGACAGGGACTGCTGTCTGATGGGGGCAGGACTCTGAAGTGAAGAATCACCGTGCTGCCATGCTGAGGAAAGATGGAGTCAGGCAAGGGTGGAAACACAGGAGCCTCTTACTTGACCATATCAGTAGTTTGGGCCACCATAACAAATGGCATGCTGGTGGTCTTCCCCATGGTCCTCATGGGGTCTTTTCCTCTACTGTGTCTGTGTCCTAGTCTCCTCTTCTCCACCAATCATAGTGGATTAGGGCCCACCCCAATGAGTTCATGTCACCTTAATTACCTCTCTAAAGGCCCTGTCTTCAAACACAGTCACATTCTGAGCTGCTGGGGGTCAGGGCTCTGCAGGTGGAGTCTGAGGGTAACACAACCCAGCCCCTACCAGTGACAGTGACAGGAATCCAGGTGAGAGAGCAAGGCAAGGGCACTGAGGTGGCAGGGAAGATGGTGAGGAGGGGTCTGAGCCAGTAGGTGGATGCTAAGGGTATGGGAGCAGTCTGCCCCAAGCAAAGGTGATAGGGTACATCATCCCGAGAAGAGGTAACAGTCAGTGCTAAATAGAATCTTGGACAAAATACTCCCCCCTCGGGGCGCCTGGGTGGCTTAGTCGGTTGGGCGTCCAACGTTTGCTTAGGTCATGATCTCGCAGTTCGTGTGTTCAAGCCTTGCATCAGGCTTTGTGCTGACTGCCAGCTCAGAGCCTGGAGCCTATTTCAGAGTCTGTGTCTCCCTCTCTCTCTGACCCTCCCCTGCTCACGCTGTCTCTCTCTCTCTCCTAGAAATTAAAAAAAAAATTTTTTAAAAATACTCCCCCCTCAAAAGAACTTCTGTTTACCTAATTTCTAAACAATTGCTGCAATTACTATGGAGTTTTATTAATACATCTATAAACTTCAAATGAGCACACTTTATGATGGCTCCTTTAGTCAACATTGTGTTCTACCTAGACATTAATTCAGAGAACTGTCAGTTACATAGTTGACCCCTGGCAGGGACAGGTCACACATCGTTCACCTGGTTCAGTCTCCAGGCTCTGCATTCAAGTGGTGGATCTGAAGTAAATGTTGATAGCACAGCAGTTAGGAAGGCGAGGAAGCAGAACGTGAGTTACTTCAACCCTTCTGTGTGACTTGGGACGGTCATTTGTATTTAAAATTTGAAACAGTGAAACAGTACAAACTGGTTTTTTTTTTTTGTTTGACAAGTATACATTCAGTTCCTACATGAACTATTACTGATTGTAAATAATATCCTTGAAACTTAGTCTGTTAAAATTGTTATGTGATTGTTTTAAAAAGCTAAAGAATTAAGTAACTAAATAAAATGTTGCATCAGTGCTGTCTTTTAGTGGCTGCCTCTGTGTCCCAGCAGTATGTCATGTGGCTGATTCTGTCTCACTAAAATGCACTTATTTTTTATTGGCATGACTGTATACAAAGTCAATTTGAGAAAATGTGTGCTCTGCATTTCTTTTCTAGACTCTATCCCTTGTTTCATTGCATGATTATTACTGAAAATAATTTTGTCACATAGAAGAGGGGTATCCGTTAGTTCAGACTGCCCTAGCAAAATACCCCAGACCAGCAGTTCAAACATCAAACATTTATTCATCATGGTTCTAGAGGCTGGAAGTCCAAGGTCAGGGTGCGAGCATGGTGGGGTTATTGATAAGGGTTCTCTTCCTGGTTATGTATTCACATGGCCTTTTCTGGTGAATTTGTGTAGGAGATTTGTATTTATCCCACTTTTAAAATGGCACTAATCCTACCATAGGAACTCCATCCTCACGACCTCCCCAAAGTCCTGCCTCGTCACACTGGGGAGTTGGAGGGGACACAGACATTCAGCCCATAGCACAGGTGATGTTAAAAAGTATCACCACTGGGTGCCAATGTGCTCAGGAAGCCATTGGGATTCAGGAGGTGTTTTGAGGTAGAGCCAAAAGGTGAGAGCTGAGTACAGGTGTGAGTGCAGGAGGGCCATAACGGGTGGGTCTGCGACTGCAGCCCCCTCTGCACATGGAGCGCAGCACCAGGGACAGCAGCAGAAGGAGTGGATCTAGCTGCAGTGGGATCAGGAATCTCGTTTTCAGGCATAATGCCTGGGGAGGTGCCTGCTGGGTGTCTCCATGCAGGTTTCAAGTGGGTGGTAGGGTGCCCAGGGGAGATAGGAGCTAGGGATGCACCAGGACTTCCATAGAATTTAAAATCAAGAGTCTGGGGGCACCTGGGTGGCTCAGTGGGTTAAGCATCCAACTTCGGCTCAGGTCATGATCTCATGATTCGGGAGTTCAAGCCCCATGTCAGGCTCTGTGCTGACACCTTGGAGCCTGGAACCTGCTTTGGATTCTGTGTCTCCATCTCTCTCTGCTCCTCCTCCACTTGTTCTCACTCTCTCTCTCTTTCCCAAAAATACAGAATAAAAAATTTTTTTTTAATGTTTTATTTATTTCTAGGAGAGAGAGAGAGAGAGAGAGACAGCGTGAGCAGGGAAGGGTCAGAGAGATTGAGGGAGTCACAGACTGAAACAGGCTCCAGTCTCCGAGCTGGCAGTCAGCACAGAGCCTGATGCGGGGCTCGAACCCACGAACCGCGAGATCATGACCTAAGCGAAAGTCGGACGCTTAACCGACTAAGCCACCCAGGCGCCCCAGAATAAAAATTTTTTTTAAAATTAAGAGTCTGGATGGCCTCACTTCAGATGAATAACACAAAATCACAGCTACATACGCATGAACAGGTCTTTGAGGCAGTCACGGAATGTGCTTTGGAGAGGTGGTTTCTCTGAGCCCGGAGAGCAGCAAGTCCTGACCCAGGACTGAGGCAGATCAAGGTGTCCTTGGGGAAGTAATGTGAAGGTGACACCAGGGTGAGCTGGGCAGGCCAGGATATAGGACAGCATGGGACACTCGAGGAGCAGGAACAGGCCACAATGTGCCTGAGCTCAGGAGAGTGAAGGGTGCCAAGGGATGCTATTAGCAGAGGCCCAGGCAAAGATTGAAGAGTTTTTAATAGCAAAGTGATGTGATCGGATTTGAGTTTTTAAAGGATCACATAAGCCGCTTTGCAGAGCATGGATTAGAGAGGCAAAGTAATCCTTCCAGGTGAGAAATTACATGTTTGGACTACTGTGAGTGATACCTGCAGTGATGGGAAAAGGAGATGGACCCAAGAATCAGGCAGCAGGTAAACATCACAGGAGGTGATAGAGGGTGGATGGAGAGGACACAGGCTAAGCAATGTTCCCAGGTTTGGGGTAGAGGCCCTGGTGGGAAGACAAAGGTGAGTCAGGTTCAGGGAAAAGCACAGCTTAGTGCCAATGCCCTGGAGACCCCCAGAGGAGTGTCTGGATTGGTAGCTTAGGGGAGCAGGCTGGACAGGAGGCAAGAGCTGACTGGGGACAGGGAGTAAACAGTAAGTGGCTGGCAGGTGATGATACAGAGACAGACAATATCTCCCAGAAGAGGTGACCCTGAGCAAGGAAGGCTGAGAGCCTTGGGGACAGATGTCCATCCTTAGGGTCTTGTGGTGGGGGGGGGGAGCAAAGGAGAAAAAGAGGAAGGAATCTGAGAAGTAGGAGAAAACTGACAATATCCCAGCTGCTAAGAGGAGGGACTGTCTCAGGAGAGAGGGAGCCAAGCCAAGTGCACTGTGAGCTCCAGTAAGATGCAGGGACATGTGTGCAGGACGAATAGCTGCAGGTCTTCCCAATGACCCTTGGGGGCAGCATCTAGTGCCGGGTCGGAGGACCAGTGAGAGTGTGCCCAGGAGGGGAAGGGAAGTGAGGAAAGCCAGCATGTGTAGACAGCTCTGTTAAGAAACCTGGTGCTGAACTCTTCAGTGATAACAACATTGTTATAAACACCAACCTGCCCTGAGCACTGTCTGCACCAGCACAATGCTGACCGCACAGCATGCATCCATCTGCCTAATCCTCACAACAGCTCAACAGCATACATAGTAGCATGATTCTTCCTGAAATACCACAAGAGAAACTGAGGCACAAATAGTTAAGACCTCACAGCCCTTAGGAATGTTGGGGAGGATGGTGTCTGAATTTGAACCTTAGATTTAGATGAAGCCTGTGTTGTGCTCTCACCCCCATGGTAGAGCCATGACTGGGAGGTGGGGGAGACACACAGAAGGAACAGAAGGGCTCTGGCCTGGGACAGGCCTGGCCCCAGGTCTCTCTGCACCACCATCTCCAAAATGAGGGTAATAACCTCTATTCTTCCTACTTTGTAGAGTTCCTCAATAGATGAAATGAAAGTCAGTCATTCACTTGACAGATGGAGCTTATCAGGGGGTGAGAGGGTGAGAAGAATCGGGATAATTGACCATATGGGTGGGTAGGGTGCCAATTACAGAACTGAGAGAGACCAGGAGAGAAGACTGCAAGAGAGAAATTGTCAGTTGAGTTTGGGGAAAAGGGGCAAGTCCAGTTTGAGAAACGAAGGAATCAGGCAGCCCCTGAGATGTAATCCTTGAGGGGCTCAGCCCACAAATACACATGTGCAGTGGTGCCCAAGGCTACAGTGCTGGGCCAGTGTATGGTGGAGCTCAGGAAGGTGAGCACCTCTGAGAAGGCAGAGAAGGAAAGTTAGGCAGAACAGGATCCTAGGAGCAAAGAGAAGGGGAGGGATTCCAGGACGGCGGGTACTTGAGGTGATGCTGCTCAGAGAACAGGGAGCCTGGGTCTGACAACATGCAGCTCAAGGCCAAGTCTAGTGGAGACAGCAGAGGAGGTAGGTGAAAGAGTGGAATGCAGGCTGAATGGGTGCAAAGGAATTAGAGACAGTCCCAGAAACACCTCTGATAATGATACAGAGCCCTATTTATTTTCAACATTCAACTCCCAGTCTATGCAAAAAGATGCTGCTTGCAAAGAGAATGCATAAGACAACTAAGAGTAGTGAGGGATCCAGTGCAGGAAAGGAACTTGAGTGTGAGCCAGAAGCCCATCTGCCACTCAAGCCCAGCTTTGTTTCGGGGTTGCCCTGAGCTAAGTACCAGGCTGACTGGAAACTTGGAAACCCCAGGCCATCGTCACACCCAGAGAGGGTCCACTGGCTGTAAGCCACAGCTTGCTCTTCTTCCCTGAGCAGGCCGTCACTCACAGCTCACCTGCTAGCTCACCTACCCATTCATGCACCATTTGTTTAAAAAGCCATCATGGGTCTCTTGTTAGACCTGTGCTGTATCCAAGGACCTGGGTCTAAAGTGGACCCTGATCTTGCTCAGGAAGCAAAGCAAAGAGTGATGAGTGCTATAGCAGATGAGGGCACCTAGTCTTGTTGGGGAAATGGATCAGGGGTCCTCAGGGGAGGGGACATATGCGGGGCTCTTAGCAGCTAAATGCAGTCATCTGAGTAAAGAACACAGTGGTTGCAAAGACTGGAGCTCAGCCTGGTGGGTGGGGGCAAGTCAGGGATGGGGCTTGAATTAAACATTTAAAAAAAATTTTTTTAAATGTTTATTTATTTTTGAAAGAGAGGAGGGGCAGATTGCAAGTTGGGGAGGGGCAGAGAGAGAGGGAGAGATGGGATCAGAAGCAGGCTTATCACTGAGCCGGATGTAGGACTCGAACCCATGAACCATGAGATCATGACCTGAGCCGAAGTCAGACGCTTAACTGACTGAGCCCCCCAGGTGCCCCTGGAATGTTTTGGTTTTTGAAAAGCTTGTGTGAGCAGGAGAGGAGCAGAGGGAGAGGGAGACAGGATCCAAAGCGGGTTCTGCACCGAGAGCAGAGAGCCCTGATGCGGGGCTTGAACTCACAAACTGTGAGATCAAGACCTGAGCGGAAGTCAGACGCCCAACTGACTGAGCCACCAGGTGCCCTAGTTCAGGCATTTTTCAAGTCCACACCTCGACTTGCTTCTCTCAGTAGTCTTGGGACAGTAGACAATGGGGGTTATTTCCTCTGTTCAGCAGATGATTATGTGGAGGCCCAGAGCCTGACTCAGGTAAGATCACAAGTAAAGCTAGAGACAGGAGGCAAAGATCCTTGGAAACTGCTCAGTGTACGCCAGGCTCTGCATGAGACACTTGGTGCACTTGGCCCTATTTGTTCTCCTGACTCGGCCAAAGAGATGCCTCCTCGAGACAGGGAGGGAATCAGACTCATGAGGTTGGCACTGCTCACTGGACACACGTGTTGAGGGCAGAGGCTAATTCAGTGGGCTGTTGAGTGGGATGTGAGGAAGCTGTCCTACGTGTGCCCTCCCAGCTGAGAAGGAAGGTCCAGGGCTTCTTGAGCCTGATTAGCTGAGGAGTACCAAGGTGGCACCCCAGTACTCTGGAGATGCCTGGAGCCTCGGTGCTATCCAGATGGGGCCAGACTTGAAGCAAGAACAGCAGCTGTCCACAGCCTGTTGGAAAGGCCTTTTTATGTTATTTTAAGATTTTAAAAAATGTTTTATTTATTTTAGAGAAAGAGAAACAGTGAGTGGGGGAGGGGCAGAGAGAGAGAGGGAGACACAGAACCTGAAGCAGGCTCCAGGCTCTGAGCTGTCAGCACAGAGCCCATTGTGGGGCTCGAACCCAGGAACCATGAGATCATGACCTGAGCCAAAGTTGGATGCTTAATCCACTCAGCCACCCAGGTGCCCCTGGAAGGGCCTTTTATACCCACCACTGGGGGCTAATGTCCCTCTCACTGGGCCTGTCCCACTCCCCTGACCACTTTGCCCATCTTAGGTGACCTAGGATTTGATGCCTCTCAAAGGCAGCACTTCTCCCAGTCAAAGGAGTGTCCCATAAAGGTTCTCTGGGTTACACTCCATACTTCCTCTAAGGCCCAACAAGAGCTGCTGTGCCTAGGAGGTAAACCCACACACCTGCAGACTCCAGAGGTCTGGCAACAGCAGGGAAAGTAGGTCTTGTCCAGAGACCAGGTAAGGACATGCTCCAGGCTCCCCAGATTCCTCCAAAGATGACCAGTGGCTCAAGGAGCCTGAGCCCTTTCCCAGGTGTGACCCTTCCCTCTCCTGCCTCCATCTCAGGGATGCAAGCTTTACATGAAACTGCCCGCAAATCTCTGCAAAGAGAGAAAACCAAACAGCCAGTGTCAGCCTCAACACCATCCTCTCTGATGCAGCCAACCCATCTGTGGCCCTGCCAGCTCCAGCTCAAGCATTCTCCGTCTCTGGCAGTATCTGAAGGAGGAAGTAGTGTCAGAAAGGGTTGCTTCCCAGATGGGAGAAATGACAGCACATCCGTATGCTCATGGGAATGATCCAATAGTGAGAAGGGAAATCGTGATGTGGGAAAGAGGGGGAGGACTGGGGAGTCCTCTCCTAAAATCCCTGGCACATATGTTAAAGATTCATTATCCCTGGCAGACACATGAACCAGGGGCACCACACACAACTGCAGAGACTCTTCCCCTGTAGAATCCTACAGGGCCCTGAACAGCAGGTGCTTTGTGAGGTGAAGAAACCACAACTGGAAAATAGAGTATCTTTGGGACCTGGCAGCATGACTTATCATGCTTAAGGCTTACCCTAGTTTGGGAGAGAATACATTTTTTCCTCATTGAAATAGGTCTTGCTCAATGAAGAGAAAAAGTGGCAGATACTCAATAAAGATATAAAATAGTAATAACAATGATAGCTAATGTGGGCAGTATAACCTAAATGAACTTAAAGGATGAATAACAACAAAGTCCAGTTATCCACCATCTACTGAGCTCCTGCCATGTGCCAGGAACTGCTCTAGGCACCATGAACACAGCAGAGAACCAAAGTCAAAGTGCCTACTACCAGGAAACCTACCAGAATGAGAGCTGATAAGGCAATAGACAATAAGGTAAGCAAATGGGGTATGATCAGAGCTAAGGCACTTTTAGGGGCCTCATAGTATCTGGGGACAGGGTGCAGGGCTGACCACTTTTAGACTTGTTAAGTCGACATGTTGAAGTCTGTGTGTTTAATCCATTTCAAGTTGATATCTGTGAGTGCTTTAAGATAAGGGTCTAGTTTCATTCTTTTGCATATGATATCCAATTTTCCCAGCATCATTTAGTCAAGAGACTGCCTTTCCTCCATTGAGTGTTCTTAAATGTAAGACCAGAAACCATAAAACCAAGAAAACAGCAAAGACCTCCCTAAATGGGTCTTGGCAATGATCTTTCGGATATGATACCGTATCCAAATCATAAGCAGGACTAAACCAAACTGAAAAGCTTCTGCACACCAAAGAAAACCAGCAACAAAATAAAAGACAACCTAGGGAATGGGAAAAAAAAATATTTGAAAATCATAGATCTGATAAGGGTTAATATCTAAAATATATAAAAGAACTCATACAACTCAATAGCAAGAAAAACAAATAATCCAGTGTTTATTATCATTGGATAGATATTTTTCCAAAGAAGTTATACAAATGACCAACAGGTACATGAAAAGATGCTCAACATGACTCATCATCAATGGAGTGCAAATCAAAGCCACAGTGAGATATCACCTCACACCTATCAGAATGTCTGTTATCAAAAAGGCAAGAAACAACAAGTGTTGGTGAGATTATGGAGAAAAGGGAACCTGCACTAATGGTGATAGTGTAAATTGGTGTGGCCACTGTGGACAACATTATGGAGAATCCTCAATACCATATGATTCCACAATTCCACTTCTAGGACCATATCTCAAGGAAACAAAAACCTATGTCAGAGAGATATCAGCACCCTTATGTTTGTAGAAGCATTATTTACAATAGCTAAGATATGGAAACAGCCTTAAGTATCCTTAAGTATCCATGGATAAAGAATTTGTAAGACAGATAAATGCACAGTATGGGGACCATAGTCAATGATATTGGAATAGGGCTGTATGATGACAGGTGGGGTCTCACTTGTTGTGAGCACAGCACAACATATAAAGAAGTGGAATCGCTAAGTTGTACATCTGAAACTAATGTTATCTTGTGTGCCAACTACACTCAAACTTTTTAAAAAAGAATAAAATCATTTTTCTACATAAACACAATATCTTTATCATACCTTAAAAATTAACAATAATGCCATATTATCAAGAAATATCTAGTTTACATTCACGTTTCCATAATTATCCCAATGTATAGCTTTCTGTTTTTTAAATACAGTTTTGAAGTTTATTCATTCATTACATTTAAAAAAAAGTTTGAGTATTAGAAAAGAAGAAACAAATATTTTATTATCTACAGATATTATGGTTGTCTACAAAGAAAAATCTAAAAGAGCCTAGGAACTATTAGAACTAATAAAAGAGTTCAGCAAGTCTACTGAATACAAGGTATGTGTGTATACATGTACACACATGTACATACATATACACCAGCAATGTTAAATTCTAAAATACAAATTTTTGAAAGACATACTTCTAATAGCAACAAAAACTATAAGAACCTTAGAAATAAGTCCAAAAACAGTTGTGCAAGACTCACACACGATTGTCCTGAGTAGCTGGGAAGTTTATACATTGCACAACTCCAGGTACGTCATTATATAGACTGACATATACAAACTACAGAACCATAGCACTGCCCTTGTAGAGAAAGTTCTAAGACGGAATTGAAAAAAAGTAAACAGATGGAGTTTCTTACCATGTTCATGGGTTTGAAGATTCAATACCATAAAGAAATCAATTCTCCCCCAAATTTTGCTAGAAATTCAATGTAATTCCAGTTAATATCTGACAGTGACTCTAAAATATATCTGGCCAAAATATTTTTGCCAAAAAGATCCAGAATTTTTCATAAAAGGACACAGAAATGTTTGCCCTATTAAATATCAGGAGTTATAATAAATCTATAGGGAAAGCAGTGGTGTACTGACCTAGGGACCATCAAATCGCAAAACGGAAGAGAATAAGAGAGCCCAAAAATAGACCCATGTCTATAGAAAACACCGTATGAGACAGTTGGCATTAAAACAAGTGGAGATAGATTTTTCCATAAATGATGCAAATGAGAAAATATAAAAGCAGATCTTTACTTTGTAGTATACACATATGTTATACATACACAAATCAATGCCAAGTGAATTAAAATCTAAACATGAAAAGTAAAACTTGTAAAACTTTTAGAATATATTAAGAAATATCTTTTATGATCCCATTATAAAGAGATTTGTCAAAGGACACAAAAAGAACATACCAAAAAGGAAAAGATCATAAATTAGACTACAATAAAATTTTTAAATTCTATGATCAAAAAACATCAGAAACAAAATGAAGAGAGAGCCACTACTGGGGGCAGATATTTGCAACTTAACAAAAGATCAGTAGCCACTGTATATAAAGAATTTCTATAGGGGTACCTGCCTGACTCAGTTGGTAGAACATGCAATTCTTGATCTCAGGGTCATGAGTTCAAGTCCTGCATTGGGGGGGTAGAGATTACATTAAAAAAATTAAAATCTTTCAAAACAAAACAGGGGCACCTGGGTAGCTCAGTCAGTTAAGCATCTGACTTTGGCTCAGGTCATGATCTTTCAGTCTGTGGGTTTGAGCCCAGCATCGGGTTCTGTGCTGAGAGTTCAGAGCTCAGAGCCTTCTTTTCTGTGTCTTCCTCTCTCTCTCTCTCTCTCTTTCTCCTCCTTCCCTGCTTGTGCTCGCTTGCTCTCACTCTCTCTCTCTCTCAAAAATAAACACTAAAATTTTTTAAGATAATAAATAAAAACAAAAACGAATTTCTACAAGTTGAAAGGCAAAAGGCAGATAACCCAAAGGAAAAAAAAAATGGATAAAGAATTTGAATGAGCAATTTGCAAAAAGAAAAAGCTAAAAGAATAGCAAATGTGGAAGAGAGGTTCAGGATTCCTCCAGGAAAGGCAGGTGTCCCTGAGAGGCTGTCCATCTCCACAGCCCACACTAAATTCTATGGCTCTAGTCAGAAATACCATCCAAAGACTTTGCAATCATTCATTCTCCTTTAAAAGGGGGCCACTTCAAATGCTTGCTTCCTGTACTTGGGGTCGGGTGCTTCTATTGAGTGACATCAAGCAGTCATTCACTGAGTTTTTGCCATAGGTCACCTGAAGACTTGGACACGGAGAAGCCAGAGACAAGCAATCCAGCCCTGTCTTCTGGAGCCTCACAGTCTAAAGGGAGAGAGGGTGGCATGAACAATCACACCAGCACAGAGAAGGCCAAGCGGATGTTTGCACAGAGGGCCATGCAGCACCATGCTGAGACCCGCTGGTCCCACCCAGGGCATTCAGGGAAAAAGCCTGTGGGACTGGGGAAGCCCAGGCTTTCACATCCCAAATATGATATCTGCTGCACAAGCCCCTTTCTAGTGTCCACTTCCAAAACTGCTGAAAGAGAGGAAATCATCATGGAATAACAGGCAGACCTGGAAAATCAAAATTCCCCCAGCTCTGGGGCCTTGGGCTGCTACCTACTTGACAGTAGACCCTCAGACTCAGCCATCCAAAACTGAGCTCATGATTTCTTCTCCAACTTGATGACCTGCACCTTCCTAACCTGCCTCCATCCTTCCAATCCCTCCAGGAAACTGCTTTGGGGTCCTCAGTGCCTCATCTGCTCTGTTGTACCCCACTACCAACTAACTGATTAGGAAATCTTGGTGGCTCACTCTTCAAAATGCATCTAGAATCTGACCACTTCCCACTCCTACTATTGCCCTGGTGTGAGCCTCCACAACCCCTTGCCATGATTATTTCTTTTTTTTTTATTATTTTTTTAATGTTTTATTTATTTCTGAGAGAGAGAGAGACAGCATGAGCAGGGGAGGATCAGAGAGAGAGGGAGACACAGATCTGAAACAGGCTCCAGGCTCTGAGCTAGCTGTCAGCACAGAGCCTGACGTGGGGCTCGAACCCACAAACTGTGAGATCTTGACCTGAGCCAAAGTCGGATGCTTAACCAACTGAGCCACCCAGGCGCCCCATCAGGATTATTTCAGTAGCCTCCCAAGGGCTCCATCCTTGCCTCTATCCACAACATCACAATGACCTTCTTAAAATAAAGGTCTGGTCATGTTATTTTCTGTTCCACCCCATCCATAGTTCCTGTTTCAGAGTGAAAACTGAAGCCTTCACAGTAACCTACGAGGCCCTCCCTGATGTGGCCTCTCCAACTTCAGATCCTGCCTCTCCTACATTTGCTCTGTTCCATCCACACCGGCCATCTGGCTGTTCCCTGCGCCTTCCAGCATGTCCTGTCATAGAGCTTTGGCATGGCTGTTCCCTCTGCCTGGAACATACTTCACCCAGATATCCTCATGGCCTACACCCTTGCCTGCTGCAAATCTTTGCTCAACAGCACCAATCATTGAGGCTTGCTCTGACTACGTTAGATAAACTGTTCTCCACCCTCCTGCCCTCATCCACTCCAAGCCTCCTCATTCCACTGGCTCAGCTCTAATGTGTTCAAGTACTGCCTCCTTCTAACATATGGTATAATACCCATGGTTTGTTGTGTGTCTCTGCCAGAATGCAGCTCTGCAAGTGCAAGCTCTTCTTATAAGGATGTCAATCATCGGGGGGATCCCTCCTGACCTCCCTAAACCTAATCTCCACGCAAGGGCTCCACCTCCAAATACCAGCAGATTGGGGGTTAGGGCTTCACCATTTGAACGTTAGGGGACATGCACATTCAGTCCCTACCACTTGCTCAGTGGGTTTCTGTGCAGAGGTAGGAAGTTCTCTTACTGGACAAAGGACATTGGAGCCATGACCTGGCTGTTGGTGCTTCCTCTGCTGAACTCAGAGCCCAACGATGTAGCGTCTTCTCTAACACCAGAGACCAGACAAGAAAGGGTGCGGGCGATGTTTACAGTCACTCTGCAGAGTAACTGAATCCCTGTCACACTCTCTTGGCAACATGGTGCAATTCCACGTTACACACACAGATTGCGGCAGGGCCAGCTGCTGCACAGAACCAGGGCGTCGTCTCTCCCTCGTCAGTGTACAGTTAATTTATTGTCTTCTGCGCCAGGAGCCAGAGCAATGCTCCCCGTAACTGCTAATCAGGAGTCGTATCTCTGACCCACTTCCCTCTCCTGTTTGTCAAGACCACATTCAGGGTGGGCGGGGGTTTCTAGCTAGAATATTGGGCTCTTGTACAAATGGGCTGAAATGTAACCCAGCGCTGCCAAGAGCTCCCCAAGGGTGAATGAATTTTACATTTTCTCAGAGAGAGATTTCCAAGAATCATAAAGTGGGCTTGTGCTGGCCTTAGGGGAGGAGCTAAGGCCCTGTCTGGTATGGGGCCTAAAGATTTCACCACCATTCCAAACTGAGCTGGGTCATCCAGAGACCTTGGAGGCAACTGCCCTCTTCTCCCAGCCCAGACAGAGAAAGAAACTGCTGTCGGGAGCAAACCATGGCCCATCTCCCCAGCACGCCTGAGCCTGACAATGGCTTTGCAGTTGGCCTGAATGGAGGCAGCCTCTGTTCAGGGACCCCTGTGGTGAGCAAGCACCATGGGCACAGAGGGCACCAGGAGGTACCTCTCCAGATTTCACAATGACCCTTTCACCCATCTGCCACAGAAGGACATTGGTGCCCAGAGAGGTGAAGCCACAGTGTCGGTCCCTCGGCTGATCAGCATCTGAGCTGAGATGCAACCCCAGCTTTCTCTAACCACACAGCCCACTGTCAGAGAGGGGGGACCACCCAGATTGCTCTGCCAAATCCCTCCTGAGTACTCTGGTCCTTGGGGTGACTGGGGAAGAAGGTCTTGGGCCAGGAGCCCCCAAGCAAACAGCCTCCTGGATGGCCGCAGAGCCACGCCCGGCCAGAATGCCAGCAGATGTGGCTGACACAGAAACAGAGAAGTTTGTGGGCTTTCTGACCCTGGAAATGGAGGAGGATGCTTTGCAGACTGGAGTGAGGGTATGAGGTCTCCTCTAATTGCATAGGCCTGGAAGTGGGAGAGGCCAGTAGAGAGCAAGGGTCTGCAAAAGCCAAGTGCTAAAGAAACCTGAGCCCAGAGCTGGGGCCAGCCCCTCACAGCTCTTTGGAGCTAGAAAACCAGAGTGTCAGGGCTGGAAGTGGGAGGCAGGTCACTGGGGACTGCATTCTCTTCTGGGTGCAGCCAGTGAGGTAACCTGCTGTCATCAGCCCTCAGGGCTCACTGTCTGGGGTGCAGAGTAACATAGCTAATGATTGCAGCAAAGGAGATGGGGACAGGTGTGGTCTGTCCAGGGCAGAGTGGCGGGGGGCAGAGGGGATACCTGGTGGCGTTTGCAAAGGGGTACAGACCAGGGGCTAAGCATAGGCTCCCCATCTGACCTTCCCCTTCCAGCCAGGTGGCCCCGGAGGCACCTACTATTAGGAAGCTGGGGTACTGCACTGGCCAAAAAGGGGGTGCCTTCCCCACCACCCCAGCTGTGCTAGGACACACAGGCAGAGCTCTGAGGGCCCCACACGAGAGAGTGTCCATGCAGGTGACAGGTGAAGATGCTGTCCCCAGTACATGCCCCTTCTGTGACCACTGAGGGGACAACCCCCCAGCTGGCAGCAAGACAGGACCCCAGACCCCCCAAAGCCTCCTCCCATTGCATGAATGAAGGAGCTGCCTGAGGCCCCGCCAGTCCCTGAGACTGTGTCATGCTCAGCTCCCAACCTCAGAGGCCAGCGTGTACCCCTTTCATGGCCTGGAGGGCCTGGTTCTGAGAAAGATTCTCTGCAGGTTCTTCAACGGCTCCCATGGCCAGTGCAAGTGGCACCAGGTGGGCACACGAGGGTGGGTCCCAGGGCTGGGCTCCTTGGCAGAGGAGCCCTGTTCATAATGCCGTTTGGGTCTGGTGTGGTGCTGGCCTGGCTGGCATCACCCTCGCTGCTGATTAGGGCCATGATGTACCCGGCCCTAAGGTTAAAAATAAGCATAACGGTTCTCGCACGAACTAGTTAAGAAGCTGCCACTGCATATGCCAGAATTACCTTATCTTTCCACAACAGACATTTTTACAGGAAAACTTGAAATGTTTTTCATCCATCAAAATGCCAGGGTGCTGCACAGGGAGCCCTGTTGCCATGGGCCTGGCACTGGCCTCACTTTCTTGGGGTTTAGTCCTGAGCCTAATTTCCAGTATGCCGGGGAAACTTCGAGTGTCTCTGGCCTCATTCACAGGCCAGGTCACTTCAGGTCACAGTGTTGCAGGCTGTGGAGGGGCTAAGAGCTTCGTGTAGGGACCCTAAGGGTGGTGTGGTGCTGGGACCATAGGTTACAAGGTGACCCCCTCTTTTGCTTAAATTCTGCCCTGCTGGCCATGGCCCTGGGCAAATCACTTCCTCTCACTGTGCTTCAGGAACCTCATTTGTAATGTGAGGACAGTCTAACTGAAATAATGCATGTAAATCACGCAAAGATAAATAATGTGTATGGATAATGTCCAGAAAGCCCATGGAGCTCAGTTAAAGAGAGAAATCCCTGGTGGCTTTGTCTACTTGGCTACCACAGCAAAGAACACAGATGGGGTGGCTTAAACAGACTATTTCCTCACAGCTTTGGAGGCTGGAAGTCCAAGATCAAGGTGCCGTCAGTGTTCTCGTCCAGGGAGACCCTCTTCCCAGCTTGCGAAGGCTGCTTCTTGCCGTGTCCTCACATGGCCTTTTCGCGGTGTGTGCACGTGCACACACACACTGAGAGGGAGAGGGAGAGGGAGGGGGAGAGAAAATGAGAGAGGCTGGTGCCTTCTTATAAGGACACCAGTCCTACGTGATCAAGGCCCCAAATACAGCCATATTGAGGTTTAGGGGCCTCATATAGACATGGGGGCCACAACGCAGTCCACAACTGTTGCAGACAGTCCCTCAGCAAAGTAGCCAAAATGGGCCTCCCCACTGGGTGTGCAGCACCAGGCCACCCCGAGGACTGGACAGGAGAGAGTGGCAGCTTCGGGTTTAGGATCTGCCAAACCCAGTCACAAGCACCGTGTCTGTCCTCCACTTGTGAATGGGGTGGGGATTCAAGACCCCCATTACGTGGAAATCCATACCCACATGTGGCTAGGACAGCCTTGTACACCAGACGCACACACGGCAGCCCTCATGCAGCCCTGGCAGCCCCCAGGCCACACCCTCACTGCAGGATCCCTGAGAGGAAACCTGCCCCCCACCCCTGCACACTCCCAGGATGGCAGTGCAGCAGCAAGGGGGCTGGGGGGCACCCCCCTATTTCACATACCTGTTTGCAGACTGGTGGCTCTGTACAGAAAACAGAGAGCAAACGTCTTCACCCCCAGTGAGCCTTCTGTACAGAACTAAAAATGTGACCATCGGCTCCCGTGAGTCATTCCGAGCCAACCCAGGCCCCTGTAACACAGCCGGACAGGCACACGGCATGTCCCACTAAGGGGGCACTGAGGCCACTTGTGGGGAATAAAGGAGCACCAGGGATCTCAAAGGGAAGAGGGACCCCACACAGGAAGACTTTGCTGGATCTCCCCTCTGTGCTGGGAAGGGAAGAGGCCTCTGTGGGGAAGGGACAGCTACCCTGGACAGAGGGCGGCATGAACAAGGTGACATGTGCCTGCCTGTGCCCCTGGTGAGAGGCCCAGCCCCTCGACCATGATGAGGGCACCTCTGAGGAGGCTCAACCTTCCCGCCACCCCACCCCCAGCCTGCAGCCAGGAGGGCCACCCTCGGCTCCTCCAGGGTTCTGGTCCCTGGCCAGGCTGCCGACCAGCCTCCCTTCTCTCACTCAGACCCAGTTCAGACACAGGAAAGCACGAAGAACATCATGACAGCTCCCATCTGCACCACCCAGCTTAGAACTCGAAGGGCCCCAAGGTGGACTAGGGTGAAGCCTCTCTCCATCCACTCTCCTGCACTGGACTTCATCATCTCACCGCGGGCCTGTGCAGCCCTGCCCTTAGGCAACATCAAGCACTGTTTTGCATATTCTAAACCTTATCTAAACGGTCTCAGACCATATGCAACATTCTGACTTACTTTGTAGTTGGTTTTCATAAAGCTTTGCTAAGGAGGCAGATGGCCAGCGGTGAGAAGACCTCTGGCCTCGGAGCCCAAGCCTGCACTTGGCATTGCAACCCACGTCAAGTCACACAGCCTCCCAGCCTCAGTTTCTGCATCTGTAGAACAGAGATCCTCTCCATGGGGTGGCAGTGGGCTGTGCCTGGCCCAGAGGCAGGCCTTCCCCCGCCCGCTCTGGCACCCCTTTCCCAGCCCAGAGCCAGCTCAAAAGACAGTCCCCCTTCTGTGGCCTGGCCACTCAGCAGACCACGGCAGGGGCCTGCACGGTCTCACTCACTTCTTCCGTGGAGGAGTGAGCCCAGGGAGCCCTGCTCTAAGTGAGGTCTCTGTCTTGCACGGACCAGGGATTTCTCTAGCAGTTTGGGGCTGAAGGGGCTCAAACCTCCTTCCCCAGGAGCCATGCCGGTTCTCCTGGACCTGGGCCAGCCTCTGACCTGCCTGCCCCCAGCTCCAGGCTGCCTCTCAGACTCCCTGCTGCTCTCTCAGCTTCCTTCCCAGCCCTGCTGGTGACAGACGCCCAGAGCTCCGGGTCTGGATTTGTCTCCTCCTGTCTACACTCACCCCTTTGGGGATTCTTCCCTTCAGGGATTTAAATACCACCGCACAGTGAGAACTTCCATCCAGCCTCATACCATTCTGCAGAGCTCTTCCCTAAGTGCAAGGGCTCAGACACACAACCTTGTGACTCGGAGGCCTGGCAGCCATCTCAAGCTTACCGTGGCCAAAATGAAACCCCAGGTCACCTGTCCCCGGAACCTGTCCGGTCCCAGCCTTCCCAATCAATTAGCGGCATCTCCATCCTCACATCCACTCAGGCCAGAAACCTTGGGTTTATTCTCATCCACTTCCTTTTCCCCATCCCCCCACTGAGCAAATCCTCTTGGCTCAGCCCTGAAATTCTATCCAGAATGTAGCTGTCTCTGCCCATCCCTGCCATTTCACCCTGGTCCAGGCCACGGTGTCCCCTGCTACAGGACTGCACTCCCCCCAACTTTCCCTCTCTCACCCCTGCCCACCCCCAAGTGTATTCTTGACCTAAAATTGGAATGACCCTGTTAAAAATCTACATCAAGTCCTATCATCCTCTGCCCAAAGCCCACTTCACACAGGGTGGCAGCAATGTAAGACCCCGGGAATCAGTCCCCCCTCTGTTCACGGCCAGCAGCTCCAGCACTGCCCTCCACCCCCTCACGCCTCAGGGTCTTGGCTCAAACTCCCACTTGTCAGTGAGGCCTCAGTGGTCCTCGCAGTCTCCCTGCTTCCCCTTGCCCGAATCACCCTCCGGCCCTTGCTTACAGTCTGTCTCCCCCACTGGAATGCGAGCCCCTGAGTGCAGGGATCTGTACCCAGAACAGCGTCTGAGCCAGGGGGCGCGGCAGAAGCAAGTCCAGCCCCTCCCCCAGCCCCATTCTGGATGCTCACACACCAGCACGAGGAGCTGCAGCCCTTCTCCTGCCAGGCTCCCCTCTCCCTTCCCTAGCTTGCTCCCTCCTGGTCACCCCCACACCTCAGCGGCCAGTCTCCAGCTCTCCCCCTGCACAGCCTCAGAAGGTGTGACCTTCAGTCCTCACAGGTAAGCCCAGGGCAAGGGAGAAGGAAGGAGGGAGGCCTCAGGATCTCTGGCGGGTGCTCGGGCTGGGAGTGGGGGGCTGTCCTGAGACAGGCCTGTTCCCCGGGCCCCGGGGGTGCCACCAGGCCCTCAGGAGCTGCAGCCCTGACCGCATATCTAGCATACGGTGCTAAAGCCCTTCCTCACTCTGACTGCATGCCACTTGAGCCAAGATGCCCTGAGGGGAGGGTCACGCGGGGGCACAGTTTCCTCTGCCCTAGATGGAACCTGTCTTCCGGAGAGGGTTGCCCCTGCTCCTGCCACCCCTTCACGCCAGCCCATGAGTTTGTGCCCTGCCCACGGCAGAGGCTCCCAGCCAGCTCCTGCAGCGTCTCAGCCCCTCCAGGATAACAGAAGGTCCGACCCAGGCTAGCAATCCCATAACTCCACCTGAATCCAGTTTGATATTGAACCCTGAGCTCTCATCCAGGTAAAGCTTCTCCCTGGACACCTGCCACTGAGGTGCGAGCCTGGCCTGCTCCCCCCCTACCTCACTCCACCTGCCCCTGCTGGTGTCTGCAGAGCCTGGCCTGCTCCCCCCACCCCTGCTCACTCCACCTTCCCCTGTTGGTGGCTGCAGAGCCTGGCCTGCTCCCCCCACCCCTGCTCACTCCATCTTCCCCTGTTGGTGGCTGCAGAGCCTGGCCTGCTCCCCCCACCCCTACCTCACTCCACCTGCCCCTGCTGGTGGCTGCAGAGCCTGGCCTGCTCCCCCCACTCCTGCTCACTCCACCTGCCCCTGTTGGTGGCTGCAGAGCCTGGCCTGCTCCCCTCCCCCGCTCATTCCACCTGCCTCTGTTTGTGTCTGCCAGACTGGGGGATATGGTGATGGGAAAAGTCTGCCTAAGGGGCCTGGCTGGGCAAGGTGACCCACTCTGGTAGGCAGTCCACAGGCTCCTCCGTGGCCCCTGGTTGAGATCCCTGACACGGGCAAGGCTCTCTGGGGCATGCTGCTCTCAACTCCTGCTCTTGCCTCAGCTTTGGGGGTCCATTTCTCTGCTGGGATCCCTGGGATCTCTTTCACGACAGCCCTCACTGGTGTTGGAGCCACAGCCTTCGCCCCACTGCTGGTGGAAGGGAGCACATTTCCACCAGCCCCACCCTCTGCTGGCCAGGGCCCTCCCAGCTTTGGTGGCCACTGGTGCTGGTCCCAATATGTCAGGGCCCCTGCTTTCCAGGCACGTGTACAATTCCATCTCTGTGCCTGTCTCCATGCCCCTCTTCAAAGGTGTGGTCACACGATTTGTCTGAACAAGGATATGGGGACAAGTGTGGGCTGTGTCACTTCCAGGAGAAAGCTTTCAGGGCTACAACTCTCCAAATCATCCCCCTCAGCTGAGGCAATAACAGAAGCACACTGAAGCTGATGGAGGGTCCCCGAGTGACCCTGCGAGCAGAAAGTAACGTGGATGGAGAATAAGTACCATGATGTTAAGCCTATGAGTTTTGGGGATGTTTGTTACTACAGCATGACCTAGTTTGGTCCTGACTGATGCCAATGTTAGACTCCAGTTTGTGCCCCTCAAAGCCATCTCTCACTTGTTTGGGGAAGAGGGAGGCGCGCTGCTCCCCTCCCCTTTAGGAGTGAGGGGCTCAGCACACACCGACCCTCCAGCACTGAGGTCTTCAACTTCCGACACAGCCAGAAGTGGGTGCAGCTATAGCCAGCCTCATTGTCTCTTAGGGTGTCCTCAGTAGGTGTTCTAGTGTCTCACTTCAGGGAGATGCAGAGATTTGTCCCCGGCTGTAAACAGAACCAGGAAGAACCCTGACTCCACGGGTCACAGAATCAACCTCTTTACTCTTTGCTCTCACTCTAAATCCACCCCCACACCTGCTTCTCCTGCCCCAAGCCCTGCTCCCTGAAGGAGATCCCACACAGGTCCTATGAACTTCCTGGTCCTGCTCACAAAATAACTGTTTTCTTGTCACTTTTAGTCCAAAACAGCATTGCTTCCACCATTAACAGACCCCGTCTTATGTCACTGTGACCCACATTTAGCTAAGAGGGACATCTGGGAGCTCAGAGGGTTGGGGGGGGCAGGATCCCCCTGCAGATGCCCTCTCTGCCCAGAAACTGTGATTGTCAGGGTCCCACCTCGCTAGGGGGTGTTCCCATGGGAACCTCTGAGGTCCTTGCACAGCTGCCTCCAGGCATCGCTGACCCAGTCCCTCCTTACCAGGGACATCCTGCTCTGGACGACCACCTAGTTCCCCCTCAGCCCAGGCTCGTGTCCCACTCCTGCTGGCCCACTGTCTTGGGCACAGGCACTGCTAGTCCTCAGGAAACACGGCATGCCCTCTACCCCAAGCCAGCCTCCCTCTTACTTGGTGTCAGTCTGGGCCTGACTCAGCCAAGAACCACTGTGGCCCCTCCCAGAGACTCCTATCAGCTGCTCAGAGGTCTTCCTAAAGCCCCTCTCACCTGCTGAGGAGATGGGGACTACCCCTTCCGCTCCAGCACTCCAGCAGTCCTCCCCAAAGAAATCCCCTCTCCCTGCACCTTCAAGCTCAGTGCCTTAATAAAACCAACGAGGTGCCCATTCCTTTGCCAAATATTTACTGAGCATTACTATGTGCCAGGCACTGCTCTGGGGCCAGAGGGAACAGACAGGAATCCCTGCCTTCATGAGGCTGCCCTTTAATGGGAGGACACAGAAAGAAACACAATAGTCCTACAGATGGCAGTGTTAGAACACTACTTGTGCTGTGGAGCAAGAACCAGAGAGCAGGGTAGGGGGTGAGGGTGCAGGGGAAAGTGCACTGCAATGTCAAATGTGAGGCTCCAGGTGGGCCTCAGGCAGAAGGTGATGTTCAAGTAAGGACCTGGGGAAGTGGGTAGAGTGGAGCATGGAAGGAAAGCATTCTGGGAAGAGGAATAAGGCAATGCAAAGGCCCTGGGGCAAGATCAGGCCTGGCATGTTTTTTCAGAGAACAAGAAGGCCAATGCAGACAGGACAGAGTGGGGCAGGGGAGAGTGGTAGGTGATAAGGTTATCCTGGTAAGGGGAGGCCAGAGCTCACAGAGCCTCAGGGAGAAAGAGGAGAAGCCAGAGCAGAGGGGTGGCATCTGAAGTCTTGTGTTTTAAAAAGATCACTCTCGGGGCGCCTGGGTGACTCATTCTGTTAGGTGTCCAACTTGGGCTCAGGTCATGATCTCACAGTTTGTGGATTCAAGCCCTGCGTCGGGCTCTGTGCTGACAGCTGAGAGCCTGGAGCCTGCTTCAGATTCTGTGTCTCCCTCTCTCTCTGTCCCTCCCCATTCGTGCGTTCTTTCTCTCAAAAATAAATAAACATTAAAAAAATGTTTAAAGGATCACTTTGTGTGTTGTCAGGGGCAGATAATCTGGGGCGGGGAGATGTGGATGTGGAGGGCAAGTGGGAGCTGGCACAATAATCCAGGTGAACTTCGAGCCCCAGAAGAGGAAATTGAAATTGAAGCAGCGAGAGGGGGCACAGTCAGGACATGTTCCACAATGGAGCCAAGTGGATTTTCTTTTTTTCCTACTTCATTCAAAGTGAGGGGTATGAGAAAGGAAGGAAGCAGGACAACCCCAGAGCTTTGGCCTGAGCCAGTGGAGGACGGAGCAGTGGCCACCTGAACCAGGGAAGACAGCGGCCCTGCCAGTTAGGGTTGGAAGTTGGATGCGCCACTTTGGCTGAGTTCAAGAGCCATCGGCTGGGCGGGCTGGGGGGTGCATTCCTGCAGCCGAGGAGAGAAGCCTGAGCTGCAGATATACCCAGGGCCGCAGCCACGGGCACAGAGAGGCACCGAGGGGCAGAAGAAACAGGCCACAGACTGAGCTGGGCCTCCAGTGGGGAGGCTGGGGAGGAGGGCAAAGGCCCAGGAGGAGTTTGGCACTGACTATGCAAGCGCTCTCTAATGTGTAGGCGGTCCCCACTTTCAAAGTGGATGGGACACTGACCATCCACCTGTGCTTTGCATTTTGGAGTCTGTAAATGGAGCCAGGTAAACTGAAACATCTTGGTCAACCACATAGCATAGCCAGAACTCCCCACCCCCACCCCTAGATTCATCTTCGGGCGTGGTGGGGAACTAAGGTTGTGCCTTCCACACCACGGTGGCTCTGAGCACCCGAGGGTCCAGCAGCTTCCAGTGTGTGCTTGCACTGAGGATTCAGCCAGCAGGTGACCCTGAGCCCAGCACTAGCCTGGGCGCTGCAGAGTCCGCCTCCTTCAGCTACAGGACACTATCCACATCAGGCCCCATGGCCACACCAGGCCTGAGTGACCACTTAGGAGCATGGCCACCTTCAATAACTCCTGTTCAGTTGGATGGTGAATACGTGATGGGTCAGCAAGTCCTCATCAGGAGGAGCAGGGAGGGCTAGCAGGTGACTGTGGGGCCCTCGCTCCTCACAGAACTCCTCCCCTCCGCCCTACATTCACAGAGCCCTGGCTGACAGCTTCATACCACCTTTTGCCCTTTGGATCTGCCTTCTGTCTATGCCCAAGGCCTTCACAACACTCTGTAGGGAGCAGCCTCAGTGGGCCTTTACATGAGCTGATAGTGCATCAGCTCCCCATGCACCACCCCCTCAGCAAGGGGCGGAATGCACACTGGGAGACACATGGCTCTACCCTCACAGGGACCTCACAGAGCAGGGACCATTCCACAGGTGAGCAGAGCAAAGCCAGTGTGGGTGCAGCCAGGACACATGATTCAGGGCCTGCCCCTCACCGAGGTAGAGGCAGCCTTACTAATCCCCACATGGCAGGTAAGAATTCAGCAATTTCTTCTCAGATGAAAGATTCTTACCAGTTAGGAAAATTGTGGGACAATGGTTAGTAAAAGGGAAATGTAATAAAACATGAAAATGCAAGATCCCATTTGTAGAGGATCTGTGTTGCTCCCTCCTCAGCATCTCTACCCCCTTGCCCTTTTCCAGCAGCCTTGATCCCACCACACCACCCAGGGACCTCAGCCTCCACTCACAGAGCTGGATCCTGGGGTGGGGACATTCCTGCATCTAGTCATCAGGCTGGAGGTAGGCCCACATCTGGCAGGACGTAAGAGAGGAATCAGATGCCACAGCTCAAGATGCTTCAGCTGGCCATCCTGGGACCTGATAGGATGCACTCATTAGTTAATCTGATGCTGTAGAAGGCAGTGTAGAGAAACAGGGTCCCTGTCATGGCCAAGCCGCTGAAGCAAGCCTCACCTGAAGCCTGCTCCCATCTGGGCTCTCCATTTGAGTTAGTCAGAGTTTTTCTATTGCTTCAACTGGTTTCAACTGCATTTCCCTTTGCTTGTGATCAAAAGCACCCTAACGAATAGACCATTACACATTTTTAAAGGGCAGCAGGCCAGGTGTGGTACAGCCCCACTGGCATAATCCAGGATGGAGGGTGGAGGCAAGGAGGGGAACTGAGAGGCATTTTATAAGCTAATTGATTTTTATTTAAGAACTGCAGAAGGGGCACCTGGGTGGCTCAGTCGGTTAAGTGTCCAACTTCGGCTCTGGTCATGATCTCACAGTTCGTGGGTTCGAGCCCCACGATGGGCTCTGTGCTGACAGCTAGCTCAGAGCCTGGAGCCTGCTTCTGATTCTGTGTCTCCCTCTCTCTCTGACCCTCCCCTGCTCATGCTGTTTGTCTCTCTCTCTCAGAAAAAAAAAAAAAAGAAAAGAAAAAAAACCATTAAAACAAAAAGAAATGCAGAAGTCAACATTGGCAGGCACAACTCTCTTGACCCTGGGAAAAAGTGTGGAGTAAGCAAATTTGATTTGAACAATTGGGTAAATATTCATCCAATTCAAGATCTTGTCCCCTTCTCCTTGGGAAGGGTCAAGCACATGTTCCCTCAGCCCTTGACCCCCACACTCAACAANGAAAAAAAAGAAAAAGAAAAAAAACCATTAAAACAAAAAGAAATGCAGAAGTCAACATTGGCAGGCACAACTCTCTTGACCCTGGGAAAAAGTGTGGAGTAAGCAAATTTGATTTGAACAATTGGGTAAATATTCATCCAATTCAAGATCTTGTCCCCTTCTCCTTGGGAAGGGTCAAGCACATGTTCCCTCAGCCCTTGACCCCCACACTCAACAATCCAATGCATTCTATAACACTCCCCTCCTGGTTCAGATATTTGAGGGAGCAAGGCGCTGGCTCCTCTCAGGGACCCCCACCCTCTAGGTTCCATCCACAGCCTTCTGGTCGTCTTCCTCCCACCAAAATACAACCCCTCGAGATGGGAAATCTCCTGTTGTATCTCCATGCAAGTTTCCCAACCCTGTCTTTATGCTATTAAACTGTATATGCTGAATCCTTCTCTTTCAAAAAGCCAGGCTCTTACCAGTAAAAACCCTAGACTTTCAAGACTATGTCTCTACTTTGTGTTTTGGGGCATATTTTGAAATCAAAGTCAAACTATGACACTTGGTACATTAGTCAGTGTTCTCCAGAAAAGGAGCCAATAGGGTGTGTGTGTGTGTGTGTGTGTGTGTGTGTGTGTGTGAAGAGATTTATTATAAGGAATTGTTTCACTGGTGATTATGGAGGCTGATAAGTCCCAAGATCTGAAGTCAGAGACCCAGAAGAGCTGATGATGTAGCTCTGGTCCAAACGCCAACACACTCAAGACCCAGAAAGAGCCAATGTATCAGTTTGAGTCCGAAGGCAGGAAAGATCTGATGTCCCAATTCAAACCAATCCAGCAGAAGGTATTTACCTTTTTGTGCTATTCAGGTCTTCAACTGATTGAATGAGACCCATTCACATTGGGGAGGGCAATCTGCTATATTGAGTCTATGGATTCAAATGATAGCATCAGCTCCCTCACAGGCACACACAGAATACTGGTTGACCAAATGTCTGGGCACCTTGTGGCTGATACAAAATCGCCCATCACACAGTTCCAGGCCGTGTCCACCTCTACTGGAGGCAGGACACAGGACAAGTAACCTCCTCTGGGGGAAAGATGCAAAGATCTTGTGTAGATGCTCCAATATTATCCTGCTGCACTGATTTCCATCTGCAGGTAAGAACTATAAACTCCCTCAGCCATAAACTCCCTCCTTTCTCCCTGTGGCTCACTATACTCCTACTGACCCCCAAAGGCCCAGCAAAACACGGACTCCTTTCTGTCTGAATCTCCCCTTCTCCAGAAAAGGTAGCTGGCAGTGCTAATCTCTGCCCAAAGCTGTGGTGAACTACAGCCCAGAAACCAGCGTCCAGGTGCATCCTGATGGAAGAAGGGTGGGCCAACAGAGATGAAAAGCTGAGGGCCAGGCCAGCGGCGGAAGGCGCGAGAGAGGAGAGCCCACAGTGTAGGGATAGGTCACTCACTCAGGCCTTCCTCACTCCACAGAACACACCTCTGGGGACAAGATGCACTGAAGACAACTTTGTCTCCTTCACCATCTGGTCAGCACCAATCAGCCAAAGCATGGAAACACGTTTGTCAGCTGCCATCAGCATGTGACCCAAGCCTGGCCCCTCTGGCACTGCCAGAGAAGACAAAGGGGACCCATTTGCAGGACCGGGCCAGGGTAATGGCTATCTCCACTGCTGATAGGACCCTTCCCTGTAAAACACATAATGCACCATAAGCACGGCTCAGAGGCAGATAAAAATAGTTTTGGATCAAAGAGGTAGTTTCCTTATTTTGTCTCCAGGGACAGATCAGAGGACTGGACTGTATGTGGGCAAATCAGTTTTTGCTCTTGGCAGGAGGTCCAATGCTTTCCCTCCACAAGCACGGAAAAGTCTGCCAATGTCAATATCTGAAGCAGAGATAATAGGCTGGGGCTGTGTTTTATCTTTTGTTGACCCACTCCCAGCCTTCAAAGTCTCTGCTATCATTCTGTAGACAGACAGGCTAAGCCCAGACATCAACAGCAGTAGCAGAGAGGTCCATCGGGCCTGTCGGACCTGGGTGGCTGGGTAATGAGGTAATGACCCCCGCTGCAGACATCTGCTGCAACTCTACCTTCCCATTTAGCAGGTGAGGAAACCGAGGCTCAGAGAGGCCACATCATTTTGTGAAGGACCATTGCTCGACATGAAGTCCAGTTACACCTAAAACCCAGAGGTCCTTCAGGACTCCGCAGATATGGAATGAAAAAGGCTGGGCTCGACTCCTGTCTCTAGCACTTAAAGCTGTGCCATGTGGAACCAGGCTCTTAATCTCTCTTAGCCTCCATTCTTCCATCCGTAAAGTGGGAGTCAAAACTCCCAGAGCTGTTTGTGACTCAAAGGAAATCCTGCAAAACGGTTTTGTGATCTGCAAATTGATGTGTAGATACTGGTTGTTGTGTTGCTATTCATGCAATTGAGCATTTAATGCGTAGGAGGCGTGGCTGCTCACCAGATCTCCTACAGCTGAGGAAGTCAGGGTCAGGAAAGCCAAGGCCTTATTCACACGGCCAGGAGGAGTGAAGCCATCATTGAACACAGCAGCTGGCCTCAGAGTGGGCACAGTGCAGCCTCAACACGGTGATGGTTATCTCAGATGATTTTCCTATGCTGAAGACTGTCTGGGGTGATGGTGCCTTTGTAAGAGATCTTCCCCTCCCTTCAAATCCTCCCAAAGGCCTATTCTCTAGCAGGATTCCTGGTCTAGAGAAAAGAAGATCTGATAAAGAAGCCACACCAAGGTGTTGCTACTGATAACGGCTCCCAGCCTAACCCACACCAGGTGTTCTCATCCAAATCAAAACCTGAAGGGACCATGTTTAATTCCAAGAGCTTAATCCGACAGGACAGGAAGAGGGTCAGTGCCCATCAAATCAATCTCAGTGTGGTGCCGCTCCCTTCCAACAGCAAGGAGGTGCCTGGAAGGAAGGAAGGAAGGCCCCTGCCTCCCAGGCTGCCAGGTCCAAGGGCTTAGCTGGGTTTCCTGGGCCCTCACCTGGGTTCACTCCCACACAGAGCGCAGGCTGTGGGGAGCCAGTCCAGGCCTCAGATTTGCCTCCTGGGAACTTGGGAGCAGCCTGAGGGGGCACCCCGGCACGCCCTTGGGCGGAGTTCCCGCAGAGCCGCCCCCCCCCACTCCCGCCCCCATTCCTGCCCAGCGCCTGGGGAAGAGCTCTGAGGTGCTCAGAACCGCGTTCCTTCATTCTGAGGTGTTACATCTGCCTGCCCACCAGTTGGGGTGGAGTGGAGGTTAGGCAAATGCATGCACACAATACTACTTGCTGCGCAAACAATCACAGGGGCTCGTTGCTC
Source organism: Crocuta crocuta (assembly GCF_008692635.1). Classification (NCBI taxonomy): domain Eukaryota; kingdom Metazoa; phylum Chordata; class Mammalia; order Carnivora; family Hyaenidae; genus Crocuta; species Crocuta crocuta. The sequence continues at coordinate 704,200 of NW_027530500.1, forward strand.
CCTTCACCCTGGCAAGAACTCTCTCCCTGAAACACGCATCCCATCTGTTTCCCCCAGGCTTGCAGGCTCGAGGGGCTCTAACTGCCATGCTGAGTCCCTACCGAAGGTCTAGCACCCACTCCCCTTTGCAGACTGCCTGCTTGGACCGGAACAGGATAGGCCATCTAGAGGCACACACCCCCAGCAAGCAGGGCCACAGACCAGGACCAGAGGAGCCGCACTGAGCGGGCTGCCCTCGCAGGATTTAATCGGAGACCCAGAAGAAAGTCCGTTTCGGCTAGGGCAAAGCTGGGGCACTGCCTGGCCACCCCGAGCCATCTTCTGGACAGTGTGGGGGACGGCTGTGAGGCGGAGAGGGAAGGACAGGAAGGAGCGGGCAGGGAAGCAGAGAAGACAGAGTCCCCCGAGAGACATGCAGTCTTGGCTCGGGCGCCACGACAAAATACCACAGACTGGGCAGCTCAGACAGCAGGCATTGATCAGACAGCTCTGGAGACCGGAGGCCCCGGATGATGGTGCCAGCGTGGTCGCCTCTCGGTGAGAGCTCTCTTCCTGATGCGCAGACTTTTCCTTGTCCGTCGTCGCCTTCTCACATTTTAGTCGGGAGGGGAGAGGGACAGAGAGAGACAGCAAGCTTTCTGAGGAGCACTCAGCACTGAGCCCATCTGTTATAGACTGAATGTTTGGGTCCCCCCAAGACTCATATGTTGAAACGCCAATATGACCTTGGAGAGACAGCCTCGACAGGTGTAATTAGGGTTGGAGGAGGTCAGGGTGGGGCCCACATGATGGGATCAGTGCCCTGATAAGAGACACCAGAGGGTTTGCACCTGTTTCTCTGCCCTCCCCTCCCCCCCTCTTCCCCACCTGGCTAGCTTCACCTTCCCTCTCTCCTTTCCCCTTGCCTGGTCTTATCTAGTCAAGGGGAAAGGACAATCCAGCCCTACAGGCTTGCTTATCTTTGGAGACTCTTCTCTGAATCTCCACGTCTGCCTCTTTCTTCTCTTCAATATTAAACAAGGGAAGGAAAACAACGGTTAGGGTCCTGCCAAGACAGAGGGCAGCAGGGCCCAGATGAGTTACCCATGGAGGAGCAGAGATCAAGGAAGAGACAGTCCAGGGTGGGTTGGAGCCCAGCACATGCCACCCCAGACTGCGGAGCAGGAGGATTCCTGGGAAGGGGCAGCCATGGAGAGGGACAGGGAGCCTGCCTGGGGCCGGCATGCCCAGAGGTCAAGAGAAGAAAGCGTTCCAAGAACGGGGTAGGAGCCAGACTGCCAAACACTGAGGAGTGGAGAGGGGCACAGAGAAGTCCAGTGGCAGCTTGGAGGTCATTGTTGGCCATGACAGGCTTGGTTTTGAGGAAGTGGCGGGAGGAAAGAAATTCCGGTGGGATGATGCGTGAGGGGGATGCATGGGAGAAGAGGCAGTCCATTGGGAAGGTTGTGGGATGTGGGGCTTCAGGGAGGCTGGGGGGCCCTCCCTGGGGCCATGAGCGCCCTGAGGAAGCAGCTGCAGCATCGTCCTGGAGGAGACTGATGGCAGACGTGGCCATTCCAAGCTGGCTGGGTCTATGGTAATAATCCTTCTTGTTTACACATCATCTCTTATCAAAGGATATTTGCAAATCACAAATGTTAATCAGGTCTGTCTTATTAGTTTGTTCTTTGTGGAAATACCTTTATGGGTTTTTTTTTTTTCTGATTACAAAAAAACCCACAAATGTTTGCAAAGAAAAAAAAAATCAAATGATCCAGAAAAAGCATAAACTTCCTCCTCAATCTCTCTCTCTAAAATTAACTGCTGCTTGGTGTAGATCCTTCCAGACTGTTTTTTTCCCTATATCTTTATTTTTTTAACAAAAATGGAATATCTTATATACATTGTTCTGCACCCTGCTTTTATAAGCTAACAATCATGGACATCTTTCCATGTCAGTGCACAGTGGTCAATTTCATTGTTTTAACACGGTCAGGGGATTCTACTGTCTGTCTTCTGCCGGGTCAGGGAGGTCACCCTGATTCCTGGGCTAGATAATACCGCTCATTTACCACCACCCCACACTCTTCTCATCCCCTCGATCTATCCCCAACCCTTTCACCATCTTTGGGGCTGGTCTGAGTCCTTCAGCAGTTGATGACATTTTGTTTGATGCCAGTCTGTATGCTGTTCCACATGGATTTTTCTTATATTTTCTTGGATCTCTCCCCAGTTAAAGTCAAAGATTTACTGACTTTATTTACTGACCTTGAATAATACCTCCTTTGTTCCCTCTTTCCTTGTTTCTCTCTCCATTTCTCTTTTCCTAATTTGTTTTAATTTACTAACAATTGTTTTTTTATGTTTTGTTTATTTCTGAGAGAGAGAGACAGCATGAGCAGGGGAGGGTCAGAGAGAGAGGGAGATACAGAATCTGAAACAGGCTCCAGGCTCTGAGCTAGCTGTCAGCACAGAGCCCGATGTAGGGCTCGAAGCCACGAACTGTGAGATCATGACCTAAGCCGAAGTCAGACACTTAACTGACTGAGCCACCCAGGCGCCCCTACTAACAATTGTTATTAACAGCTTTATTGTGAAATAACTCACATACCTTGCAAGTTAATCCATTTAAAGCATATACTTCAGTGGATTTTTAGCATGTTCACAGGTACATACAACCATCCCACAGTCATCACTTAGGAGTTTTAAAACATTTTGATCGATCACCCCTAAAAGAAACTCTCACCTCTCACCCCACTCTCCTTTGAGACTTAAGTAATCACTAGCTTACCTTTAACTTCAGTAGATTTCCCTATTCTGTACTTCTGTGTCATATGGAATCATGCAATATGTGATCACTTGTGACCGGCCTTTTTCACTGAGCATGTTTTCAAGGTTCACCCATGTATCAGCGCTTAATTTCTTATTATGGAAGATGATATTCCTTTGTATAATAGGCTGCATTTTCTTTATTTATCAGTTGATGGACACTTGAGTTGTTTCTACATTTTGGCTATTATGATGTAAATATAAACATTCATGTGCATGATATGTTATCATTTCTCTTAGATATATACCTAGGAGTGGAATTACTGGGTCTCAAGACAACTATGCTTAATTATTTGAAGAACTGCCAGAGTTTTCCAAAGTGGCTGTGCCATTTTGTACCCATAGTGCATGTGGGTTCCTATTTTTCCACATTCTCGTCAATACTTATTATCTGACCTTTTATTCTAGCCATCCTAGTGTATGTGAAGTGGCATCTCATTGTGGCTTTGAATTGCATTTCCCTGATAGCTAATTCTATTGAGTATCTTTTCATATGTTCATTGGTCACTTGTATATCTTCCTTGGAGAAATATCTGTTCAGATCCTTTGCCCATTTTTTACTTGGGTTATTTGTGATTGCATTATTGAGTTGTAAGAGTTCTTTATGTACTCTAAGATACAAATCTCTTATCAGATGTATGACTTGCAAATATACTCTCCCATTCTGTAAGTCATCTTTTTACCTTCTTGACAGTTATTTTAAAGCACAAAAGTCTTTAATTTTTATGAAATCCAGTTTATGTGTTTTTTCTTCTGTTGATCATGCTTTTACCAGCATAGCTAAGAATTCTTTGTCAAGTGCTGAAGTGACAGAGTTATGAAGATTTATCTGTCTATTTTATTTTAACAGTTTTATGATTTTAGCTCTTACATTTAGACCTTTGATCCATTTTGAGGTATAAAAATGATGTTTGAGTTTTTATATATAGTTTGAGTCTGGGTCCAACTTCATCTTCTGTACGTGGCTGTCTAGCTGTCTTAGCACCACTTTTTGAAAAGCCTAGTTTTCCTCATTGAATGGCCTTGGCACCCTTGTCAAAAAATCAGTTAACCACAGGTGGGTAGGTTTAATTCAGACTCTCTTTTCTATTTGATTGATCTATGTGTCCGTCCTTCTGCCAATACCACACTGTCCTCGTTACCATTGCTTTGTAGTTAAGTTTTGAGGGTGGGAAGCGTGAGTCTTTGTATTTTGTTCTTCTTTCTCAAAATTGTTGTAGCTACTTAGGACTCCTTGTAATTATATGTGAATTTTGGAATCAGCTTACCAATTTCAAAGAAAAAAAAAAAGAAAAGAAAACAGCTGGTATTCTGAAAAGGATTGTGTTGAACCTGTAGCAATTGGAATATTGCCATCTTACCAGCATTAACTCTTCTCATCCATAAAAATGAGATGTTTTTCTGTTTATTTAAATCTTCTTTCACTTCTTTCAATGTTTTAGTTTTAAGAGTATATGTTTTGCGCTTAATTTATTAAATTTATTTCTAAGTGTTTTATTTATCTTGATGCTATTGTAAATGAAATTGATTTTTTAATTTCATTTTTGGATTGTTCATTACATTCATATAGAAATACAATTGATTTTTTTATTTTGACCTTGTGGTCTAAAACCTTGTTAAACTCATTTATGAGTTCTTATAGTTTTTAAGTTGGACATCCTAAATTTTTTCCCATTTTCTATATACAAGGTCATATACTTTTGTTTCTTCTTTTCAAACCTGGATTTTTTTTCCTTGTCCAATTGCCAATTTCCTTGTCCAACCTGGATAGAACCTCTAGTACAATGTTGAGCAGAAGTGGCAAGAGCAGACTTCCTTATCATGCCTCTGCTCTTAAGGACAAAGTTGAGGTGCCTGAGAGGCTCAGTCAGTTAGTGTCCAACTTTGGCTCAGGTCATGGTCTCACAGTTCCTGAGTTCGAGCCTCACATCGGTCTCTGTGCTGGCAGCTCACAGCCTGGAGCCTGCTTCGTGCTCTTCGTGTCTCCCGCTCTCTGCCCTTCCCCTGCTTGTGCTCATTCTCTCTCTCTCAAACTAAATAAACATTTAAAAAAAATTTTTTTTAAAAAGGACAAACCATCCAGTCTTTAACCATTAAGTATGATATTAGCTGTGGAGATTTCATAAATGCTCTTTATCAGGTTGAGGAACTTCTATTTTATTCCCAATTTGTTGAGTGTTTTTATGATAAAAGAGTGTTGGATTTTGTCAAATGCTTTTTCTGTATCTATTGAGGTGATCATGTGGTTTTCATTTTTTACTCTACTGGTATGACCTATTACAGTAATTGATTTTCATGTGTTGAACCAACCTTGCCTTCCTGATATAAATCCCACTTGACCATGGTGTATATTCTTTTACATGCTGTGGGATTCAGTTTGCTAGCATTCTGTTGAGGATATTTGCTCCATGTTCATAAGAGATATCAATCTTTAGTTTTCTTAGGATGTCTCTCTCTAGTTTTGGTATCAGGGTAATGGTAGCCTCAAAATGAGTTCATAATTGTTTCTTTCTCCTTTATGTTTTGGAAGAGTTTGTAAAGGATTGATATTAATTTTTTCAGAGTTTGATAGCATTCCCTAGTGAAGTCACATGAACCTTAGTTTTTCTCTGTAGGTAGCCTTGTGAACATCCACTCTTTAATTTCTGATTCTAGTAATTATCTTCTCTCTTTTTTCCATGGTTAGGCTAGCTAAAGGATTGTCAATTTTCTTGATCTGTTCAAAGAACCAGTTTTTGGCCTCATTGAATTTCTCTGTTGTTTTTCAATTATCTATTTCATTAATTTCCACTCTAATCTTTATTATTTCCTTCTTTTGCTTTATGTTAGACTGCTCTTCTTTTTTCAATGACTTAATGTGAAAGGTTAGGCTATTGATTTGAAGTCTTTCTTCTTTCTTTTTTTTAAATGTTTATTTATTTTTGAGAGAGAGAGAGTTTAAGAGTAGCAGAGAGAGAGGGGGACAGATCACCTGAAGTGGGATCTGCATTGACAGCAGAGAACCCAACATGGGGCTCAAACTCACAAACCATGATCATGAACTGAGTTGAAGTCAGACACTCAACCAACTGAGCCACCCAGGTGCCCCTCTTCTTTATTAATATAAGCATTAATGGCTAAATATTTTCCTCTAAGCACACTTTTGCTGCATCTTATAAATTTTGGTATGCTGTATCTTCATTTTCATTCATATTAAATTAGTTTCTAATTTCCCCTTTTGATTCCCTCTTTTATCCACTGGTTATTTAGGACTGTGTTGTTATTTTCTCAAGTTTTTTTCCTGATATTGATCTCTAATTTTGTTCCAATGTAATTAGAGACCACACTTTATATTATTTCTAACCTTTTAAACGTATTGAGGTTTGTTTATGGCCTGTGGTCTATGCCCAAGAAGGTTTCCTGTGTACTTAAGAAGAATATGTATTCTGTTGTTAGGTCTGTTAGATCTATTTGGTTTACAGTGTTGTTCAAGTCTTCTTTTTCCTTGCTAATCTTATGACTAGTTCAACCCACTATTGAAAGTGGATAATTGAAGTGTCTATTATTATTGAATTTCTTTCTTCATTTCTGTCATTTTTTTGCCACCTATATTTTGATCCTTTTTTATTAGGTGCATATGTATTTATAATTTTATACTGTTCTAATGGACTGTCCCCTTTATCATCATAAAATGTCTCTCTTTGTCTCTAGTAAAAAATTTTTTTATTGTAAAGTCTACTTTGACTGATACCAATATAGCCATTCCAGCTTTCTTGTGGTTCCTGTTTGCATAATGTATCTCTTACTAGCCCTTTACTTTCAGTCTATTTATGTCTTTAAAGTGTTTCTCCAGTAGGCAGCATATTATTGATCATGTTTTTTATCCATCTGAAAATCTCTGCATTTTGATTGGGTTGTTTAATCCACTCACATTTAATGTTATTATTGATATACCTGGATTGACAACCGCTATGTTACTCTTTGTTTCCTAGATGTCTCAAGTGTCTTTTGTTCCTCTTCTACTGCTTTCTTTTGTATTAAAGAACATTTTCTGATGTAACATTTGATTTCTTTGATAATTTTTTCACTTTTTCTTTTTTTATTTTCTGCTTGCTGTAAGGTTTATTGTGTGTATTTTAAGTTATCAAAATCAGCTTCAGATTCATATTAGTTTAATTCCAATGATATATAGAAATGATACTCCTTTGTAGCTCTATTCGCTTTCCCTTTTTTTTGTGGTATTATTGTCATATATATTATATCTATTAATGTTATAGGCCCAACAATATATTGTGATAATTATTACTTTACTATCTGTAGTCATTTCCTTAGCCCAGTGCATCTTTGCTTCCACCCACTTCCTTTTGTGCTATTCTTGACACTATATATTTTTCTGTATGTTACACACTCTATAATACATTATAAACATATTATTTTATATCATTGCTTTTAAAATCAGTTAAAAAACAAAAAAAGAAAAACATGCATTTATACTGCCTTTTATAGTTATGCAATTGCCATTTTTTTCTTTTTTCACGCCCATTTGTCTCTTTTCTACCCTTCCTTTTCCCTCACTCTGACTTCCCTCCCTTGGTACCTTATCAGGAGTCTTCAGACCTTCTTGTGACATTCAGGACTAGGGGTATCTGGGTGACTCCTCCCCATGCTGTGGGAACTGTCCTATGGGGGAGCCCCACAAAAAAAGGAGGAAAAATAAAGGTCCTGGTGAGCTCTGTGCCTTTGGGGCTTGCCTAAAGGTAATCACACACCAAAAAAATGCATCATAGTTGAGCCCCTACTGTGTACCAGCATGCCACATATAAGATCATTATGGTAAGGACAACCTAACCAGGAAGATATCACCATTCCCATTTTGCAGATGACAAAGGTTAAATGACTTCCTAAAACCACAGCTGATACCAGATCCTCAAAAGTGTTTCTGATTAAAGTGACAGAATCAGATAAGGTTCCCAGGACATGAAAAGGAGTACATATTTTATCTGCATTCAGGCACATGAATACCTTTGAATGGAGACAAAGGGCATCCCCAGGAGGTACCCTGATAAATCCACTTGGCTTTACTTTGTTTCTCTGATAGAATACAATTGTCAGGAGGGGAAATGTATGTTGATGTTGTTGTTTTAAATTACAACTCCCTCTACCTTCCCATGAAGTAATAAAACACTTGTCTAAAGGGGGAGAAATTGAATCACATCCATGTTCCATCAAGCTGGGCAGCATCACCTCAGAATACAAATGATCCTGTTACTTTTCAATAGTTTTTAAAGACTTTAGTTCTCATTATAAAAATAATACAAGCATTAAAAATGGAAATAATATATAATTCTCAGAGGAAATTTGAAAATGCAGAAAAATATAAAGAAAATATAAATCAAATATAAATCAAAATTCCTTCATACAAAAACGAGTATTAATATTTTGGCACATATGTTTGTTCATTTATTTGTTTGTTTTGCAAGTCTTCTGTGTATGTATTCTATGTAAGGTCCTACTTTTTTCATTCAACATTCCATGACCTTAATCCATGTCATTAAAATTTCTTCATGTACATAAATGTAATGGCTGCCTGATTTTTCATCATATGATGACAGCTCATGTTCTTGAGCTCCCTCACTGCAGCATCCCCATTGCACAGATATACACTTTAACACAATTACAGGACCCTCCTACTGGCACTGGTGATAGGCCAGTGAAAGAGAGTCTCCTCCCTGTCACTAAGATGTGGTTCCTGCCCCAGAAGTTGATGGCCTCAAAGGAGTGGACTTAGAATTTGGAAGAGATGGAGCTACAAAGGTTACAACTCAAAATCAAGGAGAAAAAGCAAACCAAGGAGAAAAGATAAAATGTCCCAGTCCACTGATAACTCCATTGTGGGGGCTCTCAGACATGGGGCTCAGGTCTGGGCAGAGTAAAATCCCAGACACTCCCCAAAGCCATCTGTTCTGAACTGGGCTGTGATGGGGGGTGGGATGAGGCAGGGGCCACCAGCTGTGCCAAGGGGGTTCAGGGGGGAGGCTGGCAGGGAGGGTTGGGAGGGGAGTGGACAAGTGTTAGCAGCTGGGAGAGTAATGAGCAGTGCCCAAGTCCTCCCCAAGGACATCTGGTCCCTCCACATCCCTCCAGAGACATGTTTAAGGAAAATAGCAAGATGCAAGTGGCAATTAAGGACAATGGATTAAGAAGCTGTGGGCACGACTGATGAGAAGAGAATGCTGGAAGTGGAGACCACGTTGGAGTGCCTGCCCACAGTCCACTCCTCTCCTCCAGGTGGCAGGACCCCAGTGTCTCTGTGGAAACCTGTTCCTCACTACATCCAGTCTTGGTGGGACAGCAGCTAAAGATGCCATCCTCCCCTAGATGGGAAGGGAGCCCCAAACACTGTCTCTGGGACATGACTCAGTGCAGGCACACAGAGCCCAGTATAGGCTGGCAGTCACTCATCTTGCCGTGTCCCCAGGAGGAGGCTGTCCTGGGACTCCTGCTGCTGTCCTGGCTCAATTAAATCGTCCATCAGCTCCTGTGGCTGCTGCAAAGTCTTTGAAAACTTTCCCTTTCCTTTGAGTTGGCCACACAGTTTCTGTTACTTTTCCCAAAGAATCCTGCCCAGGGCTCCAGGCCTGGGCTGAACTGAGCTGCTGGGACTCACCCAAGTCATGAGCTGACTGGTGCTGGCACTCAGAACTCCGCTCTGTCTGCCCCAGAGCTGGGTGCCTTCCCTGACCCATGGCTCAGGCTTTTTACATGCTTAGCAGCCGACTGCCCAATCTCTAAAACCTCTGAAGCAAACCACAGTCAGCATCACACCAGGAAGTCATTCCATAATGGCAGGCATGGAGACAGCACACAAAATTGCAGCTTGCTTTTTCTGCCTGAAAATCTCCCCCTTTCAACCAGAAGAGATTTTGGTTAGGGGAGGGGCTAACCAAACCATCAAACAATAGGGCCACTATCTCAGAGCTGATGTGCATTCTCCCTGCTCTAGATGACAGGATTCTGGGAAACCAGGGAGTGTGAGTGGAGGAGGCAGGTGCGTGTCCATGTGAGTGTGCCACAGCATCGCTGATACTAATAAATTTCTGGCTGATACTCCAGGCCAGAAGAAGGCTTGGGGTGGGGGCGGCGGGGGGTCACCTCAGAGCTAAGTTCTGCTGGTGGGCAGTGCTACCACTTTCCAGAGGCTCAGCCTCAGTTTCCTCATCTGCAACCCCTATGGGCTTTGATGAAATCACAGTTTTTGAGGACTTGCTGATTATTCTTGGGGACATGTTTTTATGCCTGTCCTGTGTCAGCATTCTGTAGGATTTTATTTTTTAAATGGTGGTGGTGGTGATGATGATGATGATGATGTCATTTTAATACAGTTGTGTGCAAAGTTTAAAAAAATATTCATTATGGAAATGTATACATTCAAACCTTTTTTAACAGTGTGTCCCATATTTTAATGACATCTGATGTGGAACCCAGTATTTAAAAGTGTTTACAGAGCAAACCAGCCCCCGCTGGGGCCAAGGCACAGAGCCCACCCACAGTCTCCCTTTTGCCTCCCAGGGAAGTCTCTGGCATCCTCATGGGCAAAATTTGAGAAATAGTTTCAGAACAGTTTGCAAACCACTTTCCTTCTCTTTTCTTAATGTTTATTTATTTTGAGAGAAAGAAAGATAGCATACACAGGAGGAGCAGAGAGAAAGGGAGAGAGAGAATCCCAAGCAGGCTCTGTGCTGTCAGCACCAGAGCCCAAGTCAGGGCTCCATCTCACAAACCTGGAGATCATGACCTGAGTGGAAATCACTTAGTGGGCTGCCCAACTGACTGAGCCACCCAGGTGCCCCCACAAACCATTCTCTTAATCAGAGGACATTATTTTATGGAAGAACTGGGGCTCTGGACCACAGCACAGTGAAGGTACAACTCTCCCAGGACCCCATTCCAATGGCCACTCAGTCCTTTCCTGGATTCCAGCCCCGAGAGAAGAGGGGCCTCAGCAGGGAGCTTCATGGTGACTGCAGCTCATAGGTCTCCAGCCTGCACTGAGTCCTAACCTCACTTACTACTCAGAGCACCCTAAAAGTCAAATACCATTAGTGTCCCCATTTTGCAGATTAAAATAAGAAGAAGCACAAAAGGGAGTTTAAGAAACTTAGCTGAGATCAATAGCTCCTAAGTGAAGGATTAAACTCCACCCAAAGTCCATGCTTTTATGCACTCCATACAGGAAACAGTGGGGGCATGCAGAGACCCCAAGATGAGAGGAGAGGACAAGCATGCCCAGGCTGGGGTGCTCGGTGCACCACCTCCCCTGGCACAGCCTGCAGTGGATGGAGGGAAGCAGTAATAACTCCCTCCTACCTGGATGGAAACTTGGGAAGTTGAGGTGGCCTCAGCCCCGGAAGGCTGAAAGGCAGGCACATGGGGTGCAGGATGGAGTTGCCTGGGCTTTGAAGGGGATGTGGAGGCACCCTGAGGTCCCCATCTGTGTTCCAGTCCAGCTCTCTAGGCCAGAGCACACAGAGGACCCCACCCTGGCCTCTTTTTCAATGTAGGGACCCACTGCACTTTGATAATATATATCTGCTGCCCAACCCAAAATAGATCCCTGTGAATGTTTGTGCCAGTGCCTTTCTACCCTAGCAGAGGGGACATCTTGGAGATAAGCATGTGCCATGAGAGCTCATTCAGAGCCCCTTCCAGAGCCAGGACCCATTGCAGAGCAAGCAGGAGAAGGGATGCTGGGCTAGGTAGCAAGCAAGATATGTACCATACATGTCATCCTTTCTTCCTGGCGCCCCTCCTGCTGGTGTGGCCTAGGGAGCTTTCTGAGATGGGGTGCGTCCCTCCCCACAGGTGTCCAGACAACATGGGAATTAACTGGTCCAAAGGCCCACTCTGTACTCAAGCCAGCACCAGACACCTCTAAAAGCACCGCCAGGTCGCGTACAAGGGCAATTTTTCCTTCCTTTTCCTTGGGCTATCTTAGGGCCCTGCAGACATAGAGGTAAGACCACGGGCTAGACTCCCCAGGGCCCATCTACGCAGGTGCAAACACATAAGGGAGCTGTTCTCTCCTGACTGGGTGTGGCCAGCATGATGGTGAGGGGATGCCACCTTCTGTGGTCATCTCTCTCAGGTAGCCCTTTGCCATGACAACAGCTGCAGGAAAGGAATAGCCCTGTGAGCAGCAGTGAGGCCGAGCATTTCACGTAGACAAACAATGATCTGCACCATTGGGCAGTGTCAGCTGAGATCAGCCACTCTGTTTTCAGGAAGTCCAACAATCTGTCCTGTGCATGGCACATGATCAAGAGATCTCTCTTCTGACTTCTAGCACCACCATAGTTAATCTCCCCTAATGGCCTAGAGACTAGGGAGGATGTCTGTGAACAGTATGATAGCCGGCCACTGGCCTTCTCAACCACATCCTTCCTCAGATAGTCATTGCATCCAGAATGAAAAACTGGGAGGTCTAGGGGCAGTCACATGAAGAAGAAATGGGGTGCACAAATCAGGAAGCAATCTGATGTCTCAAGATCAGCTCAGCTGAAAACTTGTCACGAGTGTGCAGAGGCTGACAGATGTTCCCATGAAACCACAGGTGCTTTCCAGCAGAGGAGCCCACGCACAGAGTGAGGTCCTGTAGGGACTGTCAAGCAGACAGAACAGAGACACAAAGGGAGAGGCAGCCCAGCCAGGGCCAAGGAGGCTTTGCAGGTTCTTACAAAGTCCACTTTTCTGTGGTGCACAACAGTTTGGAGCTGGAAGAAAACTCAGAGATAGTTTGCTTCAATAATTTGTTCTGTTTTCTAAAAACAAAAAGAAAAAAAAAAAAAACATTGAGACCAGAAGGAGAATGACTTTCACAGTTCACTAAGTGGCAACCTGGGAGAGAAATTCAGGTCCCCTGCCAGCACCTTCTCAGACAGACAGAACTCCAGTTCTCCACCCAGGGGCAAGTGCAATACTCAGTAAGCATCATTTCATCACTTGTGGGAAAGACGCCGTGCTAGGTGCCCCGACAGATCGCAAAGGACCAAGAAATAATCACACAAATTGCTGTTTAATATGAACTGTGCTAAAACACATGTGGGGCTGACACTTATAATCAGGGACCTGACTCAGTCTGGGACTGGGAGACAGGGAGAACTTGCCTAAGGAGGAGACATTTAACTTGACATTGGAAGGGTTAACAAAACCAAAGGTGGGCAGAGAGTTTTGAGGAAGCAGGGCCCTTCCTTCCTTCTCTCTCCCTCCTGTTCCCTCCCTCTTGTCTCCTCTCCTCCTTCTCTCATCAAATTGCTTGCTGCAAACCAGCTGACCACATTTCTGACCTCCGTCCCCAGTACAGCCATTACACACCATGCCCAAGCTTCACACAGTCATTATCTGTTCCTCTCACCCAGCATTTCGAGCCCTGCCCCCACCCCTAGGGTCCCAGCCTCATCCAAACCCCTCACTGTGTGAGCTATGGGTTCTTCCTGCTGTAGAGGCTCAGACCCCACCCCACACCAGTCACAGGGCTTTCAGCACTGCATGAACGAATGAGTGAATTGAATAACACACCCATAGGGTGTGGCAGGATACACCTTGAGGGAAATTCTGAGATGCCTATTCTCTGCCAGCAGGCAGCCTACTGCACCCAGCCCCGTAGATGTGCTCCTGAGATGTGAACAAGGGTGCAGACCCTTCACCACAGGAAAAAGCCATTTTAGAGCCTGTTCCTAAAGGCACTTCTCCATTCAGTGGTCCAAAACATTGCCTCATGAAATTCCCTCCTCCTGTTTGTTCATCCCTTAAAGCTATGTGAAATTCTTTATTTCCATCCCTTCCTTTCATCACAGCCTCATGAGAAAGGAAATTACTTTGAGCCTTTGGTGGTCAGAACAGGAAGAGATTGGCTGGAATGGTCTCTGAGGGCTTCCCCCCACCCCCCAACATTCCAGCACTCCCAGGCTATTTGTCATCAGGAAGACACAGCCCTGAGCAGGGACAGTGACATGCCCAAGGCCCTCTAACTTACCTGCATCAGGGCTGGGGCTCTGGCTGTGGACTTGATTCTGTGATAATCATCTCACCTTCCTACTGTTCAAGAAGGATGTCAGGGCTCTGCCCACATCAGCTTGAGTTTCTCCATGCCAGGTCACAGGGAGCCCTCTGTCTGGGAACTCAAAAAACAAGTGCTCTGAGCACTGCATCCAGCCAGCAGACATGCACACTCAGCTCCAAAACCCTTTCCATCTGGACCTACTGGGACAGGCTCTGAGCAGAGAGAAAAGAGCCATCTTGTCCACGTCTGATCTGCTCCATCTGCTACCCCCACAGCTCCCAGAGGAGTCAGGGCTGCAGAATGATCAATAGATAAATATCCTGGCTACCAAGACACCTTGCCAGGGCCTCTGACACAACCTGTGACCTGCTGGCTCACCTGAGTGGAAAGAAAAGGGAGTTCACTCCTATTAGCTGATATAGTAGCATGAACAAATCACTTGAGTTTGGTGACCTACACATGTGAGGTGGTGCTGATGAACAGGAATTTAAAAACCAAGAGAGCTCCTTCTAGGAGTAGAGTAGGAGTATCCAGGAGTAGAGACAAGTCACCTCAAAGTCCACTTTTGCTTCTGGGGAAATCACAGGAATGGTCTCTCTCCAGTTACAACATTGCTGAAGCACCCATGCCCCAGGAAAGGCTGTAAGAGGATTTTTAGTTTTCTGTGTTGCACAGTCTCCAGAAAAGGATCCCACGGAACTCCTTGAAGGGAAAGGAATAGCATCGCAACTCTGCAGCCCCGGGTTGGGGCACAGTGCAGCCTTCTCAGGGACCTGGACGGAGGCCCCCACCATACCAGCGTCCACTGGGCTGTGCCAGGCTCGTGTGCAACAATGACACCAAATGGCAGCAAGAGAAACAACAGTGCTCTGGCTTGATAGATTCTCAGCTCTTTCTCTCCCCTGGTGTCTGGAAGCAGGACCGGCTCTTGGTTCTTAAATAGTTGAGGCCGTCTCTGCCCTTCCTACCAGTGAAGGCTGGTGACAGGTAACCATATCTCCCTATCCCCACCAAGCTGGTAAGGAGGCCATTCCACTTTCTCATGCTCTGTCTTGTTTGAGGATCAGCAACATACCCACACTGTTTGTCTGAAATTTGCAGATAAGGATGTTTAGGAGTTAACGATTTTCCCCAAATCACATGCCCCAGACATATGGCAATGCTGGGATCTCAGCCAGGCTTGTGTGACTGCAGGGTCCACACTCCTGCTCTCCACAAAGCCCTTCTTTGCCCACAGCAGAAGCCAGAAACCACAAAGCATCTCAAGGTACTATCTCCCTTTGCGTTTAGCCTGGTTAAAACTTGCCTGGAAACCCATCCTTATCCACACCTTCTCCAGCCACATTTGGTTCACATGTAGATCAAAGACCATATGTGCTACACGGCATGGCTCTTCCTCCCCACCCCACCCCCACTTCACTTAGCTGGTGCAAGAAACATGCCTAGGCAATCAGCATAACTTTAGAAAATCAATTTGTATTCTGTCAGCCTGAGTATCATTAACAACTTTTGCTAATACAGCAGTAATGAACATCTGGAAACACGGCAGCTGTTGGAGGAACGAGGTAGAGAAAACACTAAGATGACAGCTTGTTTTTCATAAGTTAGATTGGCTCTGGGCAAATAGGAGAGGCGATGGACAAAACGGAAATAAGAGAGAGATGAGGAGAAGGGCAAGGAATGAGCAAGAATGACCAAGAGCAGATTCACTGTGCAAAGGCACCCACTCCTTGAGCACCAGTGGCCCGCCTTCTCTGGGCCAGTCCCTGCCCAAGGTAAGGAGCCTGTGGTCCCAGAGATGCCCCTGGTCAGTCAGAGGCCAACAGTTCAGCCTATGGAGTCTCCATGCAGGTGAGCACTAGCTGCTCAGAGGGTTGGGAAGCTGGGTGAGCAAGCTGGGAAGACTTCCCAGACTGGAGACATTTAGACCTGGCCTTGAAGCCTGAGGAAGGGTTTGTGAGGTGAGCAAAGGAAGGAAAAGCTACTAGTGTGAGGGCAAGGAGTCCCAAAGATATCCTGGGGACTCTGGGTGTGGTGATAGCAATGTCATTGGAGTAGCAGGGACAGAAGCCAATCACAGAAGGCCTGGGAGGCCCTGAGGTGTGTGCCTGGGTCCTGGAAATAGAGATTCTGACATGGGTATTGTGAAAGCTACATGAAAGGTGGGACTGAGCAACCATCCCCATGGGACACAATGTCTGAGGCGCAGGTGGGAACCCACCTTCAGGCCTTTCCTCATCCAGCACCATGAGCACCTAGCAGGATTCAGCAAGCACCAGGGCAGAGGAGGTCTGCCTCCATGGGACCCACAGACAGGGAGTGAAATCAACAGTCCAGTGTGACACATGCCCTGGGAAGGTGCTATTTCAGATGGAGTGACCTTGAGTGTTTTCTCAGAGGAGATTGGCGTGAGCAGGCACTTGAGGGTATAAAAGCATGACCCAAGCGACTTCAGAGGGAGGACATGCTCCTGGAGGAGGAACCAGCAAGGGCAAAGGCTTGGCGTGCTTTGGAGGAGCCTGGGGCTGGTGAGAGGAAGGCTGGTGGGAGAAGATTGGCCAGAGTAAAGGAGCCCACTGAGGCCCGCCACCACCACTCAGGCCCTGATGACCATCTGACCCCACTGGGGAAAGCAGAGCTTGGAACCTCCAGGTCTTTCCAGAGCTTCTCTCTGAGAAGTGGGGCCACGTCTCCTTCCCTGGGACTCATCATGTCTGCTCCTCATCTGCTTGGGCATGTGGAATGAGCAGGGGCCTGAGTAGGAGGCCTGGAAGGGGCAGGATTCCTCTGGAGCTTCCCTCTCCTTTGGCGAGGTCCCTCTTTGTTCAGTGGTGCAAGCCTGGGAGTCGTCCTTCAGTGATTCACAGATTTAATGTAAAATGCGTCAGGGGCACCTGGGTGGCTCAGTCAGTTAAGGGTCTAACTTTGGCTCTGGTCATCATCCCGTGGTCTGTGGGTTTGAGCCCCGCGTCGGGCTCTGTGCTGACAGCTCAGAGCCTGGAGCCTGCTCCGGATTCTGTGTCTCACACTTTCTCTGCCCCTCCCATGCTCCTACTCTGTCTCTGATTCTCAATAATAAATAATGTTAAAAAAATAATAAAACAAAATGTGTCAGCAGGCCCTTCTCTACCCCAGCTCCATGTTGAGTGTTGTCAGAGGAAGACTCTCTTGAAGTTTTTACAAGATATCTTTCCTTAACCAAAAGGATAAGTCTCAGTTTTGAAAAATCAGAAAATGCAGGAAATATTGCAACAAAAACAAAAAGCACAGAAAAAAAATGTCCATAATCCTACTTCACAGTTAGTATTTTAGTGTTTTCCTAAGTGTATAGATGGACAGAAACACATACTCACAGCATTTTGTTTGTCTTAATCTAATCTGGTTTTTTCTCCCCCTCAAAGTATCGTCACTGTTTTACACTGCAGAGCAGTGGGACAGGGAAACATAGCAGATGCTTTGGGACTCTTTGGAACCTCTAATTTGCAGATTGATGATGGATCAGTCAGCACACAGACCCAGGCCTTCGGGAGAGGGTGGAAGAGACACCCACCTCTGCCTCCTGAGATGTGAAATGAGGGTCACCTGTTTGGCCTCTGAACTATATTACCCGAGGGAAGGGCGTTCTCTGCTACCGACATGGATTCAATGCCACTGGTGAGAGCCCAGAGGTTCAGCCTGAACCTCATCCCAGAAGCTGTTCCTGGCCCAGCGCAACTTTGGGAAGCAGTGGCTGAGCATGGGAGAGTGAGCCCAAAAGAGCTACCCCTGGGCAGGGAAGCACACACAAAGGGTTCTTCCCAGCAGGGAAGCCTCCATCCAGTGGATCAGCAGCCTGTGGGTGGGAATTTCCATAACAGCGGTGAAACAGACAGGAGACATGAGGCCTCTTTCACTTAGTGTTTAGACAAGAGTGTAATCTTTGCATTGTTTTGATTACTGTAGTTTTGTAGTGAACTTTGAAATCAGGATGTCTGAGACCTCCCACTTTATTTTTCTTTTTCAATGTTTGTTTTTTGTTTTTGTTTTCAGCTAATAGCAATTACATATGAATTTGAGGACTGATTTTTCCATTTGTTCAAAAAAGTCACTGGAATTTTGAAGGAATGACAATCTGTAGATGGCTTTGGGGACCATTGTCATCTTAGCAATATTGTCTTCCAATCCATGGATATGGGATGCCTTTCCATTTAATAAAACCCTCTTAAACTTCTTTAAGCAATGTTTTATTTATTTTTTAATATAGTTTATTGTCAAGTTGGTTTCCATATAACACCCATCCCAACAAATGTCCTCCTCCATGCCCATCACCCCCCTTTCCCTCTTCCCCACCCCCATCAGTCCTCAATTTGTTCTCAGTATTCAAGGGTCTCTCATGGTTTGCCTCCCTCCCTCTCCCCAACTATTTTCTCCCCTTCTCCTCCCCCATGATCCTCTGTTAAGTTTCTCCTGTTCCACTTATAAGTGAAAACATATGGTATCTGTCCTTCTCTGCCTGACTTNCGTCGGGGTTTCCATGTAGAGTATCATGTCATCTGCAAAAAGTGAAAGTTTGACTTCTTTGCCAATTCTGATGCCTTTTATTTCCTTTTGTTGTCTGACTGCTGATGCTAGGACTTCCAGCACTATGTTAAACAACAGTGGTGAGAGTGGACATCCCTGTCGTGTTCCTGATCTCAGGGGGAAAGCTCTCAGTTTTTCCCCATTGAGGATGATATTAGCTGTGGAATTCTTATAAATGGTTTTTATGATGTTTAAGTAGGTTCCTTCTATCGCGACTTTCTCAAGGGTCTTTATTAAGAAAGATGTTGTATTTTGTCAAAAGCTTTTTCTGCATCTATCAACAGGATCATATGATTTTTATCTTTTCTTTTGTTAATGTGATATATAACATTGATTGATTTGCGAATATTGGACCAGCCCTGTAACCCACTTGATCATGGTGAATAATACTTTTTATATACTGTTAAATTCGATTTGCAAGTATCTTGTTGAGGATTTTTGCATCCGTATTCATCAAGGATATTGGCCTGTAGTTCTCTTTTTTTGCTGGGTCTCTGTCTGGTTTGGGAATCAAAATGATGCTGGCTTCATAGAATGAGTCCAGAAGTCTTTCTTTCATTTCTATTTTTTGGAACAGCTTGAGAAGAATGGGTATTAACTCTCACTTAAATGTCTGGTAGANTTGCGAATATTGGACCAGCCCTGTAACCCACTTGATCATGGTGAATAATACTTTTTATATACTGTTAAATTCGATTTGCAAGTATCTTGTTGAGGATTTTTGCATCCGTATTCATCAAGGATATTGGCCTGTAGTTCTCTTTTTTTGCTGGGTCTCTGTCTGGTTTGGGAATCAAAATGATGCTGGCTTCATAGAATGAGTCCAGAAGTCTTTCTTTCATTTCTATTTTTTGGAACAGCTTGAGAAGAATGGGTATTAACTCTCACTTAAATGTCTGGTAGAATTCCCCAGGGAAGCCATCTAGCCCAGGGCTCTTATTTGTTGGGAGATTTTTGATGACTGATTCAATTTCTTCACTAGTTATGAGTCTGTTCAGATTTTCTATCTCTTCCCATTTGAATTTTGGTAGTGCATGTGTGTTTAGGAATTTGTCCATTTCTTCTAGGTTGTCCAGTTTGTTGGCATATAATTTTTTGTAGTATTCCCTGATAATTACTTGTATTTCTGAGGGGTTGGTTGTAATAAGTCCATTTTCATTCATGATTTTTTCTATTAAATGAGGCTTTCTTTTGACTTCCAGTAGCATGATAGATATGTCTCCATCCCCTTGCTTTCAATCTGAAGGTGTCCTCAGGTCTAAAATGAATCTCTTGTAGACAGCAATAGATGGATTTTGTTTTTATCCATTCTGATACCCTATGTCTTTTGATTGGAGCATTTAGTCCATTTACATTCAGTATTAGTATTGGATGTTCTCTCTTTTCAGTGTTATTATTGGGTATTCTCTCTTTTCTTTTTGAGAAGTCTGGCTAGAGGTGTATTAATTTTGTTTATTTTTTCAAAAAACCAACTCTTGGTTTCATTGATCTGTTCAACTGTTTCTTTGGATTCTATATTGTTTATTTCTGCCCTGATCTTTATTATTTCTTTTCTTCTGCTGGGCTTTGGGTGCTCTCGCTGCTCTGCTTCTAGTTCCTTTAGGTGCACTGTTAGATTTTGTATTTGTGCTTTTTTCTAGTTTCTTGAAATAGGCCTGGAGAGCATTGTACTTTCCTCTTAGGACTGCTTCTGCTGCATCCCAAAGAGTTTGGATTGTTGTGTTTTTATTTTCATTTGTTTCCATATGTTTTTTAATTTCTTCTCTAATTGCCTGATTTGCCTCAGTAGGGTGTTCTTTAACTTCCCTGTTTTTGGAGTTTTCCAGACTTTTATATTTATTGAGGGCTGCTTTATGACCCAATATGTGATCTATCTTGGAGAATGTGCCATGTGCACTTGAGAAGAAAGTGAATTCCATAGCCTCAGGATGTAGGGTTCTAAATATATCTGTCAGGTCCATCTCATCCAATGTGTCATTCAAGTCCATTGTTTCTTTATTGATTTTCTGTCTAGTTGATCTAGCCATTGCTCTAAGTGGAGTAGTAAAGTCCCCTGCAATTAGCACATTCTTATCAATAAGATTGTTTAATTTTTGTGATTGTTTTATGTATTTGGGTGCTTCTGAATTCGGTGCATAGACTTTTATAATTGTTAGCTCTTCCTAATGAATAGACCCTGTAATTATTATAGAATGCCCTTCTTCATCCCTTGTTACTGCCTTTACTTTAATGTCCAGTTTGTCTGATATAAGTATGGCTACTCTAGCTTTCTTTTACTTCCAGTAACATGATAGATATTTCTCCATCCCCTTGCTTTCAATCCGAAGGTGTCCTCAGATCTAAAATGAGTTTCCTGTAGACAGCAAATAGATGGATTTTGTATTTTTTATCCATTCTGATACCCTACGTCTTTTCATTGGAGCATTTAGACCATTTACATTCAGTATTATTATTGAAAAATATGGTTTAGAGTCATTGTGTTCTCTGTAGGATTCCTGCTTGTAGTGGTGTCTCTGGTACCTTGTGTTCCTTGCAACATTTCCCTCGTAGAGTCCCCCTTAGCATTTCTTGTAGGGCTGGTTTAGTGGTGATGAATTCTTTCAATTTTTGTTTATTTGGAAAGGTCTTTATCTCTCCTTCTATTCTGAATGACAGGCTTGCTGGATAGAGGATTCTTGGCTGCATATTTTTTTCTGTTCATCACATTGAAGATTTCCTGCCATTCCTTTCTGGCCGTAAGCAATATTTTATAGTTTCACTGTACAAGTGTGCATGTCTTTCTACATATTGATTAAATTTATTCCTAGGTATTTTATTCTTTTGGATGCTATTGTAAAGTGAACTTTTATCTTAATTTCTTTTCAAATTGTTCATGACTGGTATGTAAAATCACAACTGATTTTTGCGTGTTGATCTTGTACCCTGTAACTTTGCATAATTCAGTAGCTCTAGTAGTTATTTTGTAGATTCTTTTGTATTTTTTTATATTTAGAATTATGTCATCTGCAAATAGAGATATTTTTCTCTTCTTTTCCTATTTGGATGCCTTTTATTTCTTTGTCTTGTCTAAATGCTCTGGCTAGGACTTGTAGTACGATGTTGAATACAATTGGCAAAGGCAGACATTCTTGTCCTGCTCCTAATCTTAGAGGAAAAGCTTTCTGTCTTTCAACATTGGGTATGATGTTGACTGTGGGTTTTTCATAAATGCCTTTTATCATGTGAAGGAAATTCCCTTCTATTCCTACTTTGTTGAGTGTTTTTATCAAGAAAGGGGTTTTGAATTTTTTCAAGTGCCTTTTTTGCATCTATTGAGATGCATGTGGTATTTTTTTCTTTCATTCTATTAATGTGGTATATTACATTGTTTGATTTTCTTAGGTTGAGTCACCATGGCATTCTGGGGATAAATCTCACCTGGTCTGATAGATAACCCTTTTAATGTACTGTTGGATTTTGTTTTCTTGTATTTTGGCAGGGAAACGTTGTGTCTATACTCATAAGAAGTATAGGTCTACAGTTTTCTTGTGGTATTTTTGTCTAGCTTTGGTATCAGGGCCTCATAGAACGTGTTAGGAAGTTGTGAAGGATTGAATTGTGTCCCCCATGCCCAAATTCATATGTTGAATACTTAATTCCTAATGTAACTGTATTTGGATATAGGGACCTTAAGAATATAATGAAGGTCATAAGGATGGGGCCCTAATCCAATGGGAATGGTGTCCTTATAAGAAGAGGAAGAGACACCAGAGAGAGCCCACATGAGACACAGGAAGGCGGTTGTTTGCAAACCAACAAGAGAGGTCTCACCAGAAACCATGCCTTCTGGTGTCTTAATCTTACATTTCTAGCCTGTAGAACCGTGACAAAATAAATAGCTATTATATAAGCCACCAAATCTGTGGCATCATGATATGGCAGCTGGAACTGACTAAAACAGAAGTATTTTGTTTTTCTATTTTTTAAGAGTTTGAGTAGAAGTTATCCTAATTTATTAATTTTTTAATGTTTATTTATTTATTTTGAGAATGAGAGAGAGAAGGAGCACAGAGAGAGAAGCCCAAGCAGGCTCTGCATTGTCAGCTCAGAACTTGACACAGGGTTCCATCCCATGAACCATGAGGTCATGACCTGAGCCAAAATCAAGAGTCGGGCACTTAATGAATGGAGCCACCCAGGTGCCCCAGAAGCAGTGTTAATCTTTTTTTTAAATACTTGGTAGGATTTATCACTGAAGGCATTTGATCATGGACTGTTCTTTATTGAGAGGTTTTTGATTATTGATTCATTCTCCTTACTCATTATAAGTCTGCTGAGAGTTTCTATTTCATCTTTAATCAATTTTGACAATTTGTGTGTTTCTAAAAAATGAGTTCATTTCATCTAGATTCCCTAGGATAAATATTATTATTATTTGTTATGATGATGATAATAGGGTATAATTATTCATGGTATTCCCTTATCATCCTTTTAGTTTCTGTACAGTTGGTATAATGTCCCCCTCCCACTTTAATTTCTGATTTTAGTTATTTATGTCTTCTCTCTTTTTTCTTAGTCAGTCTCATTAAAGATCTGTCAATTTTATTGATCTTTCCAATGAACCAACCTTTGGCTTTGATCTTTTCTAATGTTCTTCTACTCTCTCCTTCATTTATCTCTACTTAACTTTCATTATTCCTTTCCTTCTGCTGCTTTGGATTCATTTGCTTTTATTCTGGTAGTTATTTGAAGTGTAAAGTTATCTTGGTGATTTGAGAACTTTCTTCTTCTTTAATATGCATTTACAGATATAAATTTCCCTCTGAGCACTGCTTTCACTGCATCCTATAAGTTTTGGTGTATTGTGCTCCTGTTTTTATTCATCTCAAAGTGTTGTGTAATTTTCATCCCCAAAAGCAAGGGAATCAAGAGCAAAAATAAATGATTGGGACCTCATNACAAAGTGTTGTGTAATTTTTCTAGTGATACCTTCTTTCAAAAATTGGTTATTTAAGGGTGTGTTGTGTAATTGCCATGAATGTGCTTATTTTCCAGTTTTCCTTCTGTTACCAACTTTTAGCTCCATTCCATCATACTCCTATGATGTCAATCTTTTTAAATTTATTAATAATTAATTGTTTTATGGCCCAAATGTGGTCTATCCTAGAGAGTTTCAAAGGCCCATGAGAAGAATGTATTCTTTTGTTGGGTGGAGCACCTTTATATGTCTATTAGGTCTGGTTGGCTTATGGTATTACTCAAGTCCTTTTGTTTCCCTATTGATCTTCTGTCTAGATGTTCTATTATTGAGAGCTATTGAAGTCTCCTATTACTATTATAGAACTATCTGTTTTTCTTTTCAGTTTTGTCAGTATTTACTTCATATACTTGGGGTTTGTTGTTTGGTGTGCACATGTTTATAATGTTTGCATCTAATGTTCTTCTTTGTCTCTTTGTAATTATTTTTTACTTAAAATCTGTTAATGTCTGATATTAGCATAGCCACTCCAGCTACTCTCTTTCTCTTCCCTTTTACTTTCAACCTATTTGTCTTTGAGTTTAAAGGGAGTCTATTGTAAGCAGCATACAATTGGACTATGTGTGTGTGTGTGTGTGTGGGTGTGTGTGTTTTAATCTATTCTGCAAATCTCTTTTAATTGATGAGTTTAATCCATTTACATTTAAAGTGATTACTGATAGTAAAGAACTATTGCCATTTTGCTATTTTTATGTCTTATATAATGTTTTCTCAATTTCACCTCCTTTTGTGTTTGATGTTTTTCTTTCCAGTGTAACTCCATGATTCTCTTCATCTACTTCTTACATACTTTTTATTTATTTTCTTGGTGGTTAGCATGGAGATTAAGTTAATATTTTACATTTATAACACTAATTTTAATTGATACCAGCTTACTTTCAATAATACACATTAATTCTGATCCTATCCCACTGGATCACCCTTTGTGTTAATATTGTCATAAATTACATCTTTATTCATTGTGTGATTAAGACAGATTTATACTTATTGTTTTATGCACTTGTCTTTTAAACCATATTGACAGCAAAAAAAAAAAGCAACGAAATTACCTTTTGTATATACCTATATGGTTACATTTACTAGAGATTTTTATACAGCTTTGAGTTGCCTTCTAGTGCCCTTTCATTTCAACCTGCAGCACTCTCTTTAGCATTTCTTGTAGGGCAGGCCTACTAGCAATATACTCTCTTACATTTTGTTTATCTAAGAATGTCTTAACGTTTTCGTTTTTGAAGATCATTTTACCAGATATAGAATTCTTGGGTAACAGTTTTTTCTCTCTCAGTTATATCACCGCGCTGCCTTCTGGTCACTGTAGTTTCTGATAAAAAGATAGCTGTTAATCTTATTGACTATTCTTTGTACGTGACAAGTTGCTTCTCTCTTGCTGCTTTTCCCCTTGACTTTACTTTTGACAGATTGATTATAATGTGTCTCATTGTGGCTCTCTCTGTTTCTCCCACTTGAATTTCCTTAAAATTTTTTAATGTGCAGATATATCTGTTTCTTTAAATATGAGGAATTTTCAGCCATTTTTTCCTCAAATGTCATTTTTGCCTCCTTTCTCTTTCTCTCTCTCTCTCTCACTCTCGCTCTAGCTCTGGCTCTTGTTCTCGCTCTCTTCTCCTTCTGGGATTCCCATAATGTGCATATTGGCTTGTTTGGCTATGTCTTATTGGTTCTTTAGACTCTATTTATTTATCTTCTTTTTTCTTTCTGCTCCTCAGATTGGGTAATTTCAATTGCCATATCTCTAAGTTGACACTTTCTTCTGCTGCTCAAATCTTCTATGGAAAATCTCTAGTGAAATGTTTATTCTAGTAATTGTACTTTCAGCTCCAGAGTTTCAATTTGGTTCCTATTTGTAATTTTTATCTCCTTATTGATATTCCTAATTGTTCATACTCCATTCTTCTTATTCCTTTAGTTTTCTGACCATGGTTTTCTTCAACTCTTTCAGTATATATAAGATAGTTAATTTAAAGACTTTGCCTCATAAGTTCAATGTCTGGGCTTTCATAGGGATGGTTTCTAACATTTTTTTTCTGTTGAGAATTAGACATTTTGAATATTGTAATATAGTATAACTCTGGAAATCCTATTCTCCTACCTCCCCAGAGATTACTGTTTTTGTTTTGCTGGGGATGAAGCCATCTATTTGTTTAGTGACATTTCTAAACTATTTTTGCAAAGTCTATATTCTTTGTTGAGTGTGGTCAGTGAAGTCTCTGTTCTGTTATCTCATGGTCAGATAGTCACTTAATAGATGCTTCCTGAGTGCCTAAATCCAATAAGAAAAGAAACAAGCAAAAAGATGTTCTTCTGTCTTTTTAAATTCTTTCAACAGATGCTACCCAGAATGCTGCTTCAGCCAAAGAGGTTGAAACAATGGCCAGCATTTATGTTGGCCCCTCAGTTACTCGTTAAGACAGAACAAAACACAAAACCCTATTTTTGGAAGGCAAAATTTATTGCCTTCCCTGGCACCAGCAAGCACCCCAGAAAGGCAGACCATCTTCTCCATGGCTGCATGCCTTGAAGCCAGGGAATGGGGAAGGATAGTTGCTACTCAAACACCAAAATCTACCAGTTCCTTTCTTCACCAAGCGCTTCCCCAGATTCAACAAAGATTTGGCTATATTCCAGAGTTCCAAAATAGTTGATTCTGACAATTGATGCCAGCTCAATGGTTGTTTTGTTGGAAGGACCAATCCTGCCATCTTCTATAACATTGAACTGGCTGTTTATGTACCATTTTGTGGACCACTTCTACTTTTTCCATGGATGTTACTATGTTTTGTTTTTGTCTCTCTTTGGTGTTAAGTTTTGATCATTTATACTCACTTGGGAAATCATCTATTGAGAGTAATCTATTGTCTTAAGCAATTTCTTAACCCCATTTCAATCTCCTCCACATCTGATACACTTCCCCCTTCCCAGCCCCCTCTGCTGTAGGTTCCTCCTTCTTCTCCACCATGAAGATGCAATGCTTTCTTTGGTAGAATCAGATTAAACATGTAATGAAAAGTTTTGTTTTCTAATTATAGTTCAATTTCCAAAATTTTTCAGACTCCTTTTTATTAACTAGACAAAATCCATATATATTCCTGAGTTGATCACACTCCACTCACTTGCATTCTAGGAGAGTTTCCTGGGTGTTTGAGGGAAGGAGCTCCTGTGTGAGGGAATGTGGACTTCACATTAACCCAGGGTCTGCCTACAGGGAGCCACACTGCCTGCAATGCCATCAATCATGTATATCCTTGTAAAACACATGGGGGCCAGCAGGACCAGCTAGCATTTATCTCCTTTGTTGAGGGTTTCCCAAAGAACTGGTTCTGGCACTTATTTATGGCTCAAGGTTTTTAATTCACTAATTTCTGTTCCTTTCTTTGTCCTGTTTTTTTAAGTTTACTCTCTTCTTCTCTTTTTATGTTGAACTGAAAGCTTACTTTATTTCTCTTTTCTAAGAGAAAATTGAAGGCATTTAAGGTCAAGAATTTATTCATTATAACCTTGACAGATCTCCTAAGTCTTGATATATAGGGTTTTCAAATTGCTGTTTTCTTAGTATTTAGCAATTGTAGTTTCAAATTACTCTTTGATTCAAAAGTTATTTAGGAAATGATTGCACTATTTTATGTTTGTTTAGTTTTCTCAAAGATGGAGTTTGTTTTGTTTTGTTTTGTTTTGTTTTTAACTTTCTTATTATGTTCCATTTTCAAAGCACCAGGTCAAAGTACTGACCTGTACAATTTCTATTAGGAGGAATTTACTGGAAAGTTTTCCTCACCTGTGGCCTAATGAATGAAATGCTTTTGTAAGTGTCCCATGGGCACTAGAAAAGAACATGGCTTCTCAGTGTGAAGGGCACAGGGTTTGATATGTAGACTTCATGATTGTACCACTAATGTCTCCACGTCCTTATTGATGCACCCAGCCCTTAGAGAGCTGTGTTACAGTTTTTCACTATCATTGTGTTTTTTCCACATTTTCTGTGAGTCCATGGGTGGGTGCATCTGCAGGGGCTGTTGTCAACCAAGGGGTCTGCGGGACTCTGGAATGCTTTTCTTACAGAGAAATACAGTGGGGAAAGGTCACAATGCAAAGGCGGGCAGCACAGCCAGAGGCAGTGGCAGGAGCCCAGCTTGCCCAACCAAGAGACACATTAGCCTGCCACCGGCTATTCACAGGACATCCACAGGTTGCTTTGTGTTCCAGTTCTGGATCATGGCCAGCATGTTAGCAGATTTTACAGTTCCCATTGTTTTGAACAACCAGTCTATAGAAACTGTGAAGTTGTACAGAAGTATGACACCAAGTTAAAGAAATTGAATTACATGACTAATGCCTGCTTAAAACCAAACCCATCTTTACCCTTGTTTTGCTCCTTTACTGCTTTAACTTCTCTGTTCCCTTAGAAGCAGAACTAAGTAGGTTGAAGAGGAAGCTTCGAGTGTGACTTTCAAGGGCCTTCTGGTTTTTCTTGCATTTGTGTTATATAAGGCCCAGTAAATTACTCTGGCTCCAGGCAGTGTCCATGACTAATCCAGCATAAGATGAAAAAGAGTTTTATATCTTTACTCCCTCCACTCCTCCTTCCTCCTTTCTTCTAGTTTTGTAATTCTTGAGTCAATTTCTCTTTGTTTTCATTACTAGTATCTTTTATTGACTTGTATTGAACCAGTAATACATGCATCACGAATAAAAAGGAAAACACAAAGTAAGAGCATGATGGAATAGCCTTGTGCTTCCAGTGCTGGAAAACATTAAGTCAGCAAGCACGTGGAGTCACAGGACCTCTCAGACACTTCAGACACCAGCATATGACTGGGAGCACAAAATAGTATAACCACTTTGAAAAACAGTTTGTCTTCATCTAGTAAAATTAAAAATATGTTTACCTTATGACCTAGAAATTCCACTTCTAGGTATGTGTCCCAGAAGAATGTGGGCACATGCAAACACATACAAGAATAATCACAGTAGAAATATACATATTACTCAAATATTGGACATAATCCATAAAACAGTCAAAAGGGAAATGGATAAGTGAATTCAGAGATATTCACACAATGGAATGCCTTACAGCAAAGTAAATTAACTGCAGCCTATGCAGCTTTCAGAAACATAATGTCAAGTGGAAGGATATAAAAGAATATGGGGCACCTGGGTGCAGCTCAGGTCATGATCTCACGTTTCATGGGTTCGAGCCCCACCTCAGGCTCCATGCTGGCAGTGTGGAGCCTGCTTGGGATTCCCTCTCTCTCTCTCTCTCTCTCTCTCTGCCCCTACTCCACTTGCTCTCCCTGTCTATCTCAAAATCAATAAACTTCAAAAAAAAATTTTTTTAAAGAATATAGGCAGCATTGTACACAATCTCCAATCCAAGTCCCCACCTCCAAACTCCAGTCTCCTACATCCAATTACCTACCCACCCTCTCCACTTGCATCTCATAGCCAGTGTACACAGTCTGAATCTTGACCTTTCCCCTCAAAGTCTGTTCTGCCCACCACCATGGTTAATGGCAATTCCACAGTTCCAGTGCTTGGGCCAAATACCTTGGAGTCATCCTTGCTTCTTCTTTTTATGTCTAAATCTAATGCCTACTGACTCCACTTCAACTTCTATCCAGAATCCAGCCATCAAGTCCTCTGCTGAATGCTGGGCCAGGCCACCACCGCCTCTTACTGCCAATACAACAGTGCCTTTGGATCTCTCTGCTTCCCCCACTGGCAAGGCTCAGTGGCCCAACATGGTCTGGTGACTTCTATTCTGCTCCTTGCTCACCTTGCTCCAGCCCTCTGCTTCCTTCCTAGGCCTTCCACATGCCAAGTAGTCTTGCCGCAGGACCTTTGCACCTCTGTTCCCACTACCTGGAACACTCTTCCCCATGGGATTCTCTCCATTGCTTTCTTAGGTCTGTGTTCACATTTCAGCCTCTTTGGAAGGTTGAGGCCTTTTGGAGAACACCTTATGTAAAACTTCTCTGTTCATCTTCCCCTTGGCATTCCCACCCCTGGGACACTCACCAGTTTCTGACATTTTCTGTAATTTACTCATTTGTTTAATGTCTTCCCCAGCCCACTACCATTTCTAGACCATTAACTCCATGATGACAGGGATGTTTTTCTGTCCCGTGTGTTGCTATGTCTAAGATGCCCAGAACCCTGCCTGGCACACAGTATGCACTTACTTTAGCACAGGGTCCCTAGGAATCAGAGTCTGGGGTCAAACATATGTGCTAATGCTTCCAGGGGACAAGAGTGAGGGAAAGGAGTGAGCCAGGGAAAGAGTGAGAGCAGCACCTGTCAGCACACAAGCAGGACACAGCTAGAGAACACAGAGCGGCCTCAGGAAGGGGAGGCACAGCATGTGACCTGCTTGCCTCTCTCATCGGCCAACATCCACCCCTCGGAGCGCTATTTGCCTTCTTCCCCTGCCTTCTCCTGCTTCCCCTGTGGGTCTGCTGAGTCAGATCTGGGCAGAGAGATGTAGAGGTAGGATGCAGGGGTGACTCTCTCCCTCAGCCCCAGCAAGGCCCGCACAGCATGAGGAGATGGGTGGCCATCTCCTCTGGTGGTAGAAGCCTTACCACCACAGGACGTCTAAGAGCCATCACAAGGGCCACTCCAGCCAAGAAGTTAAGGCAGGTGGCCAAGGCCAGGCAGGCCTCAGTCCAAGCCAACCACGTGGGATGAAACTGGGCCTGACTTTGCTGGCAAATGAACCCACTTTTCCCAGCTGATCTGGAATACCATGTTAACATATAATAAATTGTTGGAGTTACTTTAAATCATTCTTTTACATTATATAGTCCATCTGACATTGTTTTTAGAGACATTTTATTCTGTTTTGTGCTCTTATGTATAATACCTGACTAAAACTCAGTGCATGGTTTAACACTTTGATAAAGTCAGGCCTGACTGCCTAACGCCAGCACATTCAAGCCAGGATTTCCCATTTTGTTTGCATTATTCCTCGGTGGACAGTGGGAATCATACTGCACCCAAAACAAGGTGAATGACTTTTCTTGGACCCCGCACTTTCCACAACGGTGTCTGCAGGTCCTCTCTCTCAGGTTTTACGTGGACTCAGATCTCACGCTGAGGGCTGGTGGATGAGCGCCTGCGTAGAGGGGTGGAGCCAGGCCTCAGGGAGTCCCGCCAGACGGACTTCACCTCTCCCTGCAGCTCCTTGCCATGCGCTCATCACAGGCCGCAGTGGGGGAGGTGTGGGCCAGGACCGGGCTGTGTGGCCCAC
Source organism: Crocuta crocuta (assembly GCF_008692635.1). NCBI lineage: Eukaryota > Metazoa > Chordata > Mammalia > Carnivora > Hyaenidae > Crocuta > Crocuta crocuta. The sequence continues at coordinate 734,887 of NW_027530500.1, forward strand.
AGCAGGTCCCAAGGCGCGCTGGGTGTCCAGCAGCACCATTGTACACTTGGTCACACGACGGTGTCAGCAACGTCAACAGCGTCAAGTGTGGTAAAATGCAGTGAAGTAACCAGGACTAGGGCAACCTGGGGACGGTGGGCCCAGAGCGTCCTTTCTCAGCCCTGGCCGGGGAGCAGTAGCATGAAGGCCAGGGCTGGCAGGAAGGGTGCAGTGAGACCAAGACTGGCCAGGTCTGCAGTCAAGGAGCAGGGCACAGCCTGGGACACAGAGACCTCGGGGATGGTCCCGCTGGCTCAGGGAGGACAGAGAGTGTTCCTGGGGTAGAACCGGCTCTCTGTGTCATGCACAGAAGTGAGGAGGACTCTGTGGAAGCTGAGAATGCCCCAGAACCCAGAACCTGAGGAGGGAGGGCAGGCTGGGCTGAGAGCCTGGGGCAGGAAGTGTGAGCTGGGGCCATGGGGCAGCCCGCCAACACCCACTCCACACTCTTATTTACATTGTCCCAGGTCCAGTGAGTCTGTCTCCATTTTGTAATTACTGTATTGTCTGAGTTCTTGTAAATAGCCTTGAATCCTTTGCGGGAAAAGGAATGGCATTCATTAATTAACAAATTAATTAGCATGTCCTTTCCATCCATTCTTTATACCTGGCCCCGCCCCTTCACACAGCACCCACCTTGAGCACCCTGCAGGTGGGGAGGGGGCAGCTTTAGGGAGAAGGCCGTGTGCAGATGGGCAGAGAGGCCCCCCTCAGAGACCCTGGCAGCCCTTCTGCCCTACAGAGCCTCTCCCTGAGGCCTGTGGGCATCAGACAGAAGCCTGGAGCTCTGGAACTGGGTACCACCCTCAGGGCATCCCCCACCAGCTCTGTGCCCTTTCAGCAGGACAGTCCCACTCCCTCCTCCTTCTTCCCAAACCACATGCTGCACTAGCCCCACCCCATGTTCATCATGGCACCCGGGCCCACAGAGGCTGTGTAGTAGGGCCGAGCTCGGCAGGCACAGGGCAGACCCCTTGGCACCCTGAGGCTCAGCCGCCACCAGGGACCACGGGAACAGCCCCTACATTGGTCCCTCCCCAGCATAGTAGGCAGAGCAGGCACGGCCTCCATTTGCACCTGCAGACCCACTAGCCCTGCAGCTTCCTGTTGGAACTGAGGACTTTGCCAGAGCCTGGAGAGAGAAGGAAGCAAGTCAGAACCAGACAGGCGTCCCCTGGCTCTCTCCCTGCCAGGCGACATTAGGCGGGGCTGTGTCCTCTACCTGCAACCGTGGCCTGTGTGAGCAGCCCCTTCCTACAGCCAGAGCCTTCCCCACGTCAGACCTCCATGGTGACAGTTCATATGGCTATGTCTTCATGCTCCCTGGTCATTCAGCATGGGTGGGACATTCTCTGCTGTGACCCATTCCTGTGCATCCTTTTCATTCCAAGATGACTCAGCAAGGCTCTTTGTTGGTGAGGGAGAGAAATATGCATAAGCCCCCTTGGGTGCTATGTCAGAGGTCCCCCAGACTGTCCTCAACAAAATGACCTGCCGAAAGGATGAGCTGCTATATTCACAGGTACGGCCTGTCACAGTGATGGGATGCACACGAAAACTAGCAGAGGGAAAAGGCGCCCAGGAGAAGCTCGGGAGAAACCAGACACAAGCTTCCAGGGGTCTTGTCCCAACACTGTCACACAGGGACACCTCAAGTCCCCCAGCAGCAGTGCCGAAAGTTCCCAACATGCAAAGTTCCCAACCACAGAAGCTCGCCTGAGCCCTGTGTCCAGAGTTTGCCTGGGGACCAGTCACGTAAGTCTGCAGCACGCACATGACTGGCTTCAGCTGCTCAGACCGCAGCCCCTCCTGGAGAAAACCTGGGCATTGCTGTGAATCACGTTGTCAGCATAGACTTATCCTGCTGAACCGGTACAGCATGGCCCAAGGCCTCACGCATGCAAAAACACACTCTTACCAGACAGACTATCCTAAGATCTCTGAAGATAGGCCTGCTGACTAACCCTTTCCTACCAGACACAAAACAGAGTAAGGAGGGGCGCCTGGGAGGGCTCAGTCAGTTAAGCGTCTGACTCTTGGTTTCAGCTGAGGTCATGATCTCACAGTTCGTGAGTTCAAGCCCCACATCGGGCTCTGCACAGACAGTGGGGAGTCTGCTTAGGATTCTCCCCCTCCATCTCTCCCAAAATAAATAAATGAACTTTTTTTTTTTTAAAGGCAGAATAAGGATAAAGTACTTCACAGAGCTCAGGGCAGGGCTGCCCGCTGGGCCTCCAAGGAAACAACAGGACAGGAAAGTCCTTGGGCATCAGGGTTCTCTCCTCCCTCTTGCAGGGCCTCCTGGCCTCTTCTTCTGCTTCTTCCTGCCTGTTTCCTTGTTTTCCTTCTCTACTCATCCTCCATCCTCTCCGTTCCATTCTCTCTCTCTTTTTCTCTCTTCCCCACCCACACTTTTCTCTTCTACAGGCACATGAAGCAAAGGTAGCTTCCCCAGGCCACCTGCCCTACATGCTCTCTTGGTTCAAGTAAAGTCACAGTTTTCTGGAGCTCAATTCCAAGAGATGGGGAGAGAAAATCTGACTGGTCCAGCTTGAGCCAGGCACTCACACCTGCTCCGTCAGCCACAGCCAGAGAGGTGGTACAGAGAAAGGTGCTATGGGCTGGGGGACTCCTCAAATGCATCCATTCCACAGTGCTCTGCATCCACGGTGGCAGGTGAGACCCTGGGGTTCACACAGCAAGTAGAGAGAAAATGCACGTGTGGAAAGAAGAACCTGGGGAAGCCATACTACCGTTTGTAGCCAGACAAGCCATCAGCACAGCACCCTGGAACTGGTCTTTTTCAGAAAGGCCGGAAGCAGTCTGAAATACTCTCAGTCTAAAATGATTTGGCCTCATTGCCAAGTAAGAGACATGTTGACCTGATGCTGCAGCTAAGTCCTCTGGGTAGACGTAACTGGTCCCGGAGAAAGGGGACAGGAGCAAAGGGGGCACCTTAGCCAAAGGGACAGGGCTGCAGACCCCTTGTCTTTTGATCCCACATTATTAGGACCCCCTCTGATGGACTGGGTGGCTCTGTCTATGGTTCACAGAAGAAGAAGGGCCCCAGTGAACCCCCAGAAGATCCTCACCTTGCAGGAAGAAGGAGCCTGGGTAATGAGGTGGGCAAGGGCCTGTGCTGGCCAAGGTCGTGAAGCTAGATGCCAGGGCCAGCTTCTTTGGCCTGTGTGCAGATGGGGCAGGGGTGCTGATGTTCTTCAAGGAGGGGGGAGAGCAGTGCCAGAGCGCAGACCCAGCCACCAGGCTTACAGAACACTGTTGCAGGACCTGTGAGGTGGTGTGGCAGGGCCGGGGGCACGTGGGGCACTTGGACACAGAACTAACTCCACTGTTGAGCAAGCCTGGGGGCAGCCAAGAGCAGGGAGGCCTCCTCCCAAAAAGGTATACGGTAGCCAGACAAACAAAAGTGGGAACACTTGCTTGCGTATCTTTGCTGGAGAGGTGGGCGTGTGACAGCTTACCCAACCCCCACCACTGAGCCACTCTGTCGCTCTCTCCTGCTTCTCCACTGTGGAAACCCAGTCTCAAACTGGTAGCTTTCGCAGAAACGGGTAGCTTTCACGGTAGGAGTCAACACTGGTATTGGATTAAAGGCTGTTTCCACCCGGAAATGTGTTGTTGAACATACAGAGACCAGACGATGGGAGCTCTTAGGGTGTCCTGTCCACAGTGGGAAGGCAAGGGAGCAGTGCTGAGGGCCACGGGGTCCTTCCCGCTGCTTACAGGAGCAAGCCTGGCTCCCACCCAGCCAGAGAGCCACAGAGAGTACATCCAGAGAGCACTTGTGCACTAGGGCCCCACTGGCTCCCCTAATGCTTCTGTGCACCGGTGCTGGGATGCCGGGCCTCCCAGGAGCCAGGGTTGTACTCAGCATACATTTCCACATCACCATCTTTCTTACCTCTTCCCCCAGGCTAGGCATTTAACCCCGCTGAGTTGCTGTTTATCCATCAGTAAAATGGATAGAATAATATCAATCTCACCAGGGTGTTATTTAGACGTATTTATTAATGCTGGCAATATACTCAAAGCCCTCAAGATTAAAGCAATAGATCACCAGGAAATATTATCGCATCCTGTTTCCATAGAGATGGTTCCATTCTCGTGGCTCCTCCTCGGAGCTGTGCTGCAGCATTAGGCTCCAAGGGTCTGGGGAGCAGAGCACCAACCAGGACATTAACACTAACAACAGTGATAATTAAATTACATGGAGAGGAAGCCCATGAAATATGTATGGGAGAGAAATGGATTTGATTCATTTAGGCAAATGGGCATGTTTTCCCATTAGAAATGGTTCCCCAGAGCCGCGTCTGGCTCTCTATGGCTCTCCTTCCTTTAGACAAGGCAGGGGGCCTGGGAAGTTTGGGTAGGGGCCTAAGCTGGGAGCAGAGGTGGGACAGAGACCCCAATAAGATCTTCTTGAAAGCAACAGACACTGCTGGGGCCCAGAGCTGTGGTGGCGTCTCCGAGTGCAGAACTCCCATGGGCTTGACCCTCCTCTACCACTCACAAGCAACTTCCCTGACTTTCCCGTTGCCTCTCATGTAAGGTGAGGGTGGCTGGGGAGAGGGGGTGGCCCAAGATTGTTGGAATGGTTCAAGGGTAGGAATGAGGCACTGGCTCCCCTCACCAGTGACCCCTGAGGGAATGGGGTCGTCCACCCCTGTGGTGCACAGAGGGGCTCCAGGCCTCAGAACGGGTCAGCAAAGTTCTCTGTGTGTTGCCAGCTCTCCAGTGTGCTGTCCTGCGGGAGCAGAGGTGGCGACGTGAACTGGGCCACAATGCAGAAGCACTGAAACTGCGTTTCCCAACCACATCCCCCTCATGCAGCCCATCGCCCTCAGCCCCCAAGGCCAGCCCAGCCCGGGTCACCCCTTCTAGGAGCCGTGTCTGCCCTGAGTGGACACAGCACAGGCCCTGGGGAAGCTCTGTCCTATGGACAGGGGCCCACGGTCTCTCCTTCATGCCCCCTTCCTGCACAGCCTGGATGTGAATCTCGGCTACAACTCTCTGAGCCCAGAAACACAAACAGGTCACTGCCCACTTTGGAGCTGGGGGAAGCCTGAGGGAAGTCTGATACCCACGGCCTGGGCCCCTGAAGGGAGGGGCTGGAAGCCCCAGTTTTGAGCCAGATGCACAGTGGGCACTTAGTGAATCCAGCGTTGCTCCAGCGACCCTAAGAAGAATACCCCACATTCCCCACCTCTGCCAATTGTCAATGGCCTTCCCAGAGCCAGTCCAGTTCAGTCCCTGAGGGCCAGGCACAGAGAGCAGGCACACAGCCCAAGCCTGGGAGCTTCCTCTCCCCAACAATGGGAAGGTGGCCGGATGTTCCTTGAGCCACTGCCCTCCTTTCTTGGCTGTGGTCTCCTCTCAAGGCCTCCCCTTCCCAAAAGGGCACAACAGCTCCAGTACCCGTCATTTATACTGTGCTATGAATTTAATCCCCATAGTAATAACCAGAGCAAGTAGTATTTAGTGAGTACAATGCATGCAAAGCGTGCTCTCATGAACCCAAGAGCCCCTTGAGGCAGGTGTTGTTACTATGCCCATCTCACAGATGTAGAAACGGGCTCAGTGAACTTAGTCATTAGCTCACAGTCACAGAGCATGTCAGCAGGGACAGGATTCAGACCCAGCACGATCCCCTCTCCCAGGAAACTTGTGTTCTTAACCACATTGTTCATCACTGAGGGAAGGGCTCTATGTGCAGAGGTTGGTAGACACAGGTGTCCTGACTTTTTCCCTTTGCACCCCACCTCCCTAGAAGTTCTACAGAGCCCTCTTCCACCCATGTGCCCTGTAATGTCCAGGGGAGAACAGCTCTCAGCTCTCAGGCCCCTTGGGACAACATCAGTAAGAAGACTGGGTCTCTTGTTTCAGTCTGTGACTCCCTCTCTCTCTGACCCTCCTCTGCTCACGCTCGCTCTCGCTCGCTCTCTCTCTCTCTCTCTCTCCTAGAAATAAATAAAAAATATTTAAAAAAAAAAAAAAAAAGAAGAAGACTGGGTCTCAGAGACACAGACAGGGAGGGTCAGGGAGCTGCCCTGCCCAGGAGCTGCCATCAAGCAGCCCTCTGAGGTCCCCAGGGCACTCCTTCCCTGGGAAGTCACGCCAGGGCCTGAGTCTGGTATCACCTGGATGGCTCACTCCCCTCAGACCAGGAGCTCCTCACAGGCAGAGACAGAGCCTTATTCATTTGGGGTCTGAGCTACACTGCGCCCCTCCCCCAAAACACACACACATGGAGTCAAACCAGCTTCGTCTGATTCAAAGCCCAGAGCTTTCTGTGCCCACCTTACAAAGGCTCAGGAAGATCAGCAGAGCCCCTACCCCTGAGACTCTAGACCCTTGTTCCTGTGGCTCTGGGGGTTACAAGCAGAGTGCTTCTGCTTTTGCACGGCAAAGTTCATCACAGCAGGGTCCTTCAGTCCCTGCAATATACCAGGCACTGTCCCAGACATGGAGGAGAGCCAGGGAACAAAACAAACCCCAGCCCTCATGAAGTTCACAAATCTACACCAATGGTGATATGCTCAGGACAGGGGAAGGGGTGGGAGGAGCAGGGAGTCCTCACTGAGAAGTAACAACCAAGTAAGCATCTGAAGGGAGCCTAGGAGCTGACCACAGGGCATTAGGAAATAAGAGTGCTCCAGGCAAGGACACAGCACGTGCCAAGGCCCTGAGGCTCAACCTTCCCACTATGTCCAGGTAAATGGAAGACATCTTGTTGATCTCCTGGTGGCCAGACGGTGGCCTGGCACTTGCCAGCTACTTTTAGAGTTATCCACAACAATCTGACAAGGGTTAGCCCCATTTTGCTGTTAAGGAAACTTAACAGAGACCTCAGATGGCTTTCTAAAAGCCACTCACTAGTGTGTAGGACTTGGTCACGGGTCTGCCTGGTTCCAGAGCTTCTGTCTGTCCACACACCCTCCTGGATGCCATGGGTCCAGCTCACCACGCACTCACCCAGCATGCCTCGGCATTGATGTTCCTCCCAGGGAACAAATTAATAAATGAGCAAGTGAAATAGCCAACACAAGGTACCCCTTCTGTGTGGTGGTTTCCTGACCCCTGCTGGCAGGAGAAGCAGCCTGGCCGGGCAGGATATCGGCTCTGGGGCCACAGCTGGATGAGCCTGGAGTCCGACCTGCTGCCGCATAGCCTCAGGCCAAACCCAAGGAAGCAGAACGGTGACCCCAGGTCAGTCCCCCTTTGCCCAGCTCTAGGCCCAGGACGGGCACATTGGGTTGCCCAGCAGGGGCTATACACAGGCACCTACTCCTGTCCCCCAAGGCGATCTGATCCTCTCTGGACCCAGGCCCTGAAGAGTGGCAGCAAGGAAGGGCATCAGAACCCCTGGGCCATCCCTGACCCCTCCCGGCCACCCCATCTCCCACCTTCACCCTTAGGGCCCCAGCCAACGAGGCTTCTGCTGGTTTCCTGCAAAAAACCACTCAGCTAGGCACTGGGTGTGGCATCCCTCTGCCTAAAATGCTCTGCATGACTGCTCCTGCTTGAGACTCAGCTCAGGTGCTGCCTCCCCCAGGGGGCTCCCTGACCCCCAAGCTCCAGCAATACCCCTCTGGGGGCTCTGCCCACCATGGGTTGACCGCATGTCATGACCACAGTACTCAGTGCAGACCTCATCCCGGAAGCAGCCCTGGACAGCGCACCCCGCTGCCCTCTGTACACAGAGAGCCACCAGCAAGCTGTCCAGAAAGCATTTGGGGGTGGAACCAAGCTCTCTGTGCGCATCTCGGGCAATGTGTTTTCTTTATCTGAGAGTGCTGCAAATCCATTTCCCTGACACTGATGGGAATGGGTATTGTCAGCAGCGGGGAGAGCACATTATGAATGATTCCACTTGAGTCCATTTTTAAAAGAAGGAAATCAATATGCTCTTCCCGGCATCGTCTGCTCCCCTCACCTGACCTCTGTGCTCAGGCCCCAGCTGCTCTTTCCAACACCCTCTCTCTTCCTTCCTTCCCAGAAGGGGCCGTTCCTTTCTCCAAACCACCCACAAAGCCTCAGGGAAAACAGGCTTCTCTTCTAGGGAAAGTGCTGGGTGCAAGCACCCACCCAGGGCACTGGGGCAGAAGTACTTGATCTCCAAGGATAGTCTGTGCTTGAGAAACCTCCATGGACCCCAGTGAATGCACTCCCCCAGCCTGAGGGGCTCTGAAATCACAGTCAAGGGTGGGCCTACCACATGCTGGGTAGTGCCTGGCATTCACACATTGTTTGTAAAACTCAGAGGAACAGCAAGAAACAGTCCCAGGGTCTGCCCTTGCACCTCCATCTGACGGGCATACGAGAAACAGGCTCTGAGGAGCCAAGTGGTGCCCAAGGACACACAGCTAGAATATGGCAAAATCTGGATGCTAAACCAGAGCTTTCTACAGTAGCTCCCTGGGCTGGCTCCAGGAATGCCCAGGTCTCGGGGCCTCACCACCCAGGGTCACACCCCAGCTCTGCCACCCACAAGCTGCGAAGCCTGGACAAGTCTCTTAATGTCTGTAAGCCTCCTCTGAAACAGGGCCGATACAGCCTCCTTGAGGCGGTGCTATGAGGTCGTCCAGGAAGGGCCCAGCCAGCAGGACCATGAGTGAGGCAGACGATAGCATGCCCCTCTGGGCTGTGGGGCAGCTGGTCCCTGCCGTCTCCCTCCTCACGGACCACAGGCCTGTCTGTGCTCCACACCCTGGGTGTGAATCTGTCCTGGCCTCACCTGGCTGTCCCTGCCTCCAGGAAGCCTGCAGCCTGTGTGATGACAGCTGTACACACCCCCTTGGCCTCAGGCTGACTTTAACAACGAGTGTTCAGTGAGAATTCTTTTTACTTTATTATCTCTCCCTCACCCCAAAGTCAGGCCATTCATTTTTCTGTTTTGCTTTGGAAGCATTTTCACAAATCCACTCTGGAAGCAACATGATTCAGCCAAAAAAAATGTGGGGAGGAGGGAGGGGGATGGCCACCAAACATGCAGAGACCGGATTCTAGCCATGCCGCCAGCAGGCTGTGACCTGAGACGCCGCCCTGCCATCTCCAGCCTCAGTTTCCCCCTCTGTAAAATGAAAGGGTTGAACTGGATAAGTCAGAAGGGCCCCTTCAGTGGCAGTGGCCCCTCTATTCTGGGCAAGATGCAGCTTCTTCAGGGTCTGTTTCTGTCAGGACAGTGCCTTCCCTGGCACAGCTGATGATCCACATTTAGCAACTTACAAACCAGAGAGACGTAGCACTGCTCACACTGCGAGCCCCACAGGAGGGCGTCCCTCACGCCGAGACCCAGGTGGAGGCATAGAACTACCATCTGGAACTTAGCTGGCCACTGGCAGAGAACTCTGAAGGGGCTGACATCAGAAATGAAACGCCCAGCTGGGGCATTACACTCATCACTTCTGCTCACAGTTAAGCCATAAACAGGCCCTGGGCCTTCCCCAGAAAACCACAAGGGAGCCAAGAACTTTCCACTGCTGTGTCCTGGACGGTGGGAAGCCAGGCACATAAGGAATAGCCCACTGACTGCCACCCACGCCTGAGTCTCCCAGGGACCAGGGGAGCCAATGGGCGCTGTCTGACCCTTGGGTAACATCAGCCCTGAGTCCTGGATGGAAAGGAGGCTACACGGGCCTGGAGTGTGGGGAGAACTCTGGGCCTGGCAGCTTGGACCCTCCCCCCACCCCATGCATCTAAGCATCCCCACAAGGACCCTATACACAGGGCAGCTTCATGGGGGAGCAGAAAAGGGAAGACCACACTGGAAGACCCGTGGGAGCCCTGGGAATCCCAGATTTGCAGTGGCGTGGGGGTGGGGAGGATCAGAGGAACCGGTGAGGCCAGAATTAAACCCTGGAAATTAGTGCTGTTCTTGTAGCTTCCTCCTCACATGCTGGAACCAGACACCCCAGCACTGTGTGGGGAGAGCCTTCCTGACGGAACGGCAGGAACGCACAGGTGCCGGAGAGATGGCTATGGGCAGTTACAGCAGCCGTTCTAAGGCTGCATTTACTGCACCTTTCAGCATGCCAGCCTCAGGCAAAACCCAAGGTCTGCCAATAACAGACACTGTTTATTCATTCGCCCTTTACCCATTCAGCGAAATAGGTGTCAGGTATGAGCAAGACCCGGCCCCTTCCCTCAGACACTTGGACTTGGGGTGGGCAGCAAGCTCTTACTTACCCAGGACGTCTTTGACCCTGTGGCCCTGACGGGAGCATCATCCTGTGTTTTCCAGGACCTTTTCCGGACCAGCCCGTGGGACAAGATGCAGCTGGAGCACACCCTGAGCTGCTGCCCCCAGCCTGGCACGCCATGGCATCTCCCCTGGACATCTCTGCCAGGCTCAGGGCACCAGGCTCAGGCCTGTGCCTGCAGGTAGGTTATCACTCCAATCAGACAGGAGAGACAACAGAGGTGGGTCCTGGCCCTCCTTGGCAAATTGCCCAGTGAGGACAAGACCCAGCTGGCCTGCCTCAGAGGGGAAGTGAGTACATGCAGGCAGGAGCTCGCTGCACTTCCTTCAGGGAACAGGGACAATGGTGTACATGCGCTGGCCTCCATCCCGGTGAGCTGATGAAACCTTAGGTTTGCCCCAAGGCCAGCTCCCTCTGCTGCCTCTCCCCAAGCAGCTTTCTCTGCACCCCCACTCCACCTCTGCTCCCCTCAGCACAGCTGGAAGACCTCGTCTTCTGCCTGCTGCCCCCAGCACACAGTGGGCTCCCAAGGGCCAGGCCCCACCATCGTCCCCTTGGCCTCGGAGCCCAGCACAGACTCTGCCGTGATGTGATCAAGATGTTTGTAGGACGGGAAGTGTGAATTCATTCATATCCACCTCATACCAACACAGTAAGAGCGTTTCACATTCTCTTTTTTTAAATAGCTTTTGTCTTAATAGAAAATATGTAAAACAACAAAAAATTTAAAACTCATAAACTCACTGTTGACATATTCATATATTTCCTTCCAGGCTTTTCTCTATGCATAGCTTCTGTTTGTTCACAAAGCAACATTGCCAGGATGGGGTATGATTTTGTAGCCTGCTTTTTGTACTGAGGTCACATTGCAAGCGCTTTATAGTGTTAATTCATATGTTGAGTAAACCCTGTGGTGGCTGCATGGCACTCATTCTGATTGCTCCATCACTTAGATGGCCATTCCCTCATGTGGACATCAGGGAACTGCCAATGTCAGGCCACATAAAAAAGGCCGCAGGGCCTCTGTCTGGGCAAGAACCATGGTCTGCATGTGCAAGCCTGTCCCGGGCACATTCCCACCTGGCCTCCCTGTTCAGAGCCCTGCCTTTGTGAGCTTGTGACCCAGCACCCCACTGGCACAGTTCAAGAGGAGGTGCAGAAATTGCCCCTCTGCAAGCCCCCAGCTGCTCCAGGCCTGTGCCCAGCTCCGGTCTGAGGAGGCCTGGGTGTTCAGAGGCAGCCTCTCTCCCACCTGAGCTCTCCCTTGGCCCCCCTCTGTTGTCCTCACTCCCTCCACGGAGGGCTGGCCCAGACCACCATGCAGGGGACTGTGCAGGAGCCATACCTGACAATGAGCTGGTCACAGATTTGGAGAAAGCCAAGGCTGCCTTGGGGAAAGGTCTGGAATGCCCTTCCGGAGAGTACACCCAGCCCCTGGGATCGGGCTCCCTGAGGCAGGCACTCCCCGGCCCCCAGTGGCTCTCCATCTCTGTGCGTCTCCTCTCCGGCCAAGCCACCCGCCAGCACCACAGCAGCCCGCTCCCGGTCCGTTTCTCCCCACAGGCTGTAGGCTTCTCTGGTTCAGCATCCACTCTGGAACTGGACTGGCCCAGCCCAAGCCCTCGTAGCTTTCTCTGGGGCCTAGGTCGCTGGTCTGGCCCTGTTCAAGTACCCTCCTCTGGTCACTTGACTCAGGTCAAGGGAGAGGAGGAGCCCTGGCCCCAGTGACGTAGGGCAGTGGACACCCTGAGGAAGGGGCAAGGAAAAGACTGCAGTCACCACAGGTATGACAAACAGAAGGCACAGGCCTCCAGGGCGGTGGCACCAGGGCTGGGAACACACACCGAGCAGGGACCGGAGCAAGGAGTATGCCCTTCTCATGGTGGTGCCTGGCGGAAGGCACTGCACTCCTGGGTGAGCGGGGCAGGGCCAGTGGAGCCCACAGCAGCTGTGACAGCACCAAGCTCTGGCATCAGCAGAGAGCTGGTCCCACACAGCTAAGCGGGCACCAGAGGCCTCTGCCTGGGCCCCCATCTGGAAAGAGGCAGGTAAGATGCCAGACAAGTGTCCTGGGGCCCCCTGTGTACTGGGGCCTGGAAGGGGGAGGGCACAGCAGAGAAGGGGCTGGCAGGAGGCAGGACACCCCAGATGGGCCTCGGCTGCTAGGCTGCTGTCAGCCACTGCGACTGACACAGCTGCAGAGAGCAGCCTGGCCTGAGGTCCACCCTGCGGCAGCTGGTGAAGACAGGGCCACCTCTCCCCGTCACCCAGCTAGGAACGTCTCTGAAGGCCCCTCTAGTCCAGTGGTCCCGAGCAGCTGGCCTGTGTGGCAGCACCACCCCCACCCCCATTCTCCCCGCCCACTCTTGCTTAATCCCAAGACGCCTCCGGAAAAGTCCAGGAAGCCAGCACGTGGCCCCCAGGGATGCTAAGGAAGCAGGCACTGCCGGGCTGGCAGGCCTCTCCCTCCCAGCCCTGAGCCCGCCCTCCTCTCCCACCCAGCTCCGCCCGGCTCCCCTGGGACCCCGTGAACATTTCAGACCACCAGGCTTTGCTGTCCTTGCTCCGGACCCGCACTGTGGTTTCCTTCCCCGACCCAGTCCTCCCGGCTGCCTCTGCCGTGGCCTCTCAGGAGCTGCTAGCAGGCCTGCCCCACCCCACCCCACTGCTGAGTCCGCCTCTCCTGAGGGTCCCATCCCACCTCAGCCTTGGCTTCAGCCTTCATGCACAGGATGAGGAGCCTGGATGGAACAGACAGGATCAGGCCGGTGGGTCCCGAAGCCTGCGGTCAGAGGCAGCAGAGTAATGGTTGCCAGCGGAGCTTTGATTCAGAACTCCTGGGTTGTCCCACCGTGGGGCCTTCTCATCCATGAGCCGCAGAAATGGAAGGACCAAGAACCCAGCGCGGTGTCACTTCTGCTTGTCCCATTAATGACAGGGCAAAACGCCACTAGTGACCTGAGGGGTCACAGGGATGAGCGAAGCGCGCTCCCGCGGGCGTCGTCCTGGAAAGGAGGAGGGCCTGGCCCGGGAGGGGCTTCGGAGCCTGGGGACAGCCACACATGGTGGCACGTGCGTGGGTAAGCACGCGGGATGCCCAGGAGTGCGGGCCAGCAGCCTGTAGCTGCGGAAATGGAGCGCAGAGCCATAGTGTCCACAGGGCGTGCTCCGTGTCAGGGCCGTGGGAGAAGCGCGGGCCCCAGGCCCGTCTCCTGGGCTCGCAAATGCTCGTCTTCTCCGTCTCACGTTGTCTTCCCCGTGTGGTCAGTGCCCCAACCCCCCCTTCTCAGGAGGATTCCAGCCTTACCGCATGCGCAAATAAGGCTTCAGGCTGAGGCCCTGGGGGTTCAGATTTCAACACAAAAGTGGGGGGAAACTCAGTTCAGCCCACGACAGCAAGCATCGGTGGACCCGCGTGGCCTCCTGCATCAAGGAAGGCCTGGCCGAGGTCGGCAGGAAAAGCTGGAGGCTTTTGCACACCCTCACCGGCTGCAAGCCACCCGGGCAGTAGGCGGGCTGCTCCCTGCTGCCACCAGGGAGGCAGCAAGAGGGAAGGGAGCGAGGCCCGGAGCCAGCCAGAGCTCCAGCAGCCCCGTCGCCAGTCATCAGACACTTCACTGCCTACTTTGGGCTCTAAAATAACACATTGATTTTTGAGCCAAGGCTAACTTTAGTTACCAGCGATGTTGCTAACAGGGGGAAATAAGTAATCATCATTAGAACTGAATCCAAATGAATGAGCTAGCCTGGGTCTCACTGGGATGCGGCTTCTTCATCTTCTTTTTTTTAATCGTCACAGTTTGGTGACATAGTTCTTCCTAAACTGAAGTGGCATGAAAGAAACCTTTTACAAAATATGATATGTTACCATTTGGGAACTATTAAAGGAATTGATTATTCTGCTTATCTGCTGCTGTTTTACAAACCATCCCAAGATTTACTGGCTTCGCACAATACCATTTTGTAACATCTCACTATTTTGTGGGCTGGGAATTGAGGTAGGACTTGGCCGGGTCATTCTACTCTGCATGACATCGACGAGGGCCGCTCCCTGGCGCTTTGGTGGCGGCATGGCTGGTCCAGAACATCCCCACTCACATGCCGGCTCCCTCCCACCTTGGTCTCAGGGCCTCCCCACATGGCAGGGCCCCAGTGGCAATCATCTACACAGAGGTGCCCGGACCCAGGTCCAGGGTTGACACCATGGGTGAGGAAAGGCCTTAGTCCCTTCTGTTGTGGGGAAAACATCTTGGACAGGAGCCGAGGGAGTGGGCAGCATGCAATAATTATGTTCTTGTTAGCAACCAGCAGGAGCCTGGAGCAAAAGTGCTTGGCTTGTTAAGCAACCCCAGATGGGGAAGGACAGGGCACCACCCTCACCCCCACTCACACCTGCTCCTACACACTTACCCACACTCACACCTGCTCACACACACACGCCATCTCAGATACACACTCATAGTCACCCACACTCATACACATTCTCACACAAGCATGTATTCACGTGCACGCGCGCGCACACACACAGTCACTCACAGACTCTCACACGTGCTTACACATCAAACTGAAGCACAGAGCTATGGACCCCTGATGAACAATCATGGAAGATGCATGCAAGAAATGACCTCCTCAGAAATTACTAACAGTCTACCAGGCACCATGGCTGTGCCAGATGCTGGCAAACAGTAGAGAAGGAAGCAGACACAGTGCTGATTTGGATCCTGATACCTCCTTTTTCCTTGTACGGATTTGGCATCATAATTCATGGACTCAAGGCCCCAGCCTAGAGGTGCACAGGCTCCCATGGGATGTCCAGCTAGCAAGGGGCCTTGTTTAGCCTTCAGTGTTTTGTGTTTTCTTTAAATCAGCTACCAGTTTTTAGAACCCAGGGGTTTTCACATAAAATCTAAATTCTGGCTTCTCTAGAAAAACTAGAAAAGCTTGGAACTCATGTGAGCCTGTGTGCTGGGTCTGCCCAGGCCCCAACAGCCACTTCACACCTCTGGTGCCTGTCCAGCCCCCAGTGCCTGGAGTGGTGGCCTCTATATCACAAAAGGCAGCTCTTAGAAATCATCTACCTCAAACCTGTCATTTCCCGCTGAAGAATCAGGGTCTGGAGAGGAGGAGGCCCTGTCTGAGGCCACAGGTGGGACAGCCCAGGGCCACTCAGCTCGAACCACCTGCAGCAGGACCAGGGTGGCACATATGTGATCCTTGTCTTCTCCTTTTCTCTCTCCAGGACCTCGGACAGGCTCAGCCCCCAGTGGATGCTCTCTGTTGTCCTAAGAATGTGATCATGGGAGAAAATGAGGGCCAGGTCCTTCAAACTCCACTTCCAAAGGAGCTCCGTGGCTGGACAGCTAAAGACAGAAGTTCTGCCCCTGGAAAGATGACTGTCCCCAAGTCCCTTTAGGGGCATGTGTGGGGTCCAGGCTGATGCCAGTGTCCTGCCCCTCCTGTGTTCCAGGGGCCCTGTCCCACCCTGCTGGCTGGGGCTCCCACCCCCTGGAGACCCATCCTCACCCCTCCACAACACTCCTTGACAGCACTCACTGTTCACACAGCCTCATTCATGGCCTGAGTTCTGAACAACCGAGAGGACCCAGGCCCCACCTCCTACATGAACAAGCGATGTTCCAAAACCCCCACCCGGGACAGGTGACATGGGATAATGACACCTACCCTCAGGCTGTCATGAAGATAAAATGAGACAACGCACGCCATGATCTGACACCGAGTAGGTGCTTGGAAGATGACAGCTGTGGGCATTATTATCACCAAGGAAAACTTCACATCCTCTCCATACTAAATATGGCCTGCAATGTACAGTGGAAGAGATTCGTTAATTCTACCATATGTCCTAATTGGAAACATAGCCTGAATCACTGCCACTTGCCAGAAAAAAAAAAAAAAAAAAGGAAAAAGCAAGCCAAAAACTTTTTAAAAAGGTTTTTCTTGACTTCCTGCAGACTGGAGCAGTTATCAGGCAAATGTCTTCCCTCTGACTCTGGGATTTTCCCAACATCTCCGTCATCTGCCCGCACTGGTTTTCATCTCTGCAATCATCCCACAGGCTAGGGACCCAAAGGAACATCTTTGAAACCCAGCAAGAACTATGTGTTAATGGTGATCTTTCAGACAATGCACACAAGACAATTTATTGAGCAAATCTTCACAAAGCAACTTTCACACAGATGGTGATGGTCCCATCTGAGCTGAGCCAGATGAGGTCCCCACTCCAGGCAGCTCAGAGGGGGTGGAGGCAGAATGCTCCAACATGACAGGGGTGCTGGAGCCCCTGCAACTGTGAGGTCATGGAGCTCATGGACCAGCTGGGTGGAGGATGCCATGACGTGCCACACGGCCTCACCCTGCATCACAGAAGGCAGGGGGACCTGCCTCCACTATCCCGGAGCTGCAAGCCAGTTGCTCAGAATGGTTACATTCAGAAACACAAAGGGCCATATGTGCCTGAATGTTGAGGAAGTGGTCCAAGAATAATCAAGCTGTCCATATAAGGCACAATGTTTTGCGATGTTCAGCTGAGTCAGTGAGGGAAGGAAGGAATGAGCCCCACTGATGGTGAGAAAGGAGATGAGCCACGTCAGGTCCCCTTGGCCTCTGCCTCTGTTCCTGCTCCGTTGGTCTCTGACCAACTTCACACAGATGAAATGAAGTGCCTGGGCCCTGCACCTGCCCCTGCCACCCCTGCCACCTGAGCATCCCTGCTGACATCCCCAGGGAGGCCATCACATCTACACACATGTGCCTGGAGGAGCCAGGGTTAATACCCCAAGGTCAGACCTTTATCCAGTGATGTTTACAAACCAGTGGACAAGTTCTTTCCCTGCTCCTCTTTCCCCACAGCTCAAAGGACAGCCCTGAGACCCAGGGTACAGCTTCTTAGGGGCCCTGGGCTCTCAATCAAGTCTAGCTCAGTGAGAATCCTCCCAAAGGACCCCTTCTGCCCTCCTCCACTGCCCTGGCTCTCATGCCTGCTCCCTGGGTTTGCACTCACTAAGGAAAAATTCCTCTGCACAGAAGCAGCACACAGCATCACCTACACAGAGATCACATAGGAGACATGAGCCACAGAACATCACCACTAGAAAGGTCTTCAAGGCCACCTGATTCAACCCCAAACCTTCCCTTCCATTTTACACATGAAGAAACTGAGACCCAAAGCTGAGAAGGAAATTCATTGTCCAAAGCCATACAAAATATTTTAAAGCAGGAGTGGCTATATTAATATGGACTTCTGAGAAGTCCATTTCTGATAAAATGGACTTCTGAGAAGAGGCATTTCTAGACACAAAGAGGGATATTACATAATGATAAAAGGACCAAATTACCAGGAATGCATAACAATCCTAAATGTGTATGCACCAAACAACAGAGCTTCAAAACACATGAAGCAAAAACAGAGCTGAAAAGAGAAACAGATAAAGCTAAAATTAGAGTTGAGACTCCAACACTCTCCTTTCAGCAACTTACAGAACCACTAAGCAGAAAATCAGCAAGGATATAAAGGGATTGCTAACAACACAACCACCCAAAGAGATCTAATTAACATATGTAGAACACTCCCCAGAATAGCAGAATACACATTTTATAAGTGGCCATGGAACATTCGCCAAGACAGACCATATCCTGGCCTATAAAACCACTCCTGAATAGGCTGATAATCACTAGAGGGGAGGGAGGTGGGGAACAGGTGAAATAGGTGACAGGGATTAAGGAGGGCACTTGTTGTGGTGAACCCCAGGTGCTCCAGGTAAGTAAGGAATCACTAAATTGTACACCAGAAACTAATATTACATTCTATGTTAACTGTTAATAATTTAAATAAAAATTTTAAATACCCACTCTCAACAACTGAAACTAATGTAATATTGTGCATCAACTATACTCAAATAAAAAAAAATTTTTTTTAAGTCTCAACAAATTTAGAATTGAAATCAGACAGACTGAGTTCTTGGACCATAATGGAATGAAACCAGAAATCAAAAACAACAGACACAGGGAAACTAAACAACACACTTTTAAATAATCCATAAGTCAGAAAGAAAGGCTTAAAGGCAATTTAATCATACATGGTATACAATGAAAATGAAGACACAACATTTGTGTGATGCAGCTAAACCAGGGATAAAAGGGAAATTTACAGCACAATTTATATTTGTATTTGTTATTTATAGTTACATTAGAAATGAATAACCTAATCAATCTGAAATCAAATATCAAATCAACTTAAGTTCCTACCTCAAGAAACTAGCAAAGATAGAGCAAAATACATGGAAAGCAAGCACAAGGAATGAACTAATAAAAAGAGAAGTCAGTGAAATTGAAGATAGAAAAATAATATAAAATATCAATGAAATAATAAATTGGTTCTTTAAAAAAAATAGTGAAATTGATAACCCTTTAGCAAGACTAACAAAAACAGAGAAGACACAAATCACTAATATCAGTCCAGATTCTACAGTCATTATAAAGATAAAAAGGGAATACTGTAAACAGCTTTAAATTCATGAATTTGACAACTTAGAAGAAATGGACCAATTCATTGAAAACTACAAAGTACCAAAACTCCACCAAGGTGAAATAGACATCTGAATAGCCCTATAATCATCAATGAAATTGAATTCTGTTGGGAGCCATTCTGAACTCACTAGTTGAGAAAACTCCTTGCAAGGTTAAGGCAGGTTTACAAGGCCTCCTGCTGTCAGATGATAACCGATATCCACCCCCACTCAACTGTTTCTGCTTGAGCATCAACCCCAAAGCACCTTGTTGATTGCTATCGGGAGTGACTTATTCTGGCCCTGATATGCTGATTGCACCTTGTGAGGAACTTATTGTAGGAATTTCTTCTTTTGTGATTATGGGAGCAAACGTTGCATTTCCTGAAAATCCTATTTTTCTTAAACTTCCCCTTAAGCAAACAGGCTATTGACCCCTGCTCACAAAGAACTAACTTTTGCCTTTGCTACGCTAAAAACATTGTCTTGTATTTGAATGCTAAAGATACCTTCCTTCCCCGTATGATAAGGATCTAAATCACCTACACCAATCACTACTGATAAAGATTATGCATGAGTCTCCTACAAATATATGTTCTGGGAAATTTTTACATATCAAAGAAATTTGTCATCAAAAATCATTGTCTAAGGCAAATGCCACTTCTGTGCTGTTCCCCATACACTTAACCATAAATAAAGCTAAGTCTCAGTCAGCACAGAGATGCCTTCCTGGTGACCAGAAAGAATCTCGGTGCTCTCTCATCCCTCTCTCGCCAACACCATCCATCCTTCAGGGACCCCTGGACTGGCTGGAGTGCAACTCCAGCAGAATTCATAATTTAAAAAGCTCCAAGAATAAAATGTCCAGAACCATATGGTTTCACTGGAGAATTCCACCAAACATTTGAAAGCAAAATCAACCCCAACTTTACAAAATCTCATCCATAAGACAGAAGAGAAGGGGATGCTCTCATACTAAAACCAAAGACAAAAGTACACTCCAATCTCTCTCATGGACTAAAATGAAAAACCCTCAATGAAATTAAAAGGATTCCAACAATATGTATCAAGAATTATACATCACGAGCAAGTGAGATTTATTCCAAGAATGCAACACTGACTCAACATTTGAAAATCTAGCTGCATAATCCACCATATCAACAAACTAAATAAACTCCATACATCATTATCAGTTGATGCAGAAAAAGCACTTAACAAAATCTAACACTCATGTATGATTTCAAAAGAAAAACTCTCAGAAAACTAGGAATAGAGACAAATTACCTCCACTTGTTAAAGAATACCTACTCTCCCCACCCCAAAATTATAACTGTAATATTTATACTTAATGTAGAAAAAGCCTGAATATTTCCCCCAAGAAGCTTTTGTAACTAAAATAAGGCAAGAAAAGTAAATGAAAAGCATCAATGTGGCAATGGTAGAGGAATGAATAGATAGATCAGTGGAATAGAATAGAGAACACAGAATAGAACCAAATATGCCCAAGTAATTTTTGACAAAAGTGCAAAACCAATTAGATAGAAGAATAGCCTTTTCAAAAACAAAAAACAAAACCTAAAACCTCATATTGTATACAAAAGAAAATCATCCAAAATAGATCATAGGCTTAAATACAAAACATAGTACTTTCAGGAAAAAAAAACATGAGGGAAAATCTTCAGTATCAGTACTAGGCAAGGAGTTCTTAAACTTGACACCAAACGCATCAGGTATAAGAGGAGAATTTAATAAACTGGACTTTATTAAATTTAAAACTTTGACTCTGTGAATACTCACATAAAGAAAATAAAATGACAAGCTACAGACTGGGGGAACATATTTGCAAACCACATATCTGAAAAAAAAGACTAGTAACTATAATACATAAAGAACAATCAAAACTCAACATTAAAAAAAATCTAGTCTGATGATGAGCAAAAGACATAAGAACACAGTTCATTCAGTAGGATATACAGATGGGAAATAAGCCCATGAAAAGACAGCATCTCCAGCCACCAGAGAAATGCAAATTAAAACCACAAGAGATATCATTATATACCTATGAGAATGAGGTTACGGCAAAAAATAGTAACACCACCAAATACTAGGGGAGCACACAGAAACACCAGATGTCTCGTGCTTTCAGGTACATCAAATGGTGGAGCCTCTCAGGAAAGCAGTTCAGCAGTTTCTTCACAAAAGCAAACGTTTAATTACCATTGGACTCTGGACACTATCCTAGAGAAATGAAAATTTGTGTTCACACAAAAACATTTACACAAATGTTCACAGCAGCTGTATTTGTAATAGCCCAATCTCCAGGGAATTATGCTGAGAAAAAAATAAAAAGCCACTCTCAAAGGGATTATATGATTTCTTTCATATAACTTTTTAGAAATAGCCACACTTAAGAAATGGAGGGCAAACTAGTGGTGGCCAGGGACTGGAGGGTGGGGTGGGTGGTGGCTATTGGTGGGTTATAAAATGTCAACGGGAGGGAGCTTTGCAGTGTTAACATGGCTCAGTAACCTGACTATGCTGGTGGATACATGAAACTACACAGGTGATAAAATGATATAAACACAGGCCTTCACACACACACACACACACACACACACACACACACACACACTTATAAATAAGCCAAAGATGGCCTGTGTGTATTGCCCCTGGGTTGTTTATTTCTCCAGCACTGGCTGAGACCCATTAGGTCAAAAGCCCACAGACACCAAATTCCAATTTTCACACATCCAATTATTTTTAAAAAATAGCCCAAACAAGTAAAGTTTCAGCCATTTAGAGACTGCCTGCTTTGCATATGTCATGGAAACTCTCCCAGTAGCCATTTCTTATTTATAAGATAAAGCCTAGTGGGGTGCCTAGGTGGCTCAGTTGGTTAAGCATCCGACTTCGACTCAGGTCATGATCTCACAGTTCATGGGTTCGAGCCTCGCGTCAGGCTCTATGCTGACAGCTCAGAGCCTGGAGCCTGTTTCGGATTCTGTGTCTCCCTCTCTCTCTGACCCTCCCCTGCTCATGCTATCTCTCTCTCAGAAATAAATAAAACATTAAAAAAAAAAAAGATAAAGCCTAGGGCCACCTGGGCGACTCAGTTGGTTAAGCATCTGACTTCCACTGAGGTCACGATTTCATGGTTTGGTTCATGGGTTGGAGCCCTGCATCGGGCTCTGTGCTGACGGCACCAAGCCTGGACCCCACAGAGGGAGGGATTCTGTGTCTCCCTCTCTCTCTGCCCCTCCCCTGTTTGTATTCTGTCTCTCTCTCTTTAAAAAGTAAACATTAAAAAAATTATAAGATAAAGCCCAATGCTGCTGCTGCTGCACTTCCCAACTCCGTGACCGGGACACGCCTGGGGTGCTGCTGAGCAACATAACCTGGACATACTAGCCCTCTAGCCCCCACCCCCAGTTCTCTCCCAGAAGGAGCCCTGCCCTCCTCTCCTTCTGAGCAGTGAACTCCCTTTCTGGACCTCATAGCCTCTACACATATCTCTGTGTTCCCCCACATGCAACCCTGCCTCAGCATTGCCTAATTAAGCCTGTGCTGTGTTACTGCCCCACATGGTCATGTCCTCCCCTTGATCAGCCTCATCCCTCAAACCACTCCCCCCACACACATGCACCGGTATACAAATACATGCACGGATGAATGAAAGTAAAACTGGGGAAATCTAAATAAGACCAGAAGGTTGTATCGACATCAACACGCACTTTGTGATATTATACTATAATTTTGTAAAAGAAGGGAACCTTATTATTTCTTAAAACTTCATGTGAATATACAATTATCTCAATTAAAAAATCTGTCATTGGGGCGCCTGTGTGGCTCAGTCAGTTAAGCGCCTGATGGTGCTGACAGCTCAGAGCCTGGAGCTGCTTCATATTCTGTGTCTCCCTCTCTCTCTGCCCCTCCCATGCTCACTCTCAGTCTCTCCAAAATAAATAAACATTAAAACTTTTTTTTTTTTTAATTTCTCTTACAGGCCCCTGGGTGGCTCAGTCAGCTGAGCATTTAACTTGTGGTTTCAGCTCCGGTCATGATCTCACAGTTCATGAGTTCAATCCCAGCACTGGGCTCTGCGCTAACAGCTCAGGGCCTGCTTGGGATTTTCTCTCTCCCTCTCTCCCTGTCCCTCCTCCCGCTTGCTCGCTCTCTCTCTCTCAAAATAAATAAACTTAAAAAAATTTTTCTCTTAAAATATTCCTAGCTACTCACAAGTTCTGCCCACACCATCCTCAGTAAGATAAGTGATAGAATGAACAGGCCTTTCCTCAGACCTGTGTGTTGGATACACCAGAACAGTCCCACAGGACTGCTGAGCAGCAGACCCCATGCATGCTAACACAGACACACACACAAACACACACACTCGCGCACACCCTGACATGCCCTACTCAGGGGCCTCTGCCCTCTCCTGCTGGGCAGAACACGAGCGCAGTGTCCCACTGGTCTGCATGCTACCCTGGGCTCAATCGCCAACTCTGGGGCCATTCTGAGTCCCAACAGTCTTATCTGCAAAATGGGGATATGGCTCCAGGCTCCCAGGTGCTTCTTGTGAGACCAGAAATAGAGTCTGTGAAGTGCGTATCATCATCCCCGTCTCACAGATGGGGACGGTTGGAACAAGGCTGGGTCAGCATCCCTGCCCTGGCCATTTGGTCCTGTGCGCCTGCACCCTCCATGTGTCTGGGTCATCAGGATCCCCATGGAACGTGTGCGCATCAGGACACCCGCTTGGCCCAGATCAAATTCAAATCAGGACTTTGTTAAACAAATGTTCTCATTCTCAAACCTCCAGCCCCATGTGTGACAGCTGGTAGACTTCTAGGAGCTACAGGGTGGGGACTGAGGGGAAGCTGGAGAGCTTCAGGGGCAGACCCTTGAGGCTGGGACACAGGAAGGGCTGGAGGACCAGGGAGGTTGGCCCACAGTTGCACCCCCCGCCCTGGCCCTGGCCTGGGCCCTCCCATTCCCCAGCACACTAAGCCACAACACATCTGTCAGATCCTGGCTGGAACCTTCCACCCTGCCCCCCCAAACAAGGGAATAGCTGTGCTTGGCATGCCCAGGGCCTCGTCCATGATGGGGATGGGACAGGAGGCCCCGGGGAGGAAATTCCAGGAGGGCTTCTGAGACACCCCAAGCCTTGAACCCAGCAACTGGACAGGGGAGGGGACAGATCACCGACGCACCTCCAGGAAAGACAGGGCAAATGGCTGAGTCCAACCTTCCTCCTGGACAGCTGCCACAGCTGTGCTCCATGCTCAGTACAGGAAGACAGGCTCAGAGGACAGAGTCCCCAGGGCCGGTAGGAGTCGACTGCAGAGGTTCCGAATGCCAGAACCAGCCAAGCTAATGAGAAGCCCAAGTAGCTCTGGTTATACACAAGCCCTGGTTGAGGGATTTTGTTAAAAATCTCTAAGTCTGTGAGAGGCCCCCAATCTCCCTGAACCACCCCACCATCTGGGGCCCCTTTTAGGCAGAGCTTGGGCAGGCCTGGGGCTGGTTAATGTGGGGACTAGCCCAGCGCTCTGCACACAGACTGGAGACAGCTCAAAGACAGGCTTGGAGAGCCACCCTCATCTATATGCTAATTAGCCCATGCAAGAATTACAGGGTTAATTAAGCATCTCTGCCCTCCTTCCGTTTTATCTGCCCTGGACACGGAGGCAAGAGGAGGAAATCACAACCTCTGATCAAATTAGCTGTCCGCAGGCTGCCCGGGCCTTTCCTCTTCACAAGGCTTCAGAAACCCACCCCCCAAGTCCCTCGTGTTTATTTCAAAAGGCACGAGGGATTTAAAAAGTGATTAGGAATCAAACCCAGGAGCAGCCAGCCCTTGACCCTCTGCTCTCAATTTCCTTGGTACAGAGAGGGTGTTTTATCACAGCATCCAGGCCACATACCCCCTGAGGTGGGATGGCCAAATCCGTAGGAAGATGACTGTCAAGGCGGGAGGCTGGGGGGTGGGGGAGCTGGGTGTGAGGGGCTTCCTCTTGCTCTCCTGGGCCTTGATCCAGCACCCCAGTACTTAAAACTGTCAGAAGAGCAATGGATTCTTCTGTTTCTGCCCTGGTGTGTGTCCCAGGTAAGTGATTTGAATTCTCTGCACGTCAGGTTTCTTATCCACTACATAAGGACGCCTCATCCACCTGCAAAGGAAGACCATGACATGCTGCGGGGACATGGTGGCCTGTGCAGTAAGCATCAAGAAATAAATAATGGGCAGAATGTCGATTTTCTTCCTTCCCTTTCTTGGCCAAGAAAACAGGAAGTTACCAAAATAAAACAAAAGAATTCATCTGGGGTCTTAGAATCGCCATTCGAGAAGCATAGATTTGGGTAGCAACCCAAACATTGTCCCGTTGAGGAGGAAAAGCCCAGGGCCTTTATTAGGAAACATTGCAGAAGTTTCCAGAAACCTGTACCGGTTGTCTTCTGAAAATGCTGATTGGAGGATATAATTACATTTTACAATGTACAAAATTATCTGAGTACATTATCACAGTAACTCGGAAAATATTTTTTGCAGAGTGTCCAATTTTTATCAAGAACGTGGGTACAGAGGTCTTCCGTTCAGTCATATGCTTATGCCCAGTTCAATAGTTCAGTGCAGTTTCTGTTTCAGGGCGAAAAAAAAAAAACAAAACAAAACAGATGAAGCTTTAGTCCCCAGAATAGTCTTGTGCTCGGAGGTTTTACACAGGTTCATGCCTTCCATTTATCCCCTAGTGCCCCAGTCTTGAGTTCTCATTATTCTCTTCCGCAAAAAAGCCTCCCCAATAGCTCAGTGTGAACGCAGCAGCAGCAGGCTGAAACACCGGGGAAAGCCAGCTTCAGTAAATGTGTGCTGAACAAATGAGCTGCAAGGGCACTAGGTCAGTCAGAAGATGGCAGGAGGGCCCATGGGTATCCTTGACAGACACCAATCACCACCCTCTTCCCCGCCAGGGTCAGGGCCAGCCTCACGAGCCTCTCAAGAAGCACCCCAAGCAGCATGGCCAAGCAGCCAGAGTCGGAATACAAGATAAAGCCCATCACCAAATCCCATATAGCCACTTACAAACTGAGCCCCAGGGAGAGGCAGCTAGTTAGTGACAGTGATAGGAGCAGAGCGTGGCTCTCCTAACAGTCTCCACACACAGACTGAGTTCGTGAGTGTCAGCCTTGTGTCCCTGGACAGAGTGCAGTTATGAAGAGCCAAGCTTGGGCTCCTTCCACATGGAGCCTGGTGCATACACACCCTGTGAATGTGATGGGTGTTACTTCCATAATTAGGCATGTCACTTGGACAGCAGACTTCAAGACTGGGGAATTATTGGGTGGCCTGGGTGGCTCAGTTCGTTAAGCATCTGACTCTGCTCAAGTCATGATCTCACAGCTCATGAGTTCCAGCCCCTCATCGGGCTCTGCTGACAGCTCAGAGCCTGGAGCCTGCTTCAGATTCTGTGTCTCCCATTTTCTCTGCCCCATCCCCGCTTGAGCACACTCTCTCTCTCTCTCTCTCAAAGATAAATAAACATTAAAAAATTTTCTTTAAACTTGGGGAATTATTAGGATCTAACCTAATCACATGAGCCCTTTAAAGCCAAGTTTTCTCCAGCTGGTGACAGCAGAGGAAGTGGGAGATTCGGAGCATAAGAAGGACTTAATGCACCTTTACTGGCTTGAAGATGGAAGGAGGCATGTGGCAAGAGTACAGGTGACCTTCAGAAACCAAGAGTGGTCCCCAGGGGACACCAGCAGGGCACATTAGTCCTACAACCACAAGGAACTGAGTGCTGCCATCAAAATGAATGACAAGCAAAGCCCCCAAATAGGCACTTCTGGAAAGAAGTCATCCAAATGGCCAACAGGTATGTGAAAAAGTGCTCAGTAACACTCATCACCAGGAAATGAAAATCAAAACCACAGTGAGCTATCAGCTCACACCTGCTAGAATGACTGTTCCCAAAAGGACAAAAGATAAGTGGTGATGAGGATGTGGGGAAAATGGGAATTCTGTACAGTGGTTATGGGAATAAATTAGTACAGCCATTACGGAAATCAGTATGAGCTACAATATAACCCTGGGCATGTATTCAAAGGAATTGAAATCAGGATTTCAAAAAGATATTTGCACTCCCATATTCATTGCAGCATTATTTACAATAACTAAGACATGGACACAACCTAATTGTCCTTAGATAAATGGATAAAGGAAATGTGGTACATATATACAATGGAATATCATTCAGCCTTTAAAAAGAAGGAAATAACCTTTGTTACAACATGTATGGGGCTGGAGGACATTACACTACACAAAATAAGCCAGATACATGAAGACAAATACTGCATTATCTCACTTATAAGTGGAATCTAAAATAGTGAAACTCATAGAAGCAGAGAATAGAATGGAGGTTGTCAGGGGCTAGAGGTGGGGAGAATTGGAGATATGCTGGTCAAAGGGACAAAGTTTAAGTTATTCGGGCAGGGTCAATAAGTCCCGGAGATCAAACATGTGGCCTGGTGACCATAGTTAACAATACTGTGTTTTATACTTGAATTTGCTAAGAAGAGAGATCTCAAATTAAACCTAACCACATTGTACACACACACACACACACACACACACAGTAACTCTATGATATAATGGATGTGTTCATTGATTGTGGCAATCATTTCACAATGTATGAATATATCAAACCATCATGCTGTATACCTTAAATATATATAATTTTTATATGTCCAAGAAAAAAAGGAATGAACAATAAAGCAATTTTTCCCCAGAGTCTCCAGAAACAAGCTCAGCCTGGCCAAACCTTGTATGTCAGCCTTGGGATTCCCTGAGCAGAGAACATAGCCACGCCATCCTGAAGCTCTGACTTACAGAGCTGAGAGCCGATACAGCTGCACAGCCTTGGTAATTGTTACACAGCACAGAAAGCAACACACGGAGGATGTACCACAAATGTGCAAGGAATCAATCTCAGGTGAATTACACTGAATCGCACTTGGTCTGGTGGGGCAGAGAAAGATCTACCTTGAATTGAATTCTGCTTTATTAGGCGCTGGGGAGAGAGCCTCAGGATCCACCAGCATGTTCTTGTCATAACTTATGCAAATCTTACCCAAGGAGAGAAAATCCTCATTGTGTTCCAGGACCACGTGAACTAGAATTGGCCCTGAGGAGTTCACCCAATGCTGCCGCAGATTTTTCCTCCATGGTGTCTCTGCGGACTGTGGGTGGGAGGAGAGAAGGAAGGAAGGGCTTGCTTGCTTCTTTGCACTTTCTTTTCACTTTGTCCTTTACAAAGCTTCAACCATTATGCTGTTGAAGGCACACACTATGCCCCACACCTCTATTCGTGTCTACCCCAGCCATGATGCGGGGTAGGCTCTCAGATGGCTGTCTTCTTGAGCCGGTGCGTACCCTGCCCTGGCACCTGGTGCCCGACCCTCGTCTTCCCAACAGTGTAAGCCCATGTGGGCAGGAACTTCCCTGTGGTCTTGCCCCAGCCCCAGCCCAAGGCCAGGCCCTGGAAGGCACCAACAAACATCTTGTGCACTGCAAATGCCTAGAGATACAGCAAACCCCACGTGTAAAATAATTCAGCAGCGAATATGTGAGCTGACACTGGCGGCAGGGGAAAGGGCTTACCCAAGAGGAATGGCGGCCACCATGTTTCTTCCTAACGGCTGTGCATTTCCCTCGAGTCCCTTCCTGACTGCAGGTAAATGTGGAAGTCTGATCACACCTGTCATGGGCTCTCCCTCACAGCACTCCACTACAATGACATCAATGGGCTTTTTAAAATATATAAATCCATAAGGACTGAGAGAACGAGAGAGGGCACAGCAGCAGATGCCAAACAGCTGTGACATTTTGGAAACTAAAAAAAGGCTGGAGGAGAGAGGAGGGCACCTGACCCAGGAGGACCCAGGAAGCTGCCCTCAGGGAAGCGCAGAGGCAGTGCCCAAGGAAGGAAGTTGGCTGGCTCCAAACAAGCCCTCAGGGCCCAGGATAGGGATGCCCTGGGCACACCTGGAGGCTGGAAGGAAGCGTGGGGAGAGGGCCCCTAGTGGGACAACCGAGACGAGCACCATCAGTAATTGTGCGACAGACACAGGTCGTGCTGGCCTGGGAAGGAAACCCCAGGGACTGGTGAAAGCTGACAGACGTCCAGGGCCCCCCCGAGCTCCGGGGCCCTCCTGCAGTTCCTAAAGCCTGTACTCAGGACGTCAAAGGTTTGCTTCTGGAGAAACCAAGCCAGAAGGCCCAGCCTGCGGGACCCAAGCACAATGGAGGACAGGCGTGAGATGCAGAAGAGAACCTGGATGAGAGAAAGCCTGCACTCAAAGAGCAGGGCAGACACCACCGAGCTCACTCCTGGCTTGCACCTGCGGAGAGGACACAGGATTATTGTGCAGAAAAGAGACCCCAAGGCCCGATGTTTGAGGATACCCAAGGTCTCACTCCCTGCGGCTCACATACAGCAAAGCCTCTGGTTGACTGGCCCCCTCATATCCTAAGGGCGCCCCACTTGCTCCTAGTGCTTCATTGTTAAATCCCAGCCGGCAGCCAGCAATCATCAAACATTTGAGGCGATCTTCTAACGCCGGAAAATGAAACCAAAATAGAAAAAAAAAAAGGAAAAATTTTAAATCAGAAAGATCCTGCGGGCACAGAACAAGAATAAGGTTCTGTGGGAAAAGTAACAGATGCACGAAGAACTCTGAGAAAGTCAAATAATAATGTAATGGCTGAAATAAGTAGAACAAAAATTAGAGCAGAAAGAGATGGAAAGCAGAGAAAAGACAAGAAACCGAAAAGGTCAGTTCAGAAAATCTGCAATGTAGAAAAGGAAAATGGCAGGAGGGAAACTACTGACGAAATGATACTTAGTATTTTACAGGTGGTCTTGGTCCCTTCAGGTGACTGTAACAAAACTGCCGTGAACAGCAAACATGTGTCCCTCGCAGGGCTGGAGGCTAAGTCCAAGGCCAGGCACCAACAGGGTCTGCAGCTGGTAAGGGCCCTCTTCCTGGTTCACTGAAGTCTGTCTTCTCCCTCTGTGTGTCCCCACATGGTGGAGGACTGATGGGCTCTCTGGGGACTCTATTTTTATGTTTTTATTTATTTCTGAGAGAGAGAGAGACATAGACAGCGTGAGCAGGGGAGGGTCAGAGAGAGAGGGAGACACAGAATCTGAAACAGTCTCCGGGCTCTGAGCTAGCTGTCAGCACTGAGCCCGACGCAGGGCTCGAACCCACCAACCGTGTGATCATGACCTGAGCCGAAGTCGGCTGCCTAACCGACTGAGCCACCCAGACACTACTCCGTTTTGTGAGCAAAGCACCCCTAGAGGCCCCACCTCCTAATACCATCACATTGGGGTTTAGGTTTAACACATGAATATGCAGGGAGGGGGACACAAATTTTAGTCGATAGCATAGGTCATAAGGTTCAGACTGAAGGTGTCCACTGAGAGCCCAGCAAAATGAAAGAAAAAAGACCCTCAGGCCCAGACAGAGTGCCTGGAGCAAAGGTTCCCCTACACCCCACCCCTGCCTTTTTCAGGACAAACACTGCAATGCGTATCCACTCCAGGGCTCCTTGGTAAGGCTGTGATGGGCACTCCCCCTGAAATCTAACTTGGCTGTCTTCCTCCTCCCTGCCCTGCTTCCCCACCCCCTCCCCTTTCTCCTGGGAGTACCTCCTTAATGAGTCATCTTCACACAAACCCATGTCCCAGAGTCTGCTTGGAGGAAATCTTTTCAGATACAGAGGTACCCTTTTCATAACTTCACAACTTAGGGAGCTATTAGAGGACACGCTTCAGCAAAATGATGGTGTAAGCAGGAAAGGAAGCCGTGAGACCCAGGAGCCCATCCAGAGCGTGCTGCAAAGTAAGCCCCAGGATGACAGGCTGCTGGTGAGTCTGGAGAGCGACCAAGAGCCAGAAACCCCCATGGGAGGGTCTGGGAGAAAAGGAAACTGATAGAATGTCAATTTGACTATATAGAACTGATCTAGCAAAGTAGTTAGGAAAAATAAATATAGGTACATGGAAAACCAAACAAAAGGAGAACATGCACATGTTAAGTCCAGGAAACACCGTCGTCGTCTACTTCACTTAGCGGGAAGCAAAATGTACTGTCATAGTAACAGAAACACTGACTATTGATTTAACCAAAAGTTGTGATAACAAGTACACGGAAGGATGGAGGAAGGGCCGATGCAAGGAAATCTGTGCCGAGCTAAATCGCCATCTTCCGCTGTAGTCAATAGACAATGTTTAAAATCGATTAATCAAGAAATAGCAGTATCAGCATATTATTTTGAAAAATGGAAATACCAGCTGTGAGCATTGCCAACAAAAATCTATTTGATAGGAATTTGTCTTTTTTAACCCCATTATTTCCAAAAAGATAAAGCATAGCTTCTGATGAAAGGTACGCATACACACACATGCCTCCTACCCCACAAAAAAAAGAACAGAGCCATGGAGGATGGGGATAGAGAGGGGTGATGGGGGACAGAGCACATACAGAAGCCCTCTACTCAGGGGTCCACCAGGGTCACAGCCAAGGAAGACTCAGCAGCCATACACCACTGGATGCTCTCCATGCTCAGCAATTTAAAAACTCACCCTCTGTCTGAAAACTCTTACCCACCGTCAGTCACGGCTGCCTCAAATTCAACAATACAGACTCAGTTCTGAGTCAAGCATTGCTCTCTCTTTAAGAGTGGTGTTCCCTTGCCAGGGCTGCACACCGCATTCAGTATTGGAAAAGCACAGGCTGGGTTCCCATTCTAAAGTTTGTTTTCTGTTTGTTTGTTTGTTTGTTTGTTTGTTTAGAAAGTATGAGTGGAGGAGGGGCAGAGAGAGAGATAGAGAGAATCCCAAGCAGGCCCCAGGCTGTTAGAGCAGAGCTCAATATGGTTCATGATGTCATGACCTGAACTGAAATCAAGAGTCAGACATGTAAACAACTGAGCCACCCAGGCACTCCACCTGGGTTCCCATCCTAGCTTCATGCCCTGGGCAGGCTGCTTCAAGTCTTAGAACCCAGCTTCTCTGTGTGGTGGGTGTCAAAAATGGTCACCATCCTTGGCAACCTCTCCTGCCATTCTGGGTGGCCCCAGTGGTTTGCTTTGACCAACAGCAAGTGACAGAAGTGACATTGTGCCCACCTTGAGTCTAGACCAAAAAAGAGGCCTTTGAGCTTCTATCCTTGATGCTCTTAGAACCCTCCACCGACATGGGAATGTGCCCAGGCTCGCCTGTGACAGTGAGAGATACTGTCACCCCCACACGCCAGCCAACTGCAAGCTGACTTCCAGACTTGGGAATGAGGCCACTCAGGACCAACAGGTGCCCCATCCACCCACCAGCATCATTCTAGCCCAGCCCAGACCAGAAGGAACCAGCCAGCAGAATTGTGAGCTAAATAGACAGTGGGGTGTTCTTTTAAGCCACAGAGTTTTGAGCAGGTTTGCTGTGTAGCAAGGAAAACCAATGTTTCCATGTGAAGTGATGATGCCAACACTTAGCTCACAGTGTTGTTAAGATGTAATGGTGATATATGAAATCACCGTAGGCAGTCAAAAAAAAAAAAATGTTCCTTACCTCTTGCCCCTATCTCCAATGCGTAAATGCGAAAGAGTTCCTAGCAACTGTTTTTCCCACTGAGGAGTCCAGACAGTGAGGTCAGGGCTCCCAAAGGAGAGAGAAGAGTCCCCCGTGCAGCCTTCCCACCCTTCCAGACATGCAGTCAGGGCCACACAGCCACCTGATGCAGCAGCAAGCAGCTCAGCTCCACAGGCGGCTCTGAAAAGGCGAATATTTAACTGCTGTCATTGGCTTATTGATTTTGCAATCACATTTTAAGATGCATAATCTGCCACCATCTACATTGGCCATTACAGCATCCTTCCAGGGGAGTTTTATCTCTGCCACCTGTGGACCAGACACTGTGCCAGGAGACACAGAAAATGACTCTCCCGAATCACATTGGAATTGCAGCAAACACAGTTCATGGCAGACCCACCAGCCGTTCCCCAGATGTCAGTGGTGAATTAAATGATGAACCAGAACCCAAGAGTTCTCTGCACTGACCCTGCAAGGCATGACTCACTTAGCCACTGCGCTAAGCTTGTCTACTTTACTCTGACTTACACAGGGACCTCACTTCTCCCTAGGGCTCTCCTACCCGAAAAGCACAGGGTTTGGAGTCTGAACATCTGGGCCAAGCCAGTCGTTCCACATCTAATAGACAGCATGGCCACAAGACATACACCCCAGAGTACATGGAACCACCCACAATCATCTGTTGTCTGCCAAAGATCTGAGCCCCTCCAAGAAAGTAGGCTTAGATGCTCTCTCCCGCACAGACCCCCGCCAGAGAGAACCAGCAGGTGTCTTGGGTCTTCAAAGAGTGTCCTAAGCACCTAAGCTAGGCTCAAGGGAAGACATGATCCCCACCACCAGTAGATGTAGTCTACAATCAAAGTGCTTAAAAACGGTAAGGACCAGGCAGCTCATTGAGTCCACTCTAGTGCCCATTTTATGGGTGAGCGAACAGTCACCCAGAGAGGGGTAGTGACCTGTCCAAGGGACCTCAGCTCCTGAATGGCTGTGCACAAAAGCAAATGCTTGATTGCCCATGCAGTGTTCTTTACACTGCAGGGCTTTCTCATGAGCAGACCTCAATGCTTAGAGAGAATGTGTGGTTTCCATGAATAAGAAAGTAGCATCCCAGGCTTTGCCTGCTCTAGATACCATAATCTTGACTATGGGTGAAAAACTATCCATCTACAGGGCTTTTTAACTCAGGACTAGATGCAGCTAACCAAGAGATTCATCGGCATTGCTTGAACACATACCACCTGAGAAGATCTATGAATGATTCACCTCATTAATGGCAGCAACATGAAGGTAGACAGAAGATTCTGAAACCAGCATCTAGGACCATGTGGCTAGTCTATGTTCCTCTCATACCAGATTATCTGGATTCTCTCCAGGTCCCTTGCAGTTCTTGGCCTGTGCTCTGTTTGTGTGATCTCATTGAGCCCCAGTAACAATTTGCAAATAATTCTCAAGCTCACTCAATGCTTTTACCCAAAGTTTACTTCAAGACACCAGTTTGTTTATCTAAGGCTTTGCTTCCTTTACTGTGCTTTGGCAAACCCTTGCTGTGCTACAGCCTCTGGCCACTCCTACCCCACTAGGAGCCGTGGCTTCTCTGAAATCAGTCAACACTGGGCCAGAAATAGACAAAAGTCTGATGTGTGGAATCTCAGAATGTGGTCTTGATTTCCTGATGCCCAATGGCATTGTGGGAGAAGGAGATGTGATCCCTCTGCTCAGTGCTAAGGAGTTCATAGCCTATGCACACAGCTCATCCCCTCCTGTCACCATCACAACCCAGGGCCCTTGATGAGAGGGGTAACCCAGAGCCCCTCATCCTGAGGACACATCTGCTTATCTCACCTGCTCCCTTATCTCATGATGCACAGTGTAGAGCTATGAGCACCAGGAAATCTCCAGGTGAATCTGCCACCTCAAACACCTCAGCACTACTCTTGCTTGGATCCCTCCCTGAGCTCACAGTGTCTAGCATCAGTAGGTAAGAAAAGATACCAGAATTCCATGAATCTTACACAACCAATATGCAGTTACAAATGTTCTGTGAAAACACAGTGTGAGCTATTGACTTCTGAACTTCTCTCTAGAGTAGAAAACGCACAGTGGAGCACACCTGCTGGGCTATCCAGGGAGAAAGGGTCGCCCCCTACTCTACGCCATCCACAAGCTAGTTCTAGCACAACCCCTGCCCATTCACACCAGACGTGCAGTCTTTGTCCCCTGTGCAGGATCACTCACACCATTTCTCCCAGCTGCTCCACCAAAGCTCCTGCCCAGCTTTGTCTTTTGGGTAGGAGTGGTCCAAGCCAAAGTCGACACTTCTTTGCAAAGGAACACGACACTTTCCGGGAAGTACCATCAAACTGCCCCAGGCCACAGCAGTGATTCACGTTGTTCCTGTTTAAAAACTTTATGCTTTACATTGAGTATACCTCACTAACACATAAAACTGTCCTGTTTTGTAAAATAAGTATATTCTTTAAAATAAAGGGAGATCAAATTTTGAAGGACCGAGAAGCTGGATTTATATAAGCAAATCTTACCATCCTGAACACCACAATACCAGCAGCAAAGCCAGATGCCCACAATGAACACACTGTACCCCAGTGAGAATGGGAGAAGATGGGGAGCCCTCCACAGTGCCAGGTGCCATGGGTGTCCCTGCCATGATCACTCAGGGACATCTAAGATGTGTGCATCAGGCCCTCCTTAGACCTGGTACAGTCTGTGATCACTGCCTCCCATGGGTCTGTCTACCCCAGGCTTGCTACCTCGTACCCAGTCCTGCCTCCTGGCTTCCCACTGCTGCTTGATGTCCGACAGAAAGACACCTGGGCCTGGCATTCAGAGCCCACCTCCTCAGGCCCCCATGTCACTTCTTGTTACTCCTCTTACCCAGGGAAGCTTCACTCCAAATCTGAGCACCTCGTCAGCACACAGCACCACATGGGCTCCCACTTTGCCATGCTGAGAAGTCCCATCCAAGCTCTACAATTCAGGCCAGGTGGTTCTCCAAGGGTCACAGCCTCCCGGGGTGCCCTCAGCACTTTCCTCAGCCCCTCAAGGGGTGCCATCCCGTGGGATGCCACCTATCTGTCCCCTGGGGCATGTAGGCCATGGCAGAGTTGGGGTCTTCCCTCTGCAACCCAAGTGCCCACGCTGTGCCTGGCACTTGGCAAGCTCTAGATGTCTGGTGACTGGATGGCTGAATTAATGAACAAACACAGAATAAAACCTATGTGCAGAACAAGAGTCCCGGGGGTGAAACAAGTCCCAATTAACGCAATAAGTGGCATTTTGTTGTCTCTATTTCAGGACACATGGAATAATTAGTGCTTGGTACACAGAAACTCTTGAGTGTGAAGCTGGATGTAATCAGGTGTCAAAACACAAAAACCTAGAGAGAAAAATAAATCATGTGCTTGGTTACGAAGGGACGACTCCTTTGGTGTTTTCTCCCTGGAAGAGGGACTCTTTGCTGCAAATTCCAGGTTGTTACAAGGGAAAAGAGACCCCTTGCAAGGGTAGCTGGGAAATGTAACAGTCCTGCTCCAGACAGGTGGCTAAGTGGCTGAGTGCCACACAGCTGGCCTGCCGGCCCCGGATAGTGACAGTGTATGTTTGCTGAGTGCCAACTATGCCGGGCACTTTATACTCACAAAACTCTAGTGAAGTAACACTCTTATTATGTGCATTCTGTCAGTGTGGAAACTGAAGCTAACCAGGCATATAATTTGTTCCAGGGTTCAGACCCAAGTCTATTTGGATCTATGACATGCACATGTATACACACTTTGGCAAGGAGACCTGGGCCACTCCTTCTCAGCCCATGAGTCCATGGCACTGCTCAGCTGTCAGGCAACTGCCTCCTCCTGAGCATCTTCTCAGACTCTCTGGGCCTCTTGTTCTCCTAATCAGCAGCTTCTGACCCCGTGGGCACCAGTGCACCTAAGCACACTGTGATTCAATGCTTGCAGCCAACAGATCACACTCCCAGAGTCTCTGGATCCTCCCCCCATGGCCAGACACAGATGAGAAGCTGCCAAACACCAGCAATGTGACCCTGCACAGGGGGACTTTTGCCCAGGCTCCCCTTCAGTCTTCCCACACATCTTCCCTAATAAAGCATTAGTATATAATCCTTGCCTCAGGCTCTGCTTTCTAGGGTACCCAGGCTGAGACACTGCCTTGGTGTTTGCTTCTACTTTCCTTTGTCCCCAACCCCTTCCTGCTGGAGACATCCATTCCCCTGTATGGAGGGACTTCCTGGAAGGTGGAGGCTTCCTCCAATCTGTCTTTCAAAGGTTTGTATTGTAATTTACATAAATGAAATTGTACCATCAATTTCATTCCTGCCCTTGACTTTGGCACCTAGTCCCTGATTCTCAGACCACTTGAAGCGCATGCCTGCACCCAGCCATGGCATCCGCTGCTGCACAGTGCCCACGGCATGGCTGCAGCCCACTTACCCACTCCCCGCCATGTTGAGGTGCCTCCCGTAGCAGAGCCGGGAGTCGGGCCACTAGCCCCATGCTGAACGCAGGAAAGATTCTGCTCTCACACCAGTGAGCACACGGCCCACTTCCCCACACCTTTGCCAGGGCTTGCCATTATCTGATGCTCTAGGTTCAATACGATTGGGCAGGAACAGGGCCTCCTTGTGCATCTTACTCCTGACCAGGTGAGCAGCTTTTCTTCCACTTATTAGGCACCTGACACTAATCACTGCTTCTTCATGTTTTCCCTTTGAGCTCATATTGCCCCAGCAGCACTGGCCACCCTGACCAGTCACCCTCAGGGTGAGTTTCCCAAGTTTAGGAAGGAGAAGGAGGGTGCACATCAGGGCAGAAAGCCCATTGGACCAAAGTCCTCCCCAGGTGCCTCCCAAGTACCCCCAAGTCCTCCAGAGGAGGTCCAGGTTTCATGAGCCCTAAGAGGAATCTTGACTCAACACATTTTAAGTTTTATTTCTTCCCCATTCCCCACCTTATTCTTTGGTTCAGAAATAACAGATCATGTGCATCTGTGTGAAGGCCTCAAGACCAAGATTGTTATGGCCACAAATGAGCCCATGTGCCTTGGCCCCAAACACTGCTGGTCCTCAGAGGCTCTCACCATGGGCACCCAGAGATTCTGGGTCTGCCCCAGGCCCTGGCATCAAGCCTCAGGTCGTTCACAGGGCAGACTCCAGCCAGAGGATTGAATGAGAAACAAGGGACAGTTCAATGGCTCCTCAATGCCCACAACATTTCCCAGAGTATGTTCCACAAAACCCATTTCTGTGTGTCATTAGTACAAATTATAAAATAAAAGTGGCCTGGCAGCCCTGTGTCTGAGGGACATTTTTCAGGACCTCCCAGAGCCTCTGACCATTCCCCTGTGCCACTGATAAAGGAAATGTTAAACCTTTAGTGTTTTGGGGGCCCTATTCCTGGGCTCCCAGGGAAGCTATCCTTCAACATTTACAAAGGTCAGAATAACTTGCCAAAACCTCAGAGCATGGGGTCTATTTCTGCCTGGAGCACACATTGTACGTCTGCTTCGTTAAATACATACATACATACATACATACATACATAAATAGATAGATAAATAGATAAATAAATAAATAACCAACCAACCAAAAAGGAGCATTCTGAGCCCAAGATAAGAAAAAGAAAGAACCTTCCCCGGCTCCCACAAGATTAAGTCCTACAGCCTTGACATACTAAAGATAGAAGATAAAGTCTCTAACTTTCTGGAATGTCCTTTGTCTTGATGATTTGTAACTCTTTATGTAAAATTGTACATAAGCCTGCACCAAATGTTCCTTCCTCGAACCGTTCTCTTCTTGGTGAGGACTGTGTATCCCAGGCAGCTGTCCGAACTTGGGCTGGAGTCAAACCCTCTTCCTTTCTCCTCTATGAAAAGGTTTGCTCCTTTTGCATCGGCACAACCCTCCCCCTCCCAGCGGGCAGCACTTTGCAGACTCCCCAAATCCTTGAAGGGGGGTGCGCCCCCCAGGACCACGGAGCCCAGGGGGGGAAGTTGCACCACCCAGGACCATGGAGCCCGGGGGGCTGCCTGCCCAGGCGCACCGTGTGGAGTCAGCATCTGAAGACACGGACCCCTCCGCCTTCTTGGTCTCCCACGGCTCCAGGCAAGACACTCCAGATAACACGTCCCCAGATGTCAGGTGCTTTCCAGACCCCAGGACCTCAGGAACTTCCACACACCCCACTCGCCCTTCACACTCAACCCAGATCCTCTCCTTCTGGAATCCTCTTCAACTTTCCTAGAGGGTCAGGCCCTTCCACCTCCTCGCCTTGGCAACCCTGAAAAGAGACAAGCTTTCTTCCTGTGGCATTCGCTCCAGAGACATGAATGAGAGTGCGCGCACTGCACACAGGGCCCAGCGAAACGTGGAGGCAGTGGGAGCCCAAATGTCACCCTGGGGGTGACACGGGTGGTACTGGAACCACGTCCTGGTTCTATGACCCTGGGGCCCAGGCCACTTCCAGACCTTCGCTTTGTGGTCGCTGCTGTTTAACTGTGCTGAAACTCTACAATCTTAGCTTGCAGCCTCAAAACACACTTAGAGCTATAGACACCAAGAGTAGTAAACATCGTATGGGGTGGCGGGGGATGAACTTTATTCCTGCAAGCAAACTCTGCAGCCCCAGAGGAAGGCCTTACAGGGTCCTATTGTGAAAGGCCTTAGTACAGGGTGCCCACCCCATGTGACTCAGGATCGATTGTAAACACACACACACACACACACACACACACACACACACACAGGCATACGCTGCACACAGCATATAATGAAAAGCTGCATAAACCCCAGAGATCCAGACCTTCCTGCCATCCCCTCCCCGACCCCCAGCCAAGGCCAGCTCAGGTGCTGCCTGAACCTGAGGACACACATCTCTGTCCCCAGGCCATAGCTCTTCTGGGCACTCCTGAGCCCTGCATTCAGGGTCCGCAGCCCCACTCAAAGCACAGAGGCCTCTGGGGAGTTAGCCCTCCATGTGGGATGGTAAGTATAAGGATACAGACAGATGGGGTACCTCGGGCTGGGATATCAGCCAGCTCAGGGGAATGCCCTCTGCTCCCCAGCCATTCTGTACGGTTCTCAGGAACTAGGGGCCAAAAGTCACTCCCTCTCCAGTGGACAAAGCACAGTGTGAAAGCAGCTGTCATTCCTACACCACCCTCCTCCCCCGGGGGCAACCTGTTGGATAGAATTATTTGGACTCCAGATGAGGCTGTAAGGATATATGACTGACTATCCCCATGTCCTGGCACAGAAACTGAGGTGCAGGCCAACCCACACAGAGGGTGCAGAGCCACCCCATGCTCAGCTGGCTGGCCCTCCACCCACGACTGCCTCCCAGCACCCAAGCACAGCCTCAGCCCCAAGGCTGAGTGAAGCCAGGCTGCTCAACATAAAACAAGCCAGTTCCTTTATCGCATCTCAGGGAGGGGCCACGGAGGGCATGGTTGTGGGGAGTGGGGCGAAAAAGCCTCACCACTTCCTGATGCATTATTTATCAGGAGCACATTAACCGTGGGTGACATCACAGGCATTGGAAGGTAATTTGTGGAAAGTATTGTTAAAGCAATTGATTTGCAAATTCCTTGACAGGGAAAAGGGAGCACGGAGCAGGCAGAGAAATGACATGGAGACTTTTTTTCAAATGTATTTGGAATAATTGATTGAAAGCTAAGCTGTGTAGCCAGTGAGAAAATGAGATTATTCTGTCTGTTATGCAAAGAAATTGTATATTGTGCAAAACAGAGGGGTGAGGAGCTGTCAGGATGGCTGAAAGCCGCTTGCTCCTTCTGTGGAAGGTGGGGAGGAAGTGTCTTTTCAATTGAAACCAAGTCCTCAGCACTCCCTTACCCGGAAAGCTGCCACCACCTCTTTTCCGGGCTCTCCCTCTGCCCACCCCACCCCCCAACTCTAGGCCCTGGGCCTCAAGCCAGACCCCTCGCTTCCCTCCAGGGCCAGCAAGAGCACGGTGCAGTGAGCAGGGTCTGGAGACATTGGGCCCCTGCCCTGCTCTCTCCAGGCCTTCACCATCCCTCGCCTGGAAACATCAGTCTCCAGTAATCCCAACTGCTCCTTCCCAGCCCAGAAAGCTGCCTGTCATTCCTCAGAGCTCTCCTGTGACCGCTTACGGCCTCAGGATGACCAAAGCCAGCTCCCAAGGCTGCAGAGCCGTGTGCCTTCCTCCCCACCACACCCCTGCCACACTTCCTCACCTCCAACAGCGTCAAACTGCCCCTGGCCTCCCGCACTTGCACAATGGCTCTCTCCTTTCTGCTAGAACACTGCCAGAAGCTTGCTCACCCAGCAGAAGAGCCACTGTCTCCAGGCATAGTTCAAATATACCTCCTCCAGGAAGCCTTCACTGACTGCCCCAGGCAGTCCCCTCTCTCCCTGGGAGCACCAGTGTTTTCACTGGTGTGGGTCTCCATCTCTTCAGGTGGTTGGTGAATGCTTCCCTGAGTTAATATTGCATGCAGGAATGATTGTGTCACTGAATGAATGAATCACTGTCCCAATCACTGTCCCGATCACTGTGCTGGGTCCTTTCCCCACCCCCCAACTCTGAAGAAGCCTTGGGCAATGTAGCACAGGCCCCCAGGGTGCTGCTGGCTTTGCTACTGTTCCCACTGCCCTGGGCCAGAGGATCAAACCAGAGGCTCCCTGGCAGGCGGCCCAAAAGAGGTCCAAGAGAAAGCAACCATACATGTACCCCTTTCCAGCCTCCAGAGCCTGGAGTCAAGGAACAGACAAGGGCCCCAGGACATTTGAACAATCGCTTAGCCCTGCCACCCGCACATGTATGAGCAGTCTTCTGGTCTGTCAGAGTCCTGTTGGCTCCCATCTCTAAGAAACCATAGTGCAGAGCCCCCACTGTGTCCTCAAGGTAGAGGCTCCATGACCATGTTGCTCCAGTGGCCCTATTTATATCACGCTGATAATTCCCACCAAACTGATTTAGGATTTTTATGACCATTTTCAGTATTAGGAAACTGAGGTTCCTGGAGTTAAATTGAAATTACATCTGACCCTTGAACAACATCGGGGATTAGGGTCACTGTCCTCACAGTCAAAAATCCCCATACAACTCTGAATCACCAAAAACTTAACTATTAATAGCCTACTGCTGACTAGAAGCCTTACAGGTAACAGCTGATTAACACATAATTTGTATGTTACATGTGATATATCCTATATTCTTACAATAAAATGAGCCAGAGAAATGAAAACATTATGATAAGAAAATCACAAGGAAGAGAAAATACATCTACATGACTACACTGTATCTCTTGAAAAAAAAATCTACAAATAAGTGTTGTTCAAAGGTCAACTGCATTCTCTAAAAGTGACAGGAATCTGGCCAGACCTGGAATGCTAGTACTGAGTACCACGGTCCCCTAGAAGGCACCTGACCCCACTCTGCACACAGCAAGCTGGGCTCTAGGAGAGGAAGGTAAGAGGCCTCACCAGGTACCTCATAATGTTGGCCACCAACCCTCAGGCTTTACCTAGAACATGAGACTTCTGGCACCAGAGACAGGAAAGCCCCAGGCAAACCAGGACAAGCTGATCGCCCTACTTCCAACCACCTTTAAAAAGCTGGAAAATGCATACTGGTTCATTCAAATATTTTGACAACAGAGAACATTAGGTCCATTCCTTTTAAATGATCAACGTTTCCTAAGACTAAGAACAGAGAAACAGACAAGAAAATTTCTGACCACCTCTTCATCTGATTTCCAGAGGTCAGCCCACTCCTACAGGCAGTACATCCATCCCCTTCCATTCCATTTCAACACCACTGCACCCTCACTGTGCCCCTCCCCAGGTACTGGACATAGAGAATTCAAGGGTGATCAAGACACAGCTCCTCACCCCACAAGGAAGCCAGAGGCAAAGGATGAGTAGCAACATAGTAAAGGCAGGACAGAAGGAAGCCTGAAGGACTTTGGAGGGAGGGGAGGAAAGAGAGGGCTTCCTAGAAAAGGAAACACGTCTTTAACATGAGCTGCAGGTAGGTATTAGCAAGGTGACAAGTTGGCGAGTGCGTCCTAGGCAATCAGAACAGCATGGTCAAGGCCCAGAGGTGTGGCCAAGCCTGGCCCTCTCTAGGAAACACAAGTGGGCCCGAAGACCACAGCAACATGGAGGAGAGGGAGGGAGCAGAGGCAGATAAATAGGCCATACACAGGAGGCCTTCTTTCTCTAAAATTGGCATTTTTTAAAATTTGGCAGTGTTTACAGCATGGAATTTCTCCAAATGAATAGACAGACATCTAACTCACTATTTTTAATAGTTGCACAATATCTTATGATGTGAGTGCACTCTNAGGCCTGAAGACCACAGCAACATGGAGGAGAGGGAGGAAGCAGAGGCAGATAAATAGGCCATACACAGGAGGCCTTCTTTCTCTAAAATTGGCATTTTTAAAAATTTGGCAGTGTTTACAACATGGAATTTCTCCAAATGAATAGACAGACATCTAACTCACTATTTTTAATAGTTGCACAATATCTTATGATGTGAGTGCACTCTGATTATTCAACCATTCCACTCTTGACAGCTTGCAGGTTATTTCTGGTTTAT
Organism: Crocuta crocuta; assembly: GCF_008692635.1. Classification (NCBI taxonomy): domain Eukaryota; kingdom Metazoa; phylum Chordata; class Mammalia; order Carnivora; family Hyaenidae; genus Crocuta; species Crocuta crocuta. The sequence goes on from NW_027530500.1 coordinate 777,939, forward strand.
ACTTGGTGATCTATAAGCAATTCCTCAGTAAACATTTTTCTATTATGGTAGAGTCCCAGATATGGGTTTCAACGGGAAGTGAACTTTCCAAAAATGCAATAAGAAGTCATTCCCACTAACAATATGCAGAAGTGCCCTGTCCAATGCATCTTTGCAAGCACTATGTGATTTGTTTTGTTTTATTTTTATTATTGCCACTCTGATGAATGAAAAATAGCTAGCCATTGTTACTTTCATTTTTATTTCCGTAACTGCTAGTGAAGTTGAACCTCTTTTCACTTGTTTAAGATTTCCTCTGATTTTGTAAAAGATTTCCTGTGATTGCCCAACTCAAATATTATTTGCATATTTGGATACATTTGGATGGTTTGTTTTTATAGGGGCTCTTTATATGTTATATATAATGATTTTTCAGTTGCTCTAAGTGTGATCCGGCCCCAGAACTGAACAAAGTGTCATCGACCATGACAAATCTACCTGCTTTAATGGGACTCTAGACCCTCAGCAATCTCAGCTCTGCTGGCACATTGGAATCACCCAGACAGCATTGACTTGAGGCATCTGGACTTTGGCTCCAGAGACAGATTCCAGAGTGTCTGGTGAGGTCCAGAAATAAAAATATCTGGGAAGGGGCACCTGGGTGGCTCAGTTGGTTGAACGCCTGGCTTCACTCAGGTTATGATCTCACGGTTTGTGAGTTCGAGCTCCACATTGGGCTCTGTGTGGAGGCTCGGAGTGTGGAGGCTGCTTCAGATTCTGTGTCTCCTTCTCTCTCTGTTCCTCCTCTGCTCTCCCTCTCTCTCTCTCTCAAAAATAAATAAACATTAAAAAAATTTTTTAATATATCTGGGTAAAATTTACATGATGTAAAAGTCATCAAATAAACCATTTTAAAGTGTACAACTCAGAGGGACGCCTGAGTGGCTCAGTCAGTTGACTGTCTGGCTCTTGATTTCACCACAAGAGGTCATGATTCTAGGGTCCTGGGATCTAGCCCTGCATCCAGCTCTGCACTGAGTGTGGAGCCTGCTTAAGAGTCTGTCTCTTCCTCTCCCTCTGCTCCTCCCCCGCACTCGTTCTTTCACTCTCTCCAAAATTAAATAAATAAATAAATAGTACAATTCAACAGCATTTAGTTACCTGTACAATGTTGCATCATCACCACCTCTATATCCAGAACGTTTTCCTCACCCTAGAGGAAATGCCATGCCCATCAGCAGTCATTCTTCAAGCCCTAGCTTTTGGGCACTCATGTACTTCCTGTGTTCACGGATTTCTCTGTCCCAGACATTTCATAGAAGTGAACCTGAAAGTGGCCTTTTGTGTGTTGCTCCTTTCACTCAGCATAGTTTTTTTTAATTATTTTTTAAAATTTACATCCAAGTTAGTTAGCATATAGTGCAACAATGATTTCAGAAGTAGATTCCTTAATGCTCCTTACCCATTTAGCCCGACACTCTCCCACAACCCCTCCAGCAACCTTCTGTTTGTTCCTCGTATTTAAGAGTCCTTTATGTTTGGTCTCCTCCCTGTTTTTATATTATTTTTGCTTCCCTTCCATTATGGTCATCTGTTTTGTATCTTAAAGTCCTCATATGAGTGAAGTCACATTTGTCTTTCTCTGACTGACTAATTTTACTTAGGATAATACCCTCTGACTGACTGACTTCCCTTAGCATAATACCCTCTAGTTCCATCCATGTAGTTGCAAATGGCAAGATTTCATTCTTTTTGATCACTCAGCAGAGTTTTATCAAGGTGCATGCATGCTACAGCATGTATAAATACTTTGTTCTCTTTCATGCTGAATAATATTCCATTGTATAACTATGGAATATTATTCCATAACTATAACTAAAACCACATTGAATAAATATAAGTTTATTCATTCACCTGTTGATTTACCTTGGGTTGTTTCCACCTTTTGGCTGTTGTGAATACTGCTGCTATATCACTTGTATGTCCTCTTTGGGAAAATGTCTATTTCAGGTCTTTGCTTATTTTTTAGTCAGATTATTTATTTTGTTTTGGTTTCTCTTTGTTATTGAGTTGTTTGAGTTCTTTATGTACCAATATATGGTTTGAAAAATTTTCTCCCATTCCATCGATGGCCTTTTCATTTTGTTGATGGATTCCTTTGCCATGAAGAAACTTTTTAGTAGTTCTCTGTTTTCTTGTAGGAGTTTTATGGTTTCAGGTCTTACACTTAAGCCTTTAATCCATTTCAAGTACATTTTTGTGAGTGGTGTAAGATATGATCCAGTTTCATTCTTTTGCATGTGCATATCCGGTCTTCCCAGCACCATTTATTGAAGAGACTGTCCTCTCTCCATCGTGCGTTCTTGATGCCCCATCAAAGACTAGTTGGCCATATATGCATGAGCGTATTTCTAAGTTACCAAGAGGCCCTTTACAGTCTGGGCTTGATTCGAGTGTTCATGGGGATCCACTGAAGAATTTTAAGGCAGTCATCTTTAAGGCTCCCAAATCATTAGGTTTGAGGACTACATGTCCAACAGCCTCAGATGGCCAATAATGAGACCAAAGCCCAGAGAGGCCAGGAAATCACCCAACATCACACAGCAGAAGGACCCAGGGAAAAGGCAGACCTCAGATGCAGACCTACTATCCCCTAGCGCATGCTGTTTAGTGAAAAGAGCCATCCCGCCCTACTTCTCCCCTCATTTATGCCACTCCAACTCCTGACAGATGATCATAATAGTTTAACAAACTTATTTTAATGTCTTCTACAAATTTGGATAATCTTCATTTGTTTTTCTTTAAAATCCTCTGACATTCCACGGAGAAGGGCTGAATATTCAAATCACCCAGGTAGTTCAAACAGAAACTAATCTTTCATTTTTTTACTTTAATCCTGAATTCTGTTCTATTTTTTTTTTAGCATCCCCTGGATTTGAGACCAGGGTGAAAGATAGAAGCTTTAATTGTCTCGACCATGATAAATGTCTTTCTAGATCTGTCATTTGAGGTTTTAGGAGATCTCACAGGTCACTCTTAGGAAGCCAAATGACCTCACACATGCCCTTCCCAACTATGAGCCTCCAAGCCTCTGTTCTAGCAACACTGCCCACACACACACCCCGTCAGAGCCCCAGGCATCGTTTCAGCCTGTCTCACTCTACCCAGCTCAGTTCGTGGTTCCTGGGTGACAGAGCTGGGCTGGACTTGGGTCAGAAGAGGAAATAAACCTCCCTAGTCATGCACACATGGATAAGTAAACAGGGAGATATGTGGTGTATGTCTAAGGGCAGGTAGCATAGGGTAGAGTGTATCTCAACCTTGGGCTGCCAGAAACAGGAAGCCCTGTGGAAGCCGAGGATGTTGGGCAGGTGTGAAAGAGAGGTCCACAACAGAGAGGCTCTCTCCTCCTGGCAGCGAGTATTCTGGGGGAGCATACAAGCCATGCCTGCCTCAGTATGTCCTGTGCCAGTAATAGGAAGAGACAGGGGTGCCCTACTCTTCAGACAGCATAGTAGCCTCCTGAGTGCATTCTCACACCCAACCCTAAACCAAACATAAGAAAACACTGGAAGAATACTCTGGAAGGGAAAGAAAAGAAGCCGCCCACCTAGGGAACTTGAGGAAAAACATGGCAGTGAGTTCCCAGGATTTTCTTTTTGCCACATAAATCCCAGACTGGGTGCTGAAGAACATGGCCACCCACAAGTACCAATGGGCACAGACAAACTCAAGGCCCTATGGAGAACCTACTTTCTCTAGCCAAAGGGCCAGGAAAGGGCAACCTAGCAAACAGAAAACTTTGAAACCATGATTGCCCCACTCCAACCAAAGAGAAAAAACTGTGGCCCCACTCCCAACAGCTTAAGCTGAGTACTGAGTTCACCCACCCCTATGCCTGACAAGGTCCTTGGAGTTCATGTAGGGATCCTGGATTTCTACCCCACCGGTTGTATTGACGTACCTCTCCCTTCTATTCTGAAGTGTGCCAGAGGGGGCCTAGCAGGAAGCTGGCACTGAAGAGCTCATCTCCCACCCCTGTCAGAGGAGATCACATAAGAAGTTGCCCTTCCCCTGCCAGCAATGATGAGGACCCCCCTCCTCACCCAGAATGTCCATGGGGCCACATGAAGAACCTGGATTCCACCCACACCCAACAGCAACAAGGCAACAACCTCCTTCTCCACCAGCACAGAGTCAAACAAGTCCTGCTGAGATTTGAAGTAAGATCCAGAGTCTCTTAAAATACCCACATTACCCAGGGTTCACATGAAAACCACTCATTATATCAATAACCAAGAAAATCTTAACTCGAATGAGAAAAGGCAATCAACAGTACCAACCCTGGCATGACAAAGATTTGGAATTGTCTGACAAGGACTTTAAAGTAGCCACAATAAAAATGCTACAAGGATGCTACAGAAATGCAGTTTTGAACACATCTGAAATAAATAAAAAACAGAAAATCTCAGCAAAGAAATAGAATATCCGAAAGTAACCAAATGGGAATTTTAGAACTGAAAACTACAATCACTGTGAAAAAAAAAGTCTCAATGGGTAGGCTCAAAAGTAGAGCAGCAAAGGCAGAGAAAATATTGGTGAACTTGAAGATAGAATAGAAATGATCCATCTTAACAACAGAGAGAAAGGAGTGGAAAAAAGTATCACTTGGGGACCTATGGGATTACAACACAAGATCTAACATTTATGTCACCTGAGCCACAGAAGGAGAAGAGAAACAGGCTGGGACTGAAACAGTATTAAAAGAAATAATGGCTCAGATTTCCACAAATTAGGCAAAATACATAAACAACCAGATTCAAGAAGCTAAACAAACAGAAAAAACCCAAAGGAACCATGTCAATCATATCATAGTCAAACTCCTGACAACTAACAACAAATAAAAAATCTTTCAAGATTGAAACAAGGGCGTCTGGGTGGCTTAGTCGGTTGAGCGTCCGACTTTCGCTTGGGTCATGATCTCGGGGGTCGTGGATTCGAGCCCCGCGTCAGGCTCTGTGCTGACTGCCAGCTCAGAGCCTGGAGCCTGTTTCAGAGTCTGTGACTCCCTCTCTCTCTGACCCTCCCCTGCTCATGCTGTCTCTCTCTCTCTCTCCTAGAAGTGAATAAAACATTTAAAAAAAAAAAAAAGATTGAAACAACACCCTACCCTGAGGAATAACTGATCTGAATGAGAGCAGATTTCTTCTCGGAGACCATGGAAGCAAGAAAGAGGTTACATAACCTGATTCAAGGGATAGGAGAAAAGAACTATCAACCAGAATTCTATACCCAGCAAAACTTGAGGGGAAGCAAGACATTCTTAAGTGAAAGAAAGGCAAGAGAATTTGAGCCAGAGACTCGCCTGAAAGAAAAGGTTAAAGAAAGTTCTGGGAACAGAAAAAAAATGATGAAAGAATCTTAGACAATCAGGAAAGTAAAAAACAACAGAAAAACTAAAAATCTAGGTAAATATAATAAACTTCCCTTCTCTTGAGTTTCCTAAACTATGTTTGATGGCTAAAGCAAGACTCACATTATGGTCTGAGGTGGTTCTCAATGTATGTATGTAGAAGAAATATGTAAGAATTATATTATAAATGGACAAGGATAAAGGAATTTAAAGAAGAAAGGGTTCTACACTTAATTTAAACTAGTAAAATGTTGATACCAATGACTGTAATTTATAGCACTAAACGCTTACATTAGAAAAGAGAGAAAGACTCAAATCAGTAAACTAAGTCCCCCCCCCTTCAGAAACTAGATATAATAAAATAGAGCAAAATAAACCTAAAGTAACCATGAGGAAGGAAATACTAAAGGTAAGAGCAGAAGTCAATGAAATTGAAAACAGAAAATAGAGAAAATCAATGAAGCAAAAACCAGTTGCTTTGAAAAGGTCACTAAAATTGACAAACCTCTACCAATTGACAAAAAAAAGAAAAAGAGAGAGAGAAAAGAGAAAAATTATCAATATCAGGAATGTGACAGGAGCTGTCACCACAGAGTCTAAACTCTGCAGCCAGCACAAGGACAAGCAAATACTATGGACAACCCTCCACACGTAAATATACAATTTAGAGGAGATGGACCACTTCCTCAAAGTGCACAAACTACCACGCTCACTTAATATGAAACAGATCATTTGAATGATTCTGTAATTCTCAAAGAAATTGAATTTGTAAGTCAAAAACTTCAAAAAAGTAAATCTCTAGGCCCAGATGGTTTTACCAAAAAGTTCTACCAAACATCTAAAAAATAATTAACACCAATTCTACATAACCTTTCTGGAGAATAAAAGAGGGAATACTTCCCAACTAATTTTATGATACCAGTATTACCTTGATAACAAATAAAACAAAAAGAGTACAAAGAAAGAAAATATAAGTCCAATATCCCTCATGAACATAGATGCAAAAATCCTTACCACTGTATTAACTAATAGAATCAATAAACAAACCCAATAAAAAGAATCATACATCATTATCACATGGATTTATTCCAGGTATGCAAGGCTGGTTCAATATTTGAAAACCAATCAATGTAATCAACATATTAATAAGCTAAAGAAGGGGCACTGGGTGGCGCAGTCAGTTGGGCATCTAATTCTTAATCTCAGCTTAGGTCATGATCTCACAGTTTGTGAGTTCAAGCTCCACAACAGGGTCTGCAATGATGGCATGGAGACTGCTTGGGATTCTGTCTCTCCTTCTGTCTGCCCCTCCCCCACTTGTGCACACAGTCTCTCTCTCTCTCTCTCTCTCTCAAAATAAATAATTAAACTTTAAAAACATTATAAAAAGAAAAACTAAAGAAGAAAAATCATATGATCATTTATCAGTTGATGCAAAAAAGCCCTTGTCAAAATCCAATATCCATTAATGATAAAAACTCTCAAACAACCAGGAATAAAAAGGAACCTTTCCAACTGGATAAAGATCATCTACAAAAACCCTATTGTTAACATTATATTTAATTGTGAAAGAGTAAATGTTTTCCCACTGAGACTGGAACAAAGCAAGGATGGTCATTCACCATTGCTACTCAACATGATACTGGAAATTGTAGCCAGTGCAACAAGGCAACAACATGGAAGGGAAGGGAAGGGAGGGGAAGGGTGGGGAAGGGAAGGGTGGGGAGAGAGGGGAGGGGAGGGGAAGGGAAGGGAGGGGAAGGGANGAAGGGGGGGGAAGGGAAAGGAGGGGTGGGGAAGGAAAAAGAGGGGAAGGGAAGGGAGGGGAGGAAAGGGAAGGGAAGGGAGGGGAGGGGAAGGGAAGGGAGGAGAAGGGAAGGAAAAAGAGGGGAGGAGAGGGAAGGGGAGGGATACAGATCAGAAAAGAAGAAATAAAGCTATTTGCAGATGTCATAATAGTCTAGGTAGAAAAGCCCAAGGAATGTACAAAACCACTCCTAGAACATTTAAGAGATTTCAGCAAGGCTGTAGACAGAAGCTGAACAAACAAACCAGTTGTATTCCTATATACTAGTAATGAACACATGGAGACCAAAACTAAAAATACAGTACTATTTACAATTGTGCCAAAAAAAAAAGAAAGAAAAAGAAATATGTGTAAATCTAATAAAGCTCGAGTTGGAGCTGAAATCTACAAAGTGGTGATAAAAGAAATCACAATCTAAAATGAAGAGACACATAATGTTCATAGATTGAAAGACTCAATTTAGCAAAGATATCAATTCTCCCCAAATTGATCCATTGACTTAATGTAACTTCTATCAAAATCCCAGCAAGAATTTTTGAAGACATAATCAAGATTTTTCTAAAATGTATATGGAAAAGTCAAAGGAAGTAAGACTAAATAACTAATAGCTAAAACAACTTTGAAAAGAAAAATAATGTGAGAGGAATCGCTCTACTCATCATTAAGACTTATGTAGCTACAGGTGTGAAGACCATGTGGTATGGGCAGGGGGCAGACGTAAATCAGTGGAATAGAACAGGGAAAGCAGAAACTGACATGCAGAAGTAATGGGAAAAA